>NC_041389.1:485739340-485853259 GCF_002162155.2 Triticum dicoccoides | reverse complement strand
TCTCCCATGAGAGGGAAAGGCGGGAGGGGCTAGCCCTCCCCCTTTTCCTTCCCTATGGCTGGCCAAACAAGGGAGGGGCGCACCAGCCCCCTTGTGGGCTGTTCTGTCCCCTCCTTTGGCCCATAAGGCCCATAACTTACCGGGGAGTGCCCGGAACCCCTTCCGGTGACCCGATTCCTTCCCGGTAAAAACACTTCCGGTGTCCAAATACCATCGTCCTATATATCAATCTTTACCTCTCGACCATTTCAAGACTCCTCGTCATGTCTGTGATCTCATCCGGGACTCCGAACAACATTCGGTCACCAAAACATATAACTCATATAACACTATATCGTCAACGAACGTTAAGCGTGCGGCCCTACGGTTCGAGAACTATGTAGACATGACCGAGACACCTCTCTAGTCAATAACCAATAAAGGAACATGGATGCCCGTATTGCCTCCTACATATTCTACGAATATCCTTATCAGTCGAACCGTTACGACAACATACGTAATTCCCTTTGTATGTCGGTATGTTACTTGCCCGAGATTCGATCGTCGATATCTTCATACCTAGTTTAATCTCATTACCGGCAAGTCTCTTTACTCGTTCCGTAATACATCACCTTGTGACTCTCATTTGCTTGCAAGCTTATGATGTGTATTACCGAGAGGGCCTAGAGATACCTCTCCGATACTTGGAGCGACAAATCCTAATCTCGATCTATGTCAACTCAACAAACACCTTCGGAGATACCTGTAGAGCATCTTTATGATCACCCAGTTATGTTGTGATGTTTGATAGCACACAAGGTACTCCTCCGGTGTCGGGGGGTTGCATAATCTCATAGTCGAAGGAATATATATTTGACATGAAGAAATCAATAGCAATAGACTGAACGATCAATATGCTAAGCGCCGGAGCAAGCATATCGGGAGCCGCCTCGACCTGGACCAGCGAGCTCGCGCACCGGCAACCTCCGCCGCTGCACAAATGCCCCGATGCATCTTCGGCCGCACCACCGCACGCGTCAATGCGAGGATGCCACGCCGACCTCTAAACCCCGCCACGGACTCCCTGATCCACACACGGGTCACCAACCGAGGCGAGCAAAACAGATCCCGGCTCCGCCGCTTTGCTCTGAGGAGAGCGCTGACGGCGGCGAGGGAGGAGCGTGGGGAGAGGACTAGAGGGCTGGAGGCGCCACCGCCTCCCATGTTGCCAAGGGGAGGGAGCGACGCGGGGGCCTGGAGGGAGTCTTCAGTAGCCTAGCGGATGTTGCTCCATTTCACCAAACAAAAAGCAAATGACAAATGTAGTTCCACGGATCTTTTCTACTAACCATAAGTATATTGGGACTCTATTTCATCGTTGGTGCCATTGTAGGAGTGACGGCCACATGCTTCTCCATACTGATTCGTATGGAATTAGCCCGATCCGGCAGTCAAATTCTTCACGGGAATCATCAACTTTATATTGTCATATTAACCGTACCTTTTTAATGATGTTTTTTATTATTATGCCCATTGACGGAGCTACAGTAAGACTGGATGGGCCATGGCCCGCCCAGCTCAGAGAAAAGACAGTGGAGGCTTGAGATTAGACTAGGACATTTTGAAAAACATAGTGGGCTCCCTTTGTACCGGCCTGCCCAAAATTACCACTGTAGCTCCGTCACTGGTTATGCATGTGATGATAGATGGATTTGACGATTGGTTTGTTCTGATTCAGAAAGGTGCATTACTAGACTGTGACAAATTAAACCAGAAGAAAGCAATTATGTCTTCTACTCCGTTGGCTCGTGGGGAGTTTGAATATCATTGGAAACGAACATTCAAAAAAAAACTTCGTGGAAACCATGTTTGTAAGTGTCAAAACAATCTGAAAAAAAATATGAGATGTTAAGAGGATGTTTCTATTGTAATGTGAAATTTCAAGTTAAAACACATTATGAGATATGAACTATAAAAAAGACAAATTCAACAATAAATAGTTACGTTGCTTTTCAGCACTATTCAATGCTTTCCCTGATTTTTTTTTCTTCATAGCTCCCATCTTGTAATGTGTTTAAGCTTGAAATTTTGCATGGCAGTAGAATATCACCATCTTAACATCATGTAATTTATTGAGATTTTTTCAGAACTTTAAAACATGGTTTTCGCGTGGTTTTCATCAGTTTCCACCGAATGCTGGTTTCATGTGATATTCTCCTAAGATTCCGTGTGCAGCAAATTGCACCACAAGTAAACAATATTATTTGTCAATATAAACCAGGTCACTATTTTTTTTCCACGTTGCTAGAAGATTGAAACGGATAACCGGAGTATTCTTTTTATTTAGGAATTGGTGGTGTTCAGCCTATCTACTAAGGAGGAGCACTTAAAATGAAACATCAAGGGAATACAAATACAATGAGTACACACGCACCTTTATATAGGTAGGATTCACATAGCCAACGTCAAAACACAAATAAACACGCTGGCAAATGACATATGAGACCAAAGTTTTGCCTAAGCGAAGAAAAAGAAAAAAGGAAAAATCAAAGCGATCAATGCAACGATCGATAAACTAAAACAACGACCATATCCAAATATTTTCCAACACCAACGCCTTCAAAAAGGGAATGATGCTCAAGCGTCACCGTTACCGGATCCAATCACCAAAAGCCAGGTTCTAGGTTTTCACGCTAAAGAATAAGTCGGAGCTATCTGAGCAATGCCTTCAACACGTCACAACACAAAAACATCGCCATTGCCAGGTAAACCAACTCTGTTCATACCTTGGGTTTTCACCCCAGAGCTCCAAACTGGGTACCCGAGAAGGCTGATGCTAATTGTAGCCCGCAAAAGGAAATAAAACAAAGGCACTTAATCAGGTTCGGGGGGTGGACCATTCTCACGGTCAGAGAGATAGGCTGGAGGTCTTGCTTGATAAGATGCACAACGCCAGTTTCATCTGTAGAGATTGAATCGAAGACTCTTCTGTTCCGTTCCTTCCAAAGGTTCCAGCAAGTGTAGAGCCGCAGACACAGAATTGGGGTCAAAGGGGCAGGTGAGCTCATCCCACCAAGAGCACATGGACGCTGCCGATTCAACATCGTTGAACAGTTCAGCATTTGCCAGAGTTTCTTCATCACAATTTAGTTTACATTATCTCATACTCCCTCAGTTCCGAATTACTTGTCTCACGTATGGATGTATCTAGATGTATTTTAGTTCTAGATACATCCATTTTAGCGACGAGTAATTTGGAACGGAGGAAGTACAACTGTTCGGCATGACTGCAAGCCAAAAAATATATAAACTCGATCCGCAACAATATGCTGGCCTGTGAATACAGTAATATTACATAAACTGGATTGTCTGTTGATAAGTCAAAAGAAACTACTCCCTCCGTTCGGAATTACTTGTCTCAGAAATGCATGTATCTAGAACTAAAATACGTCTACATACATCCATTTCTGCGACAAGTAATTCCGAACGGAGGGAGTACTATCACAGACCCCCAAACACTAGACAGCTATATATACGAACTTAAAAGGCAAAGCACAACACAGCTAAACTTGCATAATTTAAAATAGGATAAGCACGATGATTTGACGTCTGAATTTCACAGGGCATAACACCGGGTGCAAGGCCCTATTAGGTTTAACTTGACTGTAGAGGGAACTTTCCCGTCGATGTATGTTCTCACAGCCAAGAGTGATTTATGTGCATCCCTTATACATTCAGTTTCCAGTGGAGGGCATTGTCTGTCCAGTATATCACCAGAACACCGGTAGCTAGCAGGAGTGGTGTCCAATGTAAGGCACTCAAGTGATGTTGCATTCTCAAGAATATGACGTGCTAGCTCAACCATGCTTTTTTGGGGGCAGAAACTACTGATCTTCACACTCTTGAGGTTGCGATGGCGGTGTTCTGACATTTGTCTCAGAGATGTGGGATCTCCCTCAAACCAGTCATACTTGGACTGCACTGGTGATACCTGAAGATCAAAGGCCAACAAAACATTTAAATTCATGATTCAAACATGGCAAATAGATAATCTTTGAAGGGTGAACAGTGACTTACAAACAAGACAAACTTCTCCAACAAAGGAGAAGCGTCAAAAAAAGAAACCAAGGATAAATAATCATAGTCCCGATGAGAATGGAATCCAAAAAAATAAATAATCAAGATCTTGAGGTGGCAAAATCTGCCAGATGCCACTGGTGCATTAATAATCTGCATAAAGATGGCTCAGGTTAATTATTTCCAAGATATGGCTACTCTTGTATCACTTACCAACTTAATTGTGAGAGAATACCTCATAACTAGAATGTATGGTAAGAGTCTCAACTTTCGGTGCGCAGGAAGGAAGGTTGTCAATAGCATAACTGATGACACAGCTATTGTTCAACATCAGGTACTTCATCTTCCGCGACTTTCCAAGCGAGAGTTTCACATTAAAATCTAGTAAGCGGGATCTCGAGATATTTGGGGCATTGATCTCTAACACCTGAAGGCTACATTCAAGCACCTCCAGGAACCTAAGCCGCTGCAGCAGACAAGGTATCTCCAGGCGAATGAGGTCATGACAATATTGAAGTCTCAAGTGTGCCAAAGCAAAGGAATTAGATAGAAGGCACCCTAACTCGTCCCCCGTAATATTCACGCCATGCAGATGCAGCGATTTCAGGGTTCTCAAACCAAGTTGAAATGTTGGATGCAGGTCCACATTGGCAAGGTGAAGATGCTGAATTGAGCCTTTACACATGTCAGACAGAAGTGTGATTGGAAAGTTAAACGTTGCCTTTTTCTTTCTTTTTTGCGAAATAAATGTTGTCTCTTTCGGCCATACTACAAGGTTGAGCTCTTCAATACTTGGTGTGACAGCGATCTGAAGCCAACTACTGAGACGGTGATATGATTTTGCATCATAAGGAACATGATATTCAAGCCTGAATTTCCTCACGCCAGCGCCTGAGTGGTTTGTTAAAACGTGGTGGATATTGTTGTTGTAGTCTTGTATACCATTTGATCCCACTGTTCTCTTACGTAAATTTTCTTTGGAGCACATTGTTTCTTCCGTGAAGATAAGATTGGGATAGCATCTCCAGGAGCATAGAAAGGAGTGAGACACACAGGCAGCACGGGCAGCATCTTGCATTGGCAGTAGGAAATGTATATGACGCCAGATGTCCTGCATGCAAAAGTAGAAAAATATCATCATTAGAATTTCAGTGAAAATGTACCAAGGAACTACTCATAATACGGAACAATAATGTACAATGCTAGATTTGTAAATGTTGGATTTAAGCGGGGAAAGGAGGGGATAATCTAAAATTGACCCAGGCTAAGGACAATCTGCAACTGGTTCTTGTAGGCATAAACAGAAGGAAGACGAGCAATCGCGGCAAATAAAACAAATGACACAGCTGAAAAGAGTTATAGGAAGTCTAGTACGTATCAAGACCATGGCGGATCTAGAACCCGTGGACCAATTTTCTGCTGGAGGGTTAGCTGCAGCAGAACAAAGCAAAGCTTGCAGCAGTGAAAGATATGTTCCCAAATTTTGATTTAGCCATTCTGCTGATATTTTTCACTTGCAATACAAGTCCTTCATTATGGGAACATACCTCCGGAATGTCTGGTACTGAATATGTTATTTTGTTGCCACAGTGAGAATTATCATCCGGCCGGCAGGTTGAGCTGCTTCTTTTATCTAGTGATGAAGAAATCGATCCATCTGCAGCAAACACACCACTGTGAGCGAAGGGGCATATCAGCGGCGGTCCTACGAATTTTCGAAGCATAGGCAAGCCGCAGATGTTGTTGCAAATTTTCGTATACACGAATATAATGAGCATCACAAAGAAACATATATGATATAATATGAAGAAAAAAACGAAACAGAACAAAATTGAGCAACGGGCAGCCGAGCAGGCGGTAGCGGTACCCAACCTATCCGTGTTCCGCCTGCTAGCGCCGACGCCACCGAGCTCGCGCCGAGGCCTGCTGGAGTCTCTGCGTCGCCGGAGCGGCCGCCCAGGCCCAGCGAAGTCGTCGCGCCGGAGTCACCGCCTCGCCGGCGCTTGCGGCCGCCACCTGCCTGTGAGGCCCTTGGAAGAGATCTCACAGTTTTCTAGTAGATTGAAGGGGAAAGAGGATGGGGAACAGAGGAACGAGAGAGAGTTCAGAGAACGAGAGAGAGATTCAGACGTTTCTTTCTATTTCCCTTTCTGTTTTCCAGATCTGAGTACAAGCCAGGACTAAGTAGTCCATACACCAAACACACAACCCCACACACCTAACCAGACCCACTCAAGTCACACTTGCACGGTGCTAGCCTGACCGGTGGACCCTGGGTCCACCTGTCTGTCGTCCGTCGACACCAACAGTGGTGGGGACATGACACTTTCCCCCCCTTGAGATGCAGGCTCCTCCCAGATTGAAGCCTCCGGAAAACGCGCCCGAAGAACATAATAATCTTCCCAGGTTGCATGATCTGCAGCAATGCCGTGCCACTGGACTTTGATCTGAGGAATTGCTGAGTTACCTTTCTTTACCATCCGTCGTTCAAGAATCACCTCAGGCTGCAATGTAACAGCCGACAAATCTGGTGGCTCAGGCAAGTCTGCAAACACTGGAGAGTAGTTTGCAGTAAATGGCTTCAATTGGGAAACATGAAAAACAGGATGTATGAGACTGGCAGCCGAAAGATCCAAACGATAAGCAGCAACACCAATTCTTTCAGTGACACGAAATGGACCAAAGAACTTTAATGCAAGCTTGTGGTAGGGGCGGTTGACCAGCGAAGATTGTGCATATGGTTGGAGTTTGAGCAGAACTTCCTCACCAACAACAAATTCCCTATCCGTACGATGCTTATCAGCCTGTGACTTGATTCTCTGCTGAGCACGCAGGAGATGGTCACGTAACAGAGCCAAAAAATCTTCACAATCTGCTGCTAGCTCTGCTAGGGAAGTAGGTAATTGTCCCGTGTCAATCGGCATAGTACCAAAATTAGGATCAATGCCATATAAAGCCTTAAAAGGAGTGTTGCCAAGTGATGTGTGATAAGAGGAATTGTACCAAAACTCTGCCATTGGTAACCAGCGTTTCCACCTTGCCGGGCTGTCATGAACGGCACAACATAGATACTGTTCTAAACACTGGTTAACACGCTCTGATTGCCCGTCCGTTTGAGGATGATAGGCAGTAGAGTAGCATAACTTGGTGCCTATCTCCTTGAAGAGCTTCCTCCAAAAAAAACTGGTAAACACCTTATCTCGGTCGGAAACAATCGATGCCGGAACTCCATGAAGGCGAACTACATTATCAATGAAAATTGTGGCTACGGAGTGAGCTGTATAGGGGTGTTTCAGAGGAAAAAAGTGAGCGTATTTAGTGAGTCGATCGACCACCACTAGGATTACTTCAAATCCTTCTGATTTCGGAAGCCCATCTATGAAATCCATGGTAATGTCCTTCCAAGGGCGCGTAGGCACTGGCAAAGGCTGCAGCAACCCACCTGGATGTGTTCGCTCGTGTTTTGCTTGCTGACAAACTTGACACTGCTTCACCCAGTCATAAACTTGTTGTTTCATGCCAGACCATCGGAATAATTTGGACACACGGTAATAAGTGGACCTGACGCCTGAATGACCCCCGACAGCGCTTGAATGCAGAGCACTGATTAGTTTTGTTTGCAGCGCAGAATTATTACCAATCCACAGACGTCCTTGATATTTAATCAGTCCTTGATCAAGTGAATAACCGTGTTCATCCGGACTATGAACTGCCAGACGAGCTAATCGATCCAAAGCTGATTGATCAGTTTGATAGGAATTCATAACCTCCTGCATCCACATTGGTTGGCAAGTCGAGACTGTTGTGATTGTGTACAAATGACCCACACGAGATAATGCATCTGCGGCGTTGTTCTCCGAGCCTTTGCGGTATTTAAACTGAAATTGAAGGCCCGCCATCTTAGCCATGGCCTTGCGTTGAAGATCAGTAATGAGTTGTTGATCCTGTAAATGACATAGGCTTCGGTGGTCTGTAATGATAGTGAAGGGACCCCTCTGAAGGTACGGGCGCCACTTATCAATGGCCATAATGACAGCCAAGAATTCTTTCTCATAGACAGACAACTTTTGATTGGCCACACCCAAAGCCCTGCTTAGATAAGCAATAGGATGGTTATTCTGTGAGAGTATGGCTCCAATTCCTGTGGCAGAAGCATCAGTCTCGACTGTAAAAGGTTGACTGAAATCCGGTAGAGCCAATACAGGGGTACTAGTCATAGCTGTTTTCAATGTTTGAAAAGCTACAGTTGCTTGCTCTGTCCAAACAAAACCTTTCTTGGTCAGCAATTGAGTCAAAGGCTTGGCCATACTAGCATAATTTCGGACAAATTTGCGGTAGTACCCAGTCAACCCAAGGAACCCACGCAATTCAGTAGCGTTGGTAGGTTGAGGCCAATGTTCCATCGCCATAGTCTTCTCTGGGTCTGTAGCCACACCTTCAGAAGAAATCACATGACCCAAATATTGGATTTGATTCTGAGCAAAAGAGCATTTGGAAAGCTTCACAAACAACTGATGCTCGCGCAAGGTCTATAGTACCGAGCGAAGATGCTCCAGATGTTCCTCCCAAGTGGTACTGAAAACTAGAATGTCGTCCAAAAATGTGATGACATACTTGCGATTAGCTGGGGCAAAGATGCTATTCATTAAGCACTGAAATGTTGGTGGTCCATTGGTCACCCCAAATGGCATAACACGAAATTGAAAGTGTCATGAATGTGTCTTGAATGCAGTCTTCTCCTCATCTGGTTCATGCATACGGATTTGGTGATAACCTGCCCTGAGGTCCAGCTTGGAGAAAAATTTTGATCCTGCCAGTTCATCGAGTAATTCGTCGACCATGGGCAGAGGGAATTTGTTCTTCACAGTGATGGCGTTGAGTTTGCGGTAATCCACGCAAAAACGCCAGCTGCCGTCTTTTTTCTTAACCAGAAGTACTGGTGATGCATACGGGCTTATACTAGGTTTCACAATCCCTGCCTTGATCATCTCTGCCACTTGTCGTTCAATCTCGTCCTTTTGTTGTGGCGAGTATCGGTAAGGACGAGAGTTTGGAGGGTTATGACCCACTTCCAACGTGATTGCATGATCATATACTCTATGTGGAGGCAGGCCACTTGGAGTTTCAAACACATCTTGAAAGTCTGTTAAAACTGCAGTCAGATCTTCTGGATAGGAGCCAGGCGTGGAAACAACATCACCTGAAGAAGGATCAACCACGGCCATAGCCCAAATATCATTGCCAAGCAAAGCTTTGTCCAATTGCTCTACTGACATAGCTTGCAATTGCATAGTAGAAACAGGCTGCACACCTTGAAGGGAAATGATAGTATCACCATGGGCAAACTGTAATGATTTGCCCTCCCAATCGCAAATCATCGGACTGTGACACTTAAGCCAGTCCATTCCCAGCACCACATCATAGGCCCCCAGTTGTAGCACTCTCATTGGTGTCACAAAAGTGTGACCCTGTGCCCACCAAGTCAGATTAGGGGTTTGAAACTTGGATTCCATAGTTTGACCATTTGCAACTGTAACTTTCACTGCTGGAACAGCGACCAAATCCAACGAAGCACGCTTGGCAAAATTTTCATCCACGAAACTATGACTACTGCCCGAGTCCACGAGTGCTAACATGACTTGGTTGCCCACCAATGCTCTTATGCGGATGGTTTCTGTATTGTCGGCTCCTGAAACAGCATGGGCTGAAATCTGACAGCACTCCGATGTGGTGGGTTCAGTTAGTAATTCCAAAGCTTGCACTGCATCTTCAGTTAAAATTTCACCATGCTCACCAACTTGTATAGTAAGTAGCTGCATAGGCTTCTTACATTGATGTTCCTTGCTGTACTTATCTCCACACCTGAAGCATAGACCATTTGCTTTTCTGAAATCTCGTAGCTGTCTCTCACGACCAAAATCATCTGTTGCTTTCTTGCCTGCTTGCTGAACAGGTTGGATTACAGAAGGCACGGTCTGTATTGGTGTATGTCTCTGGAACCGTTGTCTAGGACGTTGCAGATCGAGCTCCTCTTCCTGGATTTTTGCCAAACAGACAGCACGAGTTACACTGGTGGGAGACTGCAAGCGCACTGCTGCTCGAATGTCATCCTTGAGACCCAACACGAACTGAGAAATGAAGAATTTCGAGTTCAAGGAAGGGTCCAATGCGATCAAGTTATACATTGCAGACTCAAACTCAGTCTTGTATTCAGTAACTGTACCCAGCTGTTTGAGTTGCAAAATTCTGGTCATGTGTGATTCATACTCCCCTTGGCCAAACTCCAGTGCAATCTCCGTTGCAAAATCATCCCAGGGCCACAAACGACGATGTTGTTTGAACGCCTGCCACCACAATGTCGCATGCCCTTCCAGATATAATGTTGCTGTCGAGACCCAGTGATGTTCAGGCACGCGATACATGTTGAAATAGGTCAGTGCCTGATCCAACCACAACCTCGGATTCTCACCCGCAAATCGGGGAAAGTGATGCTTGGGTGGCTTGACGTAGGATTCCTGATCGCGAGCCGCTGCAAACTCCCGACGAGGTTCTGGAACATGCTCCCGCCCTGGCCTGACTTGTTGACGCATTTCTGGAGGTGGATCCCGACCTGGTACTTGCTCCACAGGTGAGGGAGGTGTTGTGGTGAATACCTGCCCTTCCTGATGCTCTGCCGGTGTCCCAGCAACGGCGGCTGCAGATTAGCGAGCCGCGGAACGGGGCGAGTGGTGGAGGTCGCGCCCTGCTCCGTGACACCTGATCCTGTCGGAGTAGCGCCTGCCTTCGCCTGACGATGACGAATCGCGTCGACGTTCTCTTGCGTCGCCTCGATTTGCTTGCCCAAGTTCGAAATCCTGAGATCCATGGCCTCGAACTTGGTCAGTAAGGTAGCCAACGTCGACTGAATACTCTCGGAAATTTCCCCCATGGCAGCGAGGACGAGTTTGGTCTGCGCGGACGGTAGCGGCTGCTTCGACGGCGCCGTTGCGGCTTGCTCCAAAATCGGGCTAACCCTGCTCGGGATTTTGGGCGAAAATTTGTGGAACAAATTTTCGCACCCTTCGCGGTGGAATTTTACAGCCCAATCAAGAGATTGAGAGCGCAGACGGACGCGATCTAGGCTCTGGATACCATTTGTGAGGCCCTTGGAAGAGATCTCACAGTTTTCTAGTAGATTGAAGGGGAAAGAGGATGGGGAACAGAGGAACGAGAGAGAGTTCAGAGAACGAGAGAGAGATTCAGACGTTTCTTTCTATTTCCCTTTCTGTTTTCCAGATCTGAGTACAAGCCAGGACTAAGTAGTCCATACACCAAACACACAACGCCACACACCTAACCAGACCCACTCAAGTCACACTTGCACGGTGCTAGCCTGACCGGTGGACCCTGGGTCCACCTGTCTGTCGTCCGTCGACACCAACAGTGGTGGGGACGTGACACTGCCACTGCTGCAGGCAGCGCGGACGCGCGCTGCTGCCTGGGCCGCTCGCCTGGAGGACGCCCTCCACCTCCTGCTTCGCCATCGCCCATACCTTCGTCGCCTATGCGGCCGGAGCCGGGAGTCCCGGGCGAGGGCTCTGCCGCCGAGGTCGAGCTGCGGCCTGCGATTCGGGATCGAATCGACTTTTTTTTCTTTTTGAGCAATCGGGATCGAATCGACTGGAAGGAAGAAGCTCGCGGTAAATCCTAACTCTGGGCTTTACGCGAAGTATAGCCGGGAAGCGTGAAGAGCGCCCGGGATGGGCCGGCCCATGTGCCGGTTTCTTTTTCACTTTTCTCGTCCGTTTTTTAAACATTTTTTCCTTTTCATGTTTTAGTTTTTTTTGACATTTTTAAAATTTATGTATGTTTTCGTTTTAATTTTTTTTTGCAAATAAAAGCCTTTCATTCATCAACCTCTTCTCCTGGCTGCCATTGCTAGCTTTTGCATCTCACTGTTAGCAAATTCTCCTTCTCCACCTCCTCTCTTTCGAGCCTTTTCATCTCAATCTCAAGCCGTTTCTCATCCGCAAGCACATTTCTATCCTCGACTGTGGCCTTTGCCTTCCACTTCTCCTCCATGGTCTTCATCTTATTGAAACAATTCATCTTCTCCTCTTTGCGTTCGGCCGCCAAAGCCTTTGCACATCCTCCATTGCAATCAACTCTTCCTTGTAAGCTCCAACACCATCGTTTCTCTTGACTTGCTTTGCATGCTTTCCTCCATCTGGACACACATGGGAGTAGATGGATTCTCTACAAAGTCCTATTCTTCATCATTGTTGAGCTTTGGCTCTTTTGTGTGGTTTCAAAGTTTCTTCTTATCCACTTATCATGCCCATGAAGCTCATTGTAGCACCAATGCAAACCAAATGGTTCGTCGCCGTTGTAACGGATGGGCACAATGTTGTTGTAGTACTCCTCAATGTGAGTCCAAAATCTCTCCTTTACTTAGTAGGCACCGACCGTAGAGAGATGTTGAGTCAAGTTTCACACAAAAGTTTTGTCTTCATTGATCTTGTAGGGCGTGTTTGCCTGCATAGCTCCAACCTGCATTGTGTGGAGGATCCTGGGGGGAGGCTGGCCTGGTTAAGATGATGCAAGGATCAGCTGCGATCAATATGAGTGTTTGGTGAACTGTATGATACGAGTGTACAAGAGATATCGTATACAACATATTTTTTGGTAGGTTGCATTAGAGCTTATTGCTGCCATCTCTTCTCTTTCGATCTCAATCATTCCTGTTGGATCTGGGCCATTCCATGGACATGTTTTGTATCGCTCGGGCCAAGCCCATTTAGACATGCAACCTACCAAACATCCAGAAATTTGTATGGTGGTTGCTGGCCAGATGAGACCTAGGAACCAAACACACTCATAGTTACCCATCCTCGGCCTCCTCTTCACTTCTCTCGTCAATCTCCTCGACCTCATCCTCCTTGTCCATCATTTTGGCTTCTCTCTTTTGTAAGTCAACGCAATTGAAAGGATCTAGAGTATGACTAAAGGGGGGTGAATAGGTGTTTTAAAACTATTACGGATTTGGCTTTATCCTAATGCAGAATTAAAATACTTTTCAAGCACAAATACTAAATATGCTAGGATCAACTAAGTGCACCAAAAACCTATGTTAAACAAGATAGGCACTTAAGCAGACTAGCAAGCACAAACTATATCACAAGATATGGAAATATAGGAACAACTAAGCAATTCAACTAGCACAAGATATATCATGAGCAAGTATGAATTGCGGAAAATAAAGGGTGTGGGTATGAGATAACCAGAAGTGGGTCGAGGACGCGGATTTATCCCGAAGTTCACACTCGTGAGAGTGCTAATCTCCGTTAGAGCTGTGCCGAAGCCGAAGCTCCGGGACGTCACCAAGTGACTCTCCGTATTCTCCCTTTCGAGTCCCCCCAACGAATGAGCCTCGATTCACTCGGGGGTTGGTCTTAAAGACGACCACCACACCTTTACGATCTTCTTCGGAGCATACCACAAACACGGAAGCTTCCGGAGGAACTTGACCACCTAGTCCACTTCACACCCTTCCCTGGAGCACACCACAAAAGGAAGCTTCTGGAGGGACCTTGGTCACCTAGGCCTCTTCGCAAACTTCTCAATATATCACCAAACAGTCTAGGAGGCGGAAGCCTCCAAGAGTAATAAACTCACAGGATCTCACTCAAAAAAACCGATGCTTGGAGCTCAAACCAATGCAACAAACGCAATGCAAGGTCAAGCAACAAATGCTCAACTCACTCTCTCAATCTCACAAGCTGCACTCTCGAAAGTAGGAGATTGAAGAGATGGGGTGCAATGGAGGAAATCAACAAATGACTCCAAGATCCATCCACAAACCCCCCTTCACATAGAGGAGGGATAGGGGTTTGGAGAGGTGGTATGATGCTCAAAATGATTATTAGTAAGTGTATGAACAACCCCCCAACCGGTGGGAGAAAGGAGCCCTTAAATAGCCAAAACCCAAAACTACTCGCTGGGGCTCAACAAGCAGTTCCTGGACACCCCATGCCCATAGGGGTTTAGACTCCATGCCCACGGGGGCCCGTGCACCCGTGCGCACAGGACCCCGTGCCCACGGGGTAAAAAAACGTGTCCACGGGGTACCCAGAACTGCCTGCAGCAGCCACTAAAACAGTGATAACTTTGGCATACATACTCCAAATTCGATGATCTTGGGCTCGTTTTGAAGCTATGGAAAAGACCAAGGTACTCACATAGAGAACCACCCAAGATCAACAAGAAAGAATGATGCAAGTAATGCAAAGCGTTGAGCTCTCTACATGCGACGTGATCAAGCAACTTGCCCGAAAGTCCCTCTTGATAGTACGGCTATCAAACCTATAATCCGGTCTCCCACAAAGCACTATGAGACTGGCAAAACTAGGAAAACCTAGCTAAGTTATACCTTTGCCTTGCAAATACAACTTGAGTTTGATGATGACTTTAATGCTTGCCTCAAGTTGGAATCCCTTTCTTGTCCACAACCACTTGGTGAAGATACTCGAATTGCTTCCTCATATTGCAATGAGGGAAGCCTTAACTTAAGCCCATGTTCACATGTGCATTATCATGATGTGGAGCGCAAGCTTCAAAGCATATAACCTCCGGCTTCTCATCTTGCACTTGGACTCCTAGAACCCGATGACCATCACCACTTGATGTCATCCATACATAGGCTACTTGAGATCTTTCCTTTTTGATGCAAGCCCATGGGAAACACCTAACCCACAGAGACATAAGAAACACATGGCATGGGTTAGGTAACAAAGCACAATTCACAATTACTTACCATACCACTAGATCACTTGATCCCATGTGGTACAATGTTTGCGCTTTGAGAGTTGACCATCTAGATAATCTTCGAGCTTCATCTTGGTCAACCAACATCTTTACTTCATGTCCCATCTCGGTTTCTTAAAAGCCACAATGAACTCTTCATTTCCCTTCATTGCTTCAAGAAAGAGATCACCAAAGACTCTTTCAGGACCATATCAAGTTTCACTATGAATATCATATTGGTCATCATTTGCTCTTCTAAAAAAACTCCATCATAATCTCTTGAGAGGCACAATGAATTCTCCACTCTAGTTGCTTGCTTTAAGACTTGATCAACCGAAAACCCAACACATGAGCTTACCATGATCTTGTGTTTAAACCATAACTTGAATTCTTCTATTTGTTTATACTCTCAAGCTCTTGATCCTTAAAAGCCCACATATGTCAATCTTTGAGATCCTCTAACGAACTCCACCTTGAATATATTTGGTTAGACATTAAAATCAATCTTGATGGCTTCAACGTAAATCCCCAAAGACCAACTTGAAACCTCACTAGATATGGACCCTCAAGTACCAAAACCTAGCCCCGTGTGCCCGGGGGTTAGGGACCTGTGCACACACGGGGTATCCAGAGAGTTGACACTCGACCCCGTGCGCACGGGGGTCAGGAGGCCCGTGTGCACAGGGTATCCAGAGTGGGATACCATGAGGACTTCTTTGAATGTTTTGATGGCATTATTCCCACATAAATCCAACATGCTTCATGCATCACTATGGAACATTTCTTCATATAGGATTCAATGCACTTGATGCTCCATAGGAATTGTCAATTAATACCAAAGCTTAGAGCAAACATATCTTCATACATATGGACTTCATCCTTCATTCCATCTAATATCCTTGATGCACACCATCTATGTAGAATATCTTTAAATATATCTTAGTGAAAACATTAGTCCATAGAGATTGTCATTAATTACCAAAACCACACTTAGGGGCTACATGCCCTTTCAACAATGTCATAGAGCCTGAGTGTGTGATGCTTGAATCCAATTCATCCATGAGAGCTTGGGCATAATTGTTCATTTGTTCACTACAAAAGTAAAGGAAGAGCCTAGCAATCAATATCGAATGATGCATCACAATACTAAGCAAATGCAACCAATTAAATGAAAAAGAGGGGGCACTTCGAGCATCTCCTCGAGCATGTCGTCGTCGCAAGTTGAAGCGTCTGAATCCATCACGTACCTGGCCTTGGGCGGTGCAGAGGTTGCCCTTGTCGCCCTTTTGGTGGTTGCGCCATCAAATCGTGGCCACCAATGGATCTCCGGCGCTAGCGTAGGCTTCCAAGGGTCCGACAAGGGACCACCTACCCGTTTTTCCAGTCATCGGGCAGCGCTGGGCAGCCACATACTAAATTTAAATTTGTGAGAGATAGCAAAGGAAAAGTTTTTTTTTGAACTGGAATATCTATTCCAAACCTTAAGGCTCTGTTCGGTTTGCAGGAACTATGCAGGAAATTTTGCAGGCTTTGCTTTCCTCTGAAAAAATAAATTATGATGCGTTCGGTTCAAAGGATCACTCATTGCTGGTTTCATAGGAAAGTGTACCTGCCCTGTACTTTTCACGGGAATCAGAAAATCCACTGGAACCCAATGTTTGGGCGGAAGCCCGATGCAGGGCGTCAGCTAGGCGAATAAAAGAATGTTTACACGCATGCGAATCAAGCTAGACTCAGGTAGCTCGCATGTCCGGCTGAATAAAAAAATATTTTCATCTCGTTGAAGGAAGGCTGCATGCACTAGCCTTTGTCCTTCGTTCCTTCGCTTCTACTACTTCGCGCCGAACACAGGAAAATTCTGCGTTCCTTTATTTCGCATTTCAAAGTTTCCACTAGTCAAGCAAATCATATTCCTACAAAGTTTTCTATTCCATTGTTTTCCATCCCTGCACTCCGAATATGCCCTAAACTTGCGCAGCACAATCGGCATGCTATCAAGGCATCACCGGCGGATCGTGCGCCGGGCCCGGACGGCTTCTCTGGCCTCTTCTTCAGATCATGCTGGGCAACAATCAAAAATGATATCATGGCAGCGTTCAACCAGTTCTACAACCTAGTAGGTAGTTACTTTAGAGCCCTGAACACTGCGGTGGTTGCATTACTGCCCAAAAAGGACGGAGCAGCGTCTATTAACGACTACCGGCCAATCAGCCTCATACATTCCATAGCAAAGTTGATCTCCAAAGTTATGTCCCTCAGGCTGGCCAACGTGATCCACACGCTCATCTCACCAGCACAGTCGGCATTTCTTCGGACAAAATGCATCCACGATAGCTTCCTATATGTTCAAAACTGCATCAAGGCCTTACATAGACGGAAAACACCAGCTCTGCTTCTTAAGTTAGACATCCCAAGGCCTTCGATAATGTGTCTTGGGAGTACATCCTAGAGATGCTGCAAAAATGGGGTTTTAGCGCGCGATGGAGAGATTGGATATCCTTGCTGCTGTCCTCCTCCTCGTCGTCCTTCCTCCTCAACGGAGTACCAGGAAAAAATATCCGACACCGGCGAGGCCTTCGGCAAGGCGACCCCTTGTCGCCCTTCATCTTCATCCTAGCGATCGACACGCTGCACTGCGCAGCAGATCATCGCACCACTACCAGGGCGGGAGCTAAAGCTTAGGATTAGTCTATACGCCGACGACGCCGTCATCTTCATAAATCCTGTGAGGGAAGAGATAGATGCACTCATGGAAATCCTGCGGGATTTTGGCGCTGCCTCCGGATCACACATCAACCCATCAAAGTCGATGGCCTTACCCATTAGATGTGAGAATATAGACCTAAGGTATGTGTTGCAAAATTTTGGAGGGGCAGAGGGGCAATTCCCGACCACTTATTTAGGCTTGCCGCTGACACTAGCTAGGCTACGACTGGAAAACCTACAATTCATCATTGACAGGATCAAAGCTCGACTTGCGGGTTGGAAAGGAAAACTCCTGCCGATAGCTAGTAGGCGAGTACTGGTCCGATGTGTCCTCAGCGCTATGCCTACCTTTGCTCTAACTGTTCTCAAAGTGCCAAAGAAGCTACTCAGGGAGATCGACAGATGCCGGCGTAGGTTCCTTTGGAAGCAAGACGAGGCGATCACAGGCGGTAGCTGCAAGGTTAACTGGTCCGCGGTGTGCACTCCTACATCACATGGAGGACTGGGGATCCTCGATCTCGAGCGTTTCAGCCGCGCCCTTAGATTACGATGGCTCTGGATAGCCTGGACGGACCCTGAGCGGCCCTGGGTCGGCATGGAGCCACCATGCAGTAGCATCGACAAAGCCCTTTTCACAGCGGCGACCACAGTCACCATCAGAGATGGCGCGAAGGCACTCTTCTGGCACTCCCCTTGGTGCGGGCCGTGCACCCTGGCCAGTTCCTTCCCTCTCCTCTACTCGCACTCCAACCGGAAAAACAGGACGGTGCGCGAGGCTCTCACACATGATACTTGGATAAAAGACTTGCGGCACAGAAACCTACAACCTCTGCTACCAGAATTTGTCAGGCTGCACCGCAAGATCGCGCCGACAGTGCTAACAGAAGGGAGTACTGACCAGATTAGGTGGAATCTAGAGGCTAGGGGACAATACTCGGCAAGCTCGGCTTACGCCGTGCAATTCCAGGGCAGATTACTAGCTGATTGGCACAAGTTGATTTGGGAAGCAAAGGTTCCTGGATGCATTAAGATCTTCTCCTGGCTCCTACTGAAAAACCGTCTATGGACTTGTGACAGGCTACAAAGGTGTGGTTGGCCGAACTGCTATTTCTGCCCGCTCTGTGTACGCAACCTGGAGACAGCGCACCACCTCTTCTGGAGCTACCCACTAGCCCGGGAGGTGTGGGAGAAGGTAGCCGCAAGACGTGGGTGTCGGCGCTTGCACCCACGGCAACAGGTGCAAGATGAAAGCGCCATCGCCATACTCCAACGGATGGCTGCAAATACCCGGCCAGCACAACAAAGGGCCAGCAACGCCACCATGCTGTTAACTTGCTGGGAAATCTGGCAAGAAAGGAATAGGTGTGTGTTCAAAGGAAAGACAGCTTCAGCGCAGGACATCATCAAGGCCATTGAACATGCCATCAAGCTTTGACGTCAAGCGGGAGCAATTCATCTGGAGCGACCCTTTTGGGATCAACCATGAAAGTTTAGGCCAACATTTGTTTTCGAGGTTATAGTGTTGTAACAAAACTGGTCCTAGGACCTGCACCTCGCCCTTTGTATCTTTCTCCATTGCTTCCTGCTTATCAATGAAATGCCAGTATGACGCTGGATCTTTCAAAAAAGAAATCTGGAACTTGTTCCTTCCACCAAAAGCAGCAAAACTATGGGCAAAGGGGAAGTTTTGGGTTTATGGGATGTGCTAGTTGGCTCTTTTGGCACGAGAGAGCAAAGGGGTAAGTTTTGGGTTAAGGGATGTGCTAGTTGGCTCTTTTGCCCAGATATCACTTTTGCTCCTCAAATTTAAGTTTTAGGGATCTACTAGAGAGACTGCTTAATGCAATGCAAACGCAGTACGTCTCAAAATCTTGCTTTTATACGGGAAATGAGCTGCATGAATAATTGAATCATTAATCTCAGGTTGAATCAAAAAATTCAGGTAAACACATGTTCTATGTCCATTTTCTCGCATTCCACAAGCCTCAAGGTTGGAGTAATGGCAACGAAGTAGCAGATAAATCAAGACAGATTTTCAGGTCATTCAGGATTCAATAGAAGATTAAGTGCGACCAACACAGCAAGCTTAATACGATTCAATTCGCTAGAACCCCACCCAAACAACACGACAGACTGCTTGCTACCTCGACCGGGATGGAATCGGAAGCAACAACAACCTGAGCTAGTTTTTGGAACTGAAATGAAATTCTCAACTGGTCCTGTATCTCTATTACACCACACGCGAAAGCAAACGGGACCAGGGTCTCTTCTCAGTCAGCATCCATCTCTTCCAACGCTGCCTGAGCTGCTGCCTTGGCCTGCTCCAGAAGATCACTCGGAACCTGTGTGTACATGGCAAGTCAGTAAGGAATTCAGCAAAGTCGACTCTGACTCGGGTGGCTGTGAAATTCCGTCCATCCATAAGTGGTCGTTTATTACCTTCTCGTGCTGACGGTTAGATTCCTCACATACCCAGCTTAGTTCCAGCTCAAAAGATTTGTCTTTCGCTTCGTCGTGTACACCATAAATTCTGCATGCAGAGGAAGGTTATCATTTTGAGTACACCAACTTACATACAGTATTGCAACCAAAACTACTGCTTGTAAAAATAAATCATGACACCAAAGGATAGCAACATTAAAAACAAGTATGAACAAGAATGCCTCCTATGACTAAACTACCATGTTGTTTCTTTTGAGAGAATATCCATAACTGTTAAATAGTACTCCCAACTACTGGCCATCTTCAGGCTTCAGCAAATACAGCGGTGATAAATATTGCAAAACAAGCTTTTTAGACATTAAGTACAGAAAAATTCCAGTGATAAATATGGCAAAAGATTTAGGACATACATCTTGGCAACCTCAACGATGCCTTCCCTGCAGGTTAGCTCAGAAAGCTTCAATTTCTCAATCTCCCTGTAGAACAACATTAAGATAGACGCATCAGAATGCAGAACCATCTTTTATGACCAATAGAAATACATAGTAGACATCATCATAAGTATTCTGGGTAGATACATTTGACAGCAGCTGCTAATAATTAAAGGGAGCATTCTTCAACATTTTGAATGGCACAAGTTCTTCATAAAATAAAGCTCTCAATGTGATAATGTATCGGAAACTACATGGATTACTGACTACAAAAGTTACAAGGGGAGAAGTAGATACGGGTTAAGTTTTGCTAATTTAAAACTCTTTCCCTGAAAACCAAACCTCAGAAAAGACCGATAAAAGGACAAAGAAATAATGGTCAATGTGTTTAAACTATGTAAATGATGCTCGTCCATAATCTAGTCCGTTGGCATTAATGGCCAGTTTTGGGCATTGTGGTTCTGCACTGCGGAAGCTAGTCAATTCAAAGAATTACACTTACCAGTTATCATAAAATATTACTGTTATAGCTGTAAAGAAGCGGTTATTTATCAAAATGCTAAACTGGGGGCCTGTTAGGTTACTTTTATGCATATTTTATTTGTTTTACTAAACTTTGCGCCAGGTGTGTGGCAAGACACAACCACTTTTTTGGTAAGCAAATTGTGCATAACAGGTGTGGCAAGTTTTCTCAAAAAATGTATCTGGTGTCATGGCATGTGGGGAGCAGTTTTAAGAAAATGTGGCGTGCCAAAATTTGGTAAAGAAAAAACACAAGCTTATCAGAGTCAAACTTGCCTAACTCATATATGTAGCAAACTGTGGCAAGGAACAACAAAACACCACCTTAGCTGTGTTCTGGTAGTGGCAAATCTAACATACTCCCTCCGTTCCTAAATGTTTGTCTTTCTAGATATTTCAACAAGTGACTACATACGGAGCAAAATGAGTGAATCTACACTCTAAAATATGTCTATATACATCCGTATGTGGTAGTCCATTTGAAATCTCTAGAAGGACTTATATTTAGGAACGGAGGTAGTATGAAATAAGCGTTTTTCACCCATTGAGTATGAAATGGCTAAGCAACTACCAGCACAAACTCTAAATGCGGATGATCATTCAGAATTTGGAACATAAATAGCATCCTTACTCCGCATGTTCTAAATGGGTCTACTTTGAACAATTAAAATGGTTTTTACAGGACTATTAAATTAATGTTTGATGAATGTGCCGTGCTTTAGGAGTTCTAGCAGTTCGCAACAAAACAGAAATTGGGCACTGCATAAATCATTCAATGAGAAACTAATGAACAATTAATTGGCTTACGTTTTTGCAGCTTGTCTTCCTTTACCCAGAGCAGCACCAAAATATTTCTGTAAAAATTCAATCAGTGAGTCATAAATTCCAACTGGATCTAATGCTGTTAAAAGAAACACTGCACATCTTAATCCATGACTCCATGTAAACAAAGTTGTCTGGTCACTGTAAAATGGAAGAACTACCAGGTGTTAGATTGAGAACTCACATAGGAGAGGCCTGAAGGTTCGATCATGTAGAGCTGTGGCCCATCCCTATCATAGCCTCCAAGAATAACTCCACAGCCAAAAGGCCTGAGACAGGAGTTTAAATTGTATCAAACTATCATGTAAAATGTTTAGGGCAAAAACCTTCTTGAACAAGAACATGTTGTCTGCCTTACCTGAGCCACCAGTAGAGTGTACACAGATGAACATAGCTAGCAACACGATCAGCTAATTCCTTTACAGGCATGGGTTCTCCGTATACCCTGGTGGATACAACTTAAAGTTACAATTCTATAAAAAGAATTTGGATGGAAATCAAAAGTCTAATAATTCTCACTTTTCATAATTGGCTGCTTCTGACTTTGCTCTTGAGACTATCTGCCTACCGTCTGCTGCTAACCCAGCCACAGCCTGAAAATGAGAACTCGGATTAACTTATATTTACCAAATGGAAGTCGTTACAAGAACAAGAATGGTAATAAAAAATGACATGACAGAGAACACTGCAGAATACATGACTCACTCACATATCAACCTTAGGACTTTCAGAGACAGACCACCCTAAATGTATAAAAAGGAAGACAAATTACCAAGCCAGAGTTTCGGTGCACGGAATGAAGTCTCCGGTTCGACCCAGCAAGTATCATCTTTGATGTTATCAGCTTCTCCACACCCTACAGACCAACATTTTAAAAGGTTATCACACAAAAAAGCACCACATCTGGGCAAAAGTATATCCAGCAATAATCACTTACAAGGACAATTCCATCTTTGCATTTGATCCCAACGATCGTCCTACAGAGAAATATCCAAATTTCAGTATGAAGTTGGGCAGCTAGAAAAGGCCAAGAAAATAGTGGAAAGAAGTATATCAAACCCGCTGTTGTCGACGGCCTTGCCAGCATACTCGACCTGGAAGACACGTCCGTCCGGGGAGAAAGTGGTGACGGACAGATCATACCCAGTTCCTATGCTACTCATTGTTAAGTTGCTTCAACCTCTAGACCGTCTATATAGTCGTCTCCTGGAAAAATAAATAAACAAGAATGATATTTAAGAATAAGTCGTCTCCTGGAAAAATAAATAAACAAGAATGATATTTAAGAATAAGCAGTACAAGCTAGCATTATGTACTCCCTCCGATCCATATTACTTGTACTAAAGCAGCGGCAAGTAATATGGATAGGAGGGAGTAACAAGATTGCGGGCATTATTCAGACTGCAAGGCATTTTGACGGGTTGCAAGACACCTGGTGAACATCGTATTGTAAAACAATTTGTACTTAGGACATGGTATCAGAAGGTGCATGTTACAGATTTGCAAATGAAGCTACCTGCCTACGGGGAAACCTGGAATTTGCTTTGGTTTATTACACTTGGCACCAAGATGTGATTTCCACGCAACACTAGAGATGCAGGTTTTCACTAACTCCAGGAGCAGACCCAGCATCTAGGGGACAAGGGACTCAGTCGAACGCCAAAGTTTCCACCGTACAGCGAGCTATTTCGCGACAAACTGTGGTAGCATCCGTCCCAGTAAAAACAATATTTAGGTTAGGTGGGCCCCGAGAAGAGAAATCGACTAGGGTCCGGGGATCCTCCAGCTCCACGCCAGTCCAGCGGAGCGGAGGACGACGAAGAAAACCTGCTACGTGGAAGGAGGCCAGAGACGACTACGGAGATCCGGCGACGCCATCTCGAGGGGGAGGGTTCGATCGGATTTCGGATCTCGCCTAAATCAAGTACGGGCGCGACGGCGGCGGCGGGGGCAGCGATGCGCCCGGCCGGCCGGAGCGCGAAGAGACGGGGGTATGGATAAGGGAGCGAACGGGGGTGCTTACCGATCCCGGCGGGCGGAGGAGGTCGCGTCGACGGCGGATCGTCTGCTCCGGCTTGTGGCGCAAGAAGGTGGGGAGTGTGGTTTGAGGTAGGCGCAGGGACCGGACGGGCACGAAGCTACTTGTCTTCGCGGAGGCCTTCGTGTCGAACTCGAACCTGGGAAGAGGCAAACCCGTTCCACCCTGCATCAAATGGGCCAGGCCCATCCAGCCAGCCTGGGAGAGGCGCTTCAACCCGCCGGAGCAACTCTTTTTTTTTTCTGAGAGTCCCCCGCTGGAGCTCCTATTCAGCGCTGTAGGCGCTGGCTCGCGCGCGACGCGCAGCCGGCCGGCCCAGCAAACTGCTGAAAGGTAAAACGCGAAGGAAAAAACTCCAGGTTTATTCAGCTGGATTAGGAAACGAACTCTCGCCGACAATTTGAATGCCACGCACGTTAACCCACTTGGACAAGCTCACTTTGTTGTTTCTTAGATTATAGGAAATAACACTATTCGACCCTTCTTTTAGTACAAAAATTAAACATATAGTAGTATTACATATCAGCTATTAATTATTTGAATAAAGAAAACATAAATTTGAAAAAGCATTCACAAAAACCATGAATTAAAAGAAATCAAAATTTTGAAAAAGGTTTTTGCCAATCGAAAAAAGTTCACAAAAATGGAAAAAGTTTGTGAATTTGAAAATAGTTCATCGAAACTAAAACCTAGAATTTGGAAAAAGTTCATCGAATTTGAAAAAAAACTCATCAACTTTAAAAAAATCATCGATTTTTTGACAAAAAGTTCATCGATTTCAAAAAAAGTTCATCGAATTAGGAAAAACGTTCACAAATTTAAATAAAGTTTCAATTTGAAAAAGAGTTCATTGACATTGAAATAAAGTTCACCAATTTGAGAAAAAGTTCATCAAATTTGAAAATTGTTCAAAGATTTTGAAAAAAAGTTCATCAAATTTGAAACAAAAATCAAAGATTTTGAGAAAAAGTTCATTAAATTTGAAGCAAAAATCAATGATTTTGAGAAAAAGTTCATTAAATTTGAAGCAAAAATCAATGATTTTGAGAAAAAGTTAATCGAATTTGAAAAAAGTTCATTGATTTGAAAAAAGTTCATCAAATTTGAAAAAAAAGATCATCAAAATTTGAAAAACTATTCATCAACTTTTAGAAAAAGGTTCATCAGTTTCGCAGAAAAAGTTTGTTGAACCAGGAAGAAGAAAAAAAGGAAAGAAAAAGTAGAAGTCATAAAAGAATGAGAAAGATGAACAGGATCATACGAGGTCGTGTGGCGGGGTGGTTAGTGCATTGCGCCTCGAAACAGGAGGTCACCTGTTCTACTCACCTCGCACGCACTTCTTTTGTGTTTTTGGAAACTGAAAAAAATACAAATTAAAACAGATAAATGGGCCAGCCCACCTAACATGGTTGCACGCGCCGGTTAGGAAAATTGCCCTTAACCGGCGTCTGCGGCGCCGAATAGGGTTTGCCCTTCTTCCCCAAGTCGTCGAACTAGTGCAACACGCGGGGACTTAAAAAAGCGGCCACGTTTTTTTTCCTAAAAAGAAGAGCTGCAATACATGGGGGACTTTTTAAAAAGTGATCATGTTTATACCTAATCATAGATGCAACACGCGGGGGACTTATGTTGCAGTACAAGGATGATAGAAGAAAGAGTTTCTCAATTTCAAAATCTCGGCAAAGCTCTCGGTCAAGTTGTAGAAGATCTTTTCATGAGGACAAAAAGGGGAGTCAGAGCCACCCTGAGTAGGAAATTCACGAGTAAAGATACATGATCTACAAGGCGAGGTTATGTCTTTGACAAGTTACAGAACCAAAGTCTTAAGAAGAAGGTAATGTGAGCAAGGAGCTCTGCTGCTAGAGTAGTGGGCCAGAAAAGAAAGCAGACTAAGGTATACAAACCCAAAGGGCTCATTCAAAATCCTTAAGAGAAATCGATGCCTAAGACTTCTTACCTGGCCTTAACAACAGACAAATATGATGTTATTGCTGGTGACACCAATCCGGCTTTAGTTCCAAGTGGGGATGAAAGTCTGAATGTCTGCTACAAGAAGCAAAAGAAGGAAATATTTACTCTCACACCAGGATCGACGGATCTGGTGGCGACTGCAGCAGAGCAGCCCCGCCATATGCAATGAGTCTCCTATATTGGAACTATCACAACTTAGGGACGGACGTGACAATTAGCGAACTGAAATGGCTCGGGAGCAAATTTCGTCCCTCCCTCATCTTCCTGTCTGAGACGAAGATGGGAGGTTCAAGAGCTTGGAACTTTATGTGGTCATTAGGATTCACCCATTCTTTTGTTGTGAGTAGTGATGGTTTGAGTGGAGGCTTGGTTCTTTTTTGGTCTTCATCTATTTCGGTCTCGCTAAAAGCCTTCTCCACTAGGATTATAGATATTTTAGTCAAAACAGAAGATGGTGCAAAATGGCGTACAACTCTCATTTCTGGTGAACCCGTAAGGCGATTAAGACACCAATCCTGGTATATATCAGGTCCTTGAAAGCTTAGCGGAAGAGTCCATGGATATGTGTAGGAGACCTCAATGAAGTGTTGCATGGAGATGAGCGCATGGGTGTTAGGGAAAGGGATGACAATCAAATGATGTTATTCTAAGACTGCCTAGATGATTGTGGGCTAACGGATTTGGGGTACATTGGACCAAAATGGTCCAACAAACAAGAGAATGGGGGTAATGTTAGGGTGAGATTAGATAGGTCAGTGACAAATTGCGATTTCCTACAACTCTTCGATGATTGCACTATTGAGAACATTACTGAGACATCATCTGATCATTTCGCCATCTTGGTGGCAATGTTAAAGACAGGATGCCAAGGACCTTTCGACCCTATACTACAACCTTTCAAGTTCAAAGCATCCTGGATGAGAGCACCTAATTATATGCAAATAGTCTATGAGAGCTGGAGGAAACTAAAGGAGGATCCACCTTCCCTGAGTAATACTTGGTCTACTCTAAACAGATTGTCAACAACCCTTCAACTATGGGGTAGAGAATCTTTTTGTTTGGTTAAAAAGGAGATAAAGAAGCTAGAAAATAAATTAGCTGCTTTACGAAAAAATAGTTTGGCTACTGGATATTCCAAAGAGTAAAAGGAAGTGGAAAAGAGACTATATGAGATGTTCGAAAGAGAAGAAATCATGGCTAATCAACGATAAAAAAAATTGGCTATGTGAAGGTGACCGAAATACCTCGTTCTTCCATGGTCGTGCCTCGGCATGAAGAAGAGCCAACAAAATTAAATTCTTGAGGAAAGCCGATGGATCACTATACGAAGATCCTCAGCATCAGAAGTATGGTACATGATTTTTACTCCAATTTGTTCACCTATGAACCATGTGACTCCCTGGAATCAATCTTGAATAATATTCCCTGCAAAGTAACTACAGAGATAAATGAATAGTTGCACAATGACTATACCAATGAAGAAATCAAGACTGCCTTATTCCAGATGGGTCCAACCAAGGCTCCAGGGCTAGATGGTTTCCCATCATTGTTTATCAGAAACATTGGGATATTGTGGACGAAGATAGTATACATGTCATCACAATAATCATCATACATAGCAACTTTGTTATCATAATCAATTGAAACCTCTTCCAAAATAGCGGATTCGTCATTAAATAAAGTCATGACTGTTGGGGAACGTAGTAATTTCAAAAAAAATTCCTACGCACACGCAAGATCATGTTGATGCGTAGCAACGAGAGGGGAGAGTGTTGTCCATGTACCCTCGTAGACCGTAAGCGAAGCGTTATGACAACGTGGTTGATGTAGTCGTACGTCTTCACGATCCGACCGATCCAAGCACCGAACGTACGGCACCTCCGAGTTCAGCACACGTTCAGCTCGATGACGATCCCCGGACTCCGATCCAGCAGGGTTTTGGGGATGAGTTTTGTCAGCACGACGGCGTGGTGACAATGATGATGTTCTACCGACGCAGGGCTTCGCCTAAGCACCGCAACGATATGACCGAGGTGGAATATGGTGGAGGGGGGCACCGCACACGGCTAAGGAACAATCACGAAGATCAACTTGTGTGTCTAGAGGTGCCCCCTTGCCCCCGTATATAAAGGAGCCAAGGGGGAGGTGTTGGAAATATGCCCTAGAGGCAATAATAAAAGTGTTATTATTATATTTCTTTGTTCATCATAATAGTCTTTTATTCATGCTATAACTGTATTATCCGGAAATCGTAATACACGTGTGAATACATAGACCACAATATGTCCCTAGTGAGCCTCTAGTTGACTAGCTCGTTGTGATCAACAGATAGTCATGGTTTCCTGGCTATGGACATTGGATGTCGTTGATAACGGGATCACATCATTAGGAGAATGATGTGATGGACAAGACCCAATCCTAAGCCTAGCACAAAGATCGTGTAGTTCGTATGCTAAAGCTTTTCTAATGTCAAGTATCTTTTCCTTAGACCATGAGATTGTGCAACTCCCGGATACCGTAGGAATGCTTTGGGTGTACCAAACGTCACAACGTAACTGGGTGGCTATAAAGGTGCATTACAGGTATCTCCGAAAGTGTCTGTTGGGTTGGCACCAATCGAGACTGGGATTTGTCACTCCGTGTAAACGGAGAGGTATCTCTGGGCCCACTCGGTAGGACATCATCAGAATGTGCACAATGTGACCAAGGGGTTGATCACGGGATGATGTGTTACGGAACGAGTAAAGAGACTTGCCGGTAACGAGATTGAACAAGGTATCGGTATACCGACGATCGAATCTCGGGCAAGTACAATACCGCTAGACAAAGGGAATTGCATACGGGATTGATTAAGTCCTTGACATCGTGGTTCATCCGATGAGATCATCGTGGAACATGTGGGAGCCAACATGGGTATCCAGATCCCGCTGTTGGTTATTGACTGGAGAACGTCTCGGTCATGTCTGCATGTCTCCCGAACCCGTAGGGTCTACACACTTAAGGTTCGATGACGCTAGGGTTATAAAGGAAGTTTGTATGTGGTTACCGAATGTTGTTCGGAGTCCCGGATGAGATCCCGGACGTCACGAGGAGTTCCGGAATGGTCCGGAGGTAAAGATTTATATATGGGAACCTGTTTTGGTCACCGGAAAAGTTTCGGGGGTTATCGGTAACGTACCGGGACCACCGGGAGGGTCTCGGGGGTCCACCAAGTGGGGCCACAAGCCCCGGAGGCTTGCATGGGCCAAGAGTGGTGAGGGACCAGCCCCTGAGTGGGCTGGTGCCCCTCCCACAAAGCCCAAGGGGCAGCTAGGAGGAAAAAAGGGGGAAACCCTAGGCTTAGATGGGCCTAAGGCCCACCCTAGGGGGCGCCTCCCTCTCTCCCCCTCTTGGCCGCCTCCCCTTTCCCATCTAGGGCTGCCGCCCCCCCTTAGGGGTGGGAACCCTAGAGGGGGCGCACCCTCCTCCCTCTCCCCTATATATAGTGAGGCCTAGGGCTGCCCATACACACGCGATTCGATCTCTCGTTGGTGCAACCCTGTGTCTCTTCTTCCTCCTCTTCTGTGGTGCTTGGCGAAGCCCTGCAGGATAGCCACGCTCCTCCACCACCACCACGCCGTTGTGCTGCTGCTGGATGGAGTCTTCCTCAACCTCTCCCTCTCTCCTTGCTGGATCAAGGCATGGGAGACGTCACCGGGATGTACGTGTGTTGAACGCGGAGGTGCCGTCCGTTCGGCACTTGGTCATCGGTGATTTGGATCACGGCGAGTATGACTCCATCAGCCCCGTTCACTTGAACGCTTCCGCTTAGCGATCTACAAGGGTATGTAGATGCACTCTCCTTCCCCTCGTTGCTGGTCTCTCCATAGATAGATCTTGGTGATACGTAGGAAAATTTTTGAATTTCTGCTACGTTCCCCAACAGTGGCATCATGAGCTAGGTCTATTGCGTAGATTCTTTGCACGAGTAGAACACAAAGTAGTTGTGGGCGTTTATTTTGTTCAATATGCTTACCGTTACTAGTCCAATCTTGTTTCGACGGTATTGTGGGATGAAGCGGCCCGGACCGACCTTACACGTACTCTTACGTGAGACAGGTTCCACCGACTGACATGCACCAAGTGCATAAGGTGGCTAGTGGGTGCCAGTCTCTCCCACTTTAGTCGGAACGGATTCGAGGAAAAGGGTCCTTATGAAGGGTAAATAGCAATTGACATATCACATTGTGGTTTTGCGTAGGTAAGAAACGTTCTTGCTAGAAACCCATAGCAGCCACGTAAAACATGCAAACAACAATTAGAGGACGTCTAACTTGTTTTTGCAGGGTATGTTATGTGATGTGATATGGCCAAGAAGAATGTGATGAATGATATGTGATGTATGAGATTGATCATGTTCTTGTAATAGGAATCACGACTTGCATGTCGATGAGTATGACAACCGGCAGGAGCCATAGGAGTTGTCTTTATTTATTGTATGACCTGCGTGTCATTGAACAACGCCATGTAATTACTTTACTTTATTGCTAACCGGTAGCCATAGTAGTAGAAGTAATAAGTTGGCGAGACGACTTCATGGAAACACGATGATGGAGATCATGATGATGGAGATCATGGTGTCATGCCGGTGACGATGATGATCATGGAGCCCCGAAGATGGAGATCAAAAGGAGCAAAATGATATTGGCCATATCATGTCACTATTTGATTGCATGTGATGTTTATCATGTTTATGCATCTTGTTTACTTAGAACGACGGTAGTAAATAAGATGATCCCTTACAACAATTTCAAGAAGTGTTCTCCCCTAACTGTGCACCGTTGCTACAGTTCGTCGCTTCTAAGCACCACGTGATGATCGGGTGTGATGGATTCTTACGTTCACATACAACGGGTGTAAGACAGATTTACACACGCGAAAACACTTAGGGTTAACTTGACGAGCCTAGCATGTACAGACATGGCCTCGGAACACAGAGACCGAAAGGTCGAGCATGAGTCGTATAGTAGATACGATCAACATGAAGATGTTCACCGATGATGACTAGTCCGTCTCACATGATGATCGGACGCGGCCTAGTTGACTCAGATCATGTAATCACTTAGATGACCAGAGGGATGTCTATCTGAGTGGGAGTTCATAAGATGAACTTAATTATCCTAAACATAGTCAAAAGATCTTTGCAAATTATGTCGTAAGCTCACGCTTTAGTTCCATTGTTTAGATATGTTCCTAGAGAAAATATGGTTGAAAGTTGACAGTAGCGATTATGCGGACAGTAAAAAGCTTATGTCCTTAATGCACCGCTTAGTGTGCTGAACCCCAAACATCGTTTGTGGATGTTGCGAACATCAGACATACACGTTTTGATAACTACGTGATAGTTCAGTTAAACGGTTTAGATTTGAGGCACCAAAGACGTTTTCGAAACGTCGCGGAACATATGAGATGTTTTCGAGGGCTGAAATTGGGATTTCAGGCTCGTGCCCACGTCAAGAGGTATAAGACCTCCGACGATTTTCTTAGCCTGCAAACTAAGGAGAAAAGCTCAATTGTTGTGCTTGTGCTCAGATTGTCTGAGTACAACAATCGCTTGAATCGAGTGGGAGTTGATCTTCCAGATGAAATAGTGATGGTTCTCCGAAGTCATTACCACCAAGCTGCTAGAGCTTCGTGATGAACTATGATATATCAGGGACATATATGATGATCCTTGAGATATTCGCGATGTTTGACACCGCGAAAATAGAAATCAAGAAGGAGCATCAATTGTTGATGGTTGGTGAAACCACTAGTTTCAAGAAGGGCAAGGGCAAGAAGGGATACTTCATGAAACGGCAATTCAGCTGCTGCTCTAGTGAAGAAACCCAAGGTTGAACCCAAACCCGAGACTGAGTGCTTCTGTAATAAGGGGAACAGCCACTGGAGCAGAATTACCCTAGATACTTGGTATATGAGAAGGCTGGCAAGGTCGATAGAAGTATATTGGATATACATTATGTTAATGTGTACTTTACTAGTATTCCTAGTAGCACCAGGGTATTAGATACCGGTTCGGTTGCTAAGTGTTAGTAACTCGAAATAAAAGCTACGGAATAAACGGAGACTAGCTAAAGGTGAGCTGACGATATGTGTTGGAAGTTTTTTTTCAAGCTTGATGTGATCAAGCATCGCACGCTCCCTCTACCAACGAGATTGGTGTTAAACCTAAATAATTGTTATTTGGTGTTTGCGTTGAGCATAGACATGATTGGATTATGTCTATCGCAATACGGTTATTCATTTAAGGAGAATAATGGTTACTCTGTTTATTTGAATAATACCTTCAATGGTCTTGCACCTAAATGAATGGTTTATCGAATCTCGATCGTAGTGATACACATTTTCATGCCAAAAGAAATAAGATAGTAATGATAGTGCCACTTACTTGTGGCACGCCATGTAAGTCATAATGGTATAAAACGCATGAAGAAGCTCCATGTTGATGGATCTTTGGACTCACTCGTTTTTGAAAAGTTTGAGACATGCGAACCATGTCTATTGGTGTATACGCATGAAGAAACTCCATGCAGATGGATCATTTGGACTCACTTGATTTTGAATCACTTGAGATATGCAAATCATACCACATGGGCAAGATGACTGAAAAGCCTCGGTTTCAGTAAAATGGAACAAGATAGCAACTTGTTGGAAGTAACACATTTTGATGTGTGTAGTCCAATGAGTGCTGAGGCATGCAGTGAATATCGTTATGTTCTTACTTCACAGATGATTCGAGTAGATGTTGAATATATTTACTTGATGAAACACAAGTCTGAATTATTGAATGGTTCAAGTAATTTCAGAGTGAAGTTGAAGATCATCGTGACAAGAGGATAAAATGTCTATGATAAGATCATAGAGATGAGTATCTGAGTTACGAGCTTTGGCACGCAATTAAGACATTGTGGAAATTGTTTCACAATTAATACCGCCTGGAACACCATAGTTTGATGGTGTGTCCGAACATCATAGTTGCACCCTATTAGATATGGTGCGTACCATGATGTCTCTTATCGAATTACCACTATCGTTCATGGGTTAGGCATTAGAGACAACCGCACTCACTTTAAATAGGGCACCACGTAATTCCGTTGAGATGACACTGTATGAATTATGGTTTAGAGAAACCTAAGTTGTCATTTCTTAAAGGTTTGGGGCTGCGACGCTTATGTGAAAAAGTTTCAGGATTGATAAGCTCGAACCCAAAGCGGATAAAATACATCTTCATAGGACACCCAAAACAGTTGGGTATACCTCCTAATTCAGATCCGAAAGCAATATGGATTGTTTCTTGAATCGGGTCCTTTCTCGAGGAAAGGTTTCTCTCGAAAGAGTTGAGTGGGAGGATGGTGGAGACTTGATGAGGTTATTGAACCGTCATTTCAACTAGTGTGTAGCAGGGCATAGGAAGTTGTTCCTGTGGCACCTACACCAATTGAAGTAGAAGCTTATGATAGTGATCATGAAGCTTCGGATCAAGTCACTACCGAACCTCGTAGGACGACAAGGACGCGTACTACTTCGGAGTGGTACGGTGATCCTGTCTTGAAGGTCATGTTGCTGGACAACAATGAACCTACGAGCTATGGAGAAGCGATGGTGGGCCCAAATTCCGACAAATGGTTAGAAGCCATGAAATCCGAGATAGGATCCATGTATCAGAACAAAGCATAGACTTTGGTGGACTTACCCGATGATCGGCAAGCCATTGAGATAAATGGATCTTTAAGAAGAAGACAGACGTGGACGGTAATGTCACCGTCTATGAAGCTCGACTTGTGGCGAAGAGTTTTTCACAAGTTCAAGGAGTTGACTACGATGAGATTTTCTCATCCGTAGCGATGCTTAAGTCCGTCAGAATCATGTTAGCATTAGCTGCATTTATGAAATCTGGCAGATGGATGTCAAGACGAGTTTCCTTACCAGTTTTCGTGAGGAAAGGTTGTATGTGATACAATCAAGAAAGTTTTTGTCGATCCTAAGGATGCTAAAAGGTATGCTAGCTCCAGCGATCCTTCCATGGACTGGAGTAAGCATCTCGGAGTTGGAATGTGCACTTTGATAAGATGATCAAAGATTTTAGGTTTATACAAAGTTTATGAGAAACTTGTATTTCCAAAGAAGTGAGTGGGAGCACTACAGAATTTCTGATGAGTATATGTTGTTGACATATTGCTGATCAGAAATGATGTAGAATTTCTAGAAAGCATATAGGGTTATTTGAAAGGTGTTTTTCAAATAGAAAACCTGGATTAAGCTACTTGAACGTTGAGCATCAAGATCTATAAGGATAGATCAAAAACGCTTAATGGTACTTTCAAATGAGCATATACCTTGACATGATCTTGAAGGTGTTCAAGATGGATCAGTCAAAGAAGGAGTTCTTGCCTGAGTTGTAAGGTACGAAGTTAAGACTTAAAGCTCGACCACGGCAGAATAGAGAGAAAGGACGAAGGTCGTCCCCTATGCTTAAGACGTAGGCTCTACAGTATGCTATGCTGTGTACCGCACCTGAAGTGTGCCTTGCCATGAGTCAGTCAAGGGGTACAAGAGTGATCCAAGAATGGATCACAGGACAGCGGTCAAAGTTATCCTTAGTAACTAGTGGACTAAGGAATTTTCTCGATTATGGAGGTGGTAAAAGAGTTCGTCGTAAAGGGTTACGTCGATGCAAGCTTAACACCTATCCGGATAGCTCTGTTAAGAGATACCGGATGCGTATAATGGAGCAACAATTTAGAATAGCTCCAAGTAGAACAGTTATTTGGAATAGCTCCAAATAGAGCGTGGTAGTTGCATCTAGGAGATGACATAGAGATTTGTAAAGCACACACGGATCTGAAAGGTTCAGACCCGTTGACTAAAACCTCTCTCACAAGAAGAACATGATCAAACCCCAGATCTCATTGAGTCTTAATCACATGAAGATGTGAACTAGTTTAGTGACACTAGTAAACTCTTTGGATGTTGGTCACATGGTGATGTGACCTGTCAGTGTTAATCACATGGTGATGTGAACTAGATTATTGACTCTAGTGCAAGTGGGAGACTGTTGGAAATATGCCCTAGAGGCAATAATAAAAGTGTTATTATTATATTTCTTTGTTCATGATAATAGTCTTTTATTCATGCTATAACTGTATTATCCGGAAATCGTAATACACGTGTGAATACATAGACCACAATATGTCCCTAGTGAGCCTCTAGTTGACTAGCTCGTTGTGATCAACAGATAGTCATGGTTTCCTGGCTATGGACATTGGATGTCGTTGATAACGGGATCACATCATTAGGAGAATGATGTGATGGACAAGACCCAATCCTAAGCCTAGCACAAAGATCGTGTAGTTCGTATGCTAAAGCTTTTCTAATGTCAGGTATCTTTTCCTTAGACCATGAGATTGTGCAACTCCCGGATACCGTAGGAATGCTTTGGGTGTACCAAACGTCACAATGTAACTGGGTGGCTATAAAGGTGCATTACAGGTATCTCCGAAAGTGTCTGTTGGGTTGGCACCAATCGAGACTGGGATTTGTCACTCCGTGTAAACGGAGAGGTATCTCTGGGCCCACTCGGTAGGACATCATCAGAATGTGCACAATGTGACCAAGGGGTTGATCACGGGATGATGTGTTACGGAACGAGTAAAGAGACTTGCCGGTAACGAGATTGAACAAGGTATCGATATACCGACGATCGAATCTCGGGCAAGTACAATACCGCTAGACAAAGGGAATTGCATACGGGATTGATTAAGTCCTTGACATCGTGGTTCATCCGATGAGATCATCGTGGAACATGTGGGAGCCAACATGGGTATCCAGATCCCGCTGTTGGTTATTGACCGGAGAACGTCTCGGTCATGTCTTCAATTCTCCCGAACCCGTAGGGTCTACACACTTAAGGTTCGATGACGCTAGGGTTATAAAGGAAGTTTGTATGTGGTTACCGAATGTTGTTCGGAGTCCCGGATGAGATCCCGGATGTCATGAGGAGTTCCGGAATGGTCCGAAGGTAAAGATTTATATATGGGAAGTCCTGTTTTGGTCACCGGAAAAGTGTCAGGGGTTATCGGTAACATACCGGGACCACCGGGAGGGTCCCGGGGGTCCACCAAGTGGGGCCACAAGCCCCGAAGGCTTGCATGGGCCAAGAGTGGTGAGGGACCAGCCCCTGAGTGGGCTGGTGCGCCTCCCACAAAGCCCAAGGGGCAGCTAGGAGGAAAAAAGGGGGAAACCCTAGGCTTAGATGGGCCTAAGGCCCACCCTAGGGGGCGCCTCCCTCTCTCCCCCTCTTGGCCGCCTCCCCTTTCCCATCTAGGGCTGCCGCCCCCCCTTAGGGGTGGGAACCCTAGAGGGGGCTCACCCTCCTCCCTCTCCCCTATATATAGTGAGGCCTAGGGTTGCCCATACACACGCGATTCGATCTCTCGTTGGTGCAGCCCTGCGTCTCTTCTTCCTCCTCTTCTGTGGTGCTTGGCGAAGCCCTGCAGGATAGCCACGCTCCTCCACCACCACCACGCCGTTGTGCTGCTGCTGGATGGAGTCTTCCTCAACCTCTCCCTCTCTCCTTGCTGGATCAAGGCATGGGAGACGTCACCGGGCTGTACGTGTGTTGAACGCGGAGGTGACGTCCGTTCGGCACTTGGTCATCGGTGATTTGGATCACGACGAGTATGACTCCATCAACCCCGTTCACTTGAACGCTTCCGCTTAGCGATCTACAAGGGTATGTAGATGCACTCTCCTTCCCCTCGTTGCTGGTCTCTCCATAGATAGATCTTGGTGATACATAGGAAATTTTTTGAATTTCTGCTACGTTCCCCAACAGGAGGGGGCGGACGGCCAAGGAGGGCGCACCAAGGGGGAGTCCTACTCCCACCGGGAGTAGGACTCCCTTCTTTCCTAGTTGGAGAAGGAGAAGGGGGGAGGAGGAGGAAGAGGGGAAGGAAAGGGGGGGCGCCGCCCCCCTCTCCTTGTCCTATTCGGACTAGGAAGGGGAGGGGGCGCAGCCCACCTCTTGCCTCCTCTCCTCTTCTCCCTTAGGGCCCATGAAGGCCCAATAACCCCCGAGAGGGTTCCGGTAACACCCCGGTGCTCCGGTAAAATCCCGATTTCACCCAGAACCATTCCGATATCCAAATATAGGCTTCCAATATATCAATCTTTATGTCTTGACCATTTTGAGACTCCTCGTCATGTCCGTGATCACATCCGGGAGTCTGAACAACCTTCGGTACATCAAAACTTATAAACTCATAATAAAACTGTCATCGTAATGTTAAGCGTGCGGACCCTACGAGTTCGAGAATTATGTAGACATGACCTAGAACTATTCTCGGTCAATAACCAATAGCGGAACCTGGATGCTCATATTGGCTCCTACATATTCTACGAAGATCTTTATCGGTCAAACCGCATAACAATATACTTTGTTCCCTTTGTCATCGATATGTTACTTGCCCGAGATTTGATCGTCGGTATCCAATACCTAGTTCAATCTCGTTACCGGCAAGTCTCTTTACTCGTTACGTAATGCATCATTCCGTAACTAACTCATTAGCTACATTGCTTGCAAGGCTTATAGTGATGTGCATTACCGAGAGGGCCCAGAGATACCTCCCCGACAATCGGAGTGACAAAACCTAATCTCGAAATACGCCAACCTAACATGTACCTTCGGAGACACCTGTAGATCTCCTTTATAATCACCCAGTTACGTTATGATGTTTGGTAGCACACAAAGTGTTCCTCCGGTAAACGGGAGTTGCATAATCTCATAGTTACAGGAACATGTATAAGTCATGAATAAAGCAATAGCAACATACTAAACGATCAAGTGCTAGGCTAACGGAATGGGTCATGTCAATCACATCATTCTCCTAATGATGTGATCCCGTTAATCAAATGACAACACATGTCTATGTTTAGGAAACATAACCATCTTTGATTAATGAGCTAGTCAAGTAGAGGCATACTAGTGACGTTATGTTTGTCTATGTATTCACACATGTATCATGTTTCCGGTTAATACAATTCTAGCATGAATAATAAACATTTATCATGATATGAGGAAATAAATAATAACTTTATTATTGCCTCTAGGGCATATTTCCTTCAGTCTCCCACTTGCACTAGAGTCAATAATCTAGATTACACAGTAATGATTTTAACACCCATGGAGTCTTGGTGCTGATCATGTTTTGCTCGTGGAAGAGGCTTAGTCAATGGGTCTGCAACATTCAGATCCGTATGTATCTTGCAAATCTCTATGTCTCTCACCTGGACTTGGTCCCGGATGGAATTGAAGCGTCTCTTGATGTGCTTGGTCCTCTTGTGAAATCTGGATTCCTATGCCAAGGCAATTGCACCAGTATTGTCATAGAAGCAGCTATGTACTCCGCTATACATGTAGATCCCGCCACAACGCTTTGTTTAGAACTGCACCAACTTACAGCTCCACCATTTAATAAAAACACATGTCCGGTTTGCGATTTAGAATCGTCTGGATCAGTGTCAAAGCTTGCATCAACGTAACCATTTACGACTAGCTCTTTGTCACCTCCATATACGAGAAACATATCCTTAGTCCTTTTCAGGTATTTCAGGATGTTCTTGACCGCTGTCCAGTGATCCACTCCTGGCTTACTTTGGTACCTCCCTGCCAAGCTTATTTCTAAGCATACGTCAGGTCTGGTACACAGCATTGCATACATGATAGAGCCTATGGCTGAAGCATAGGGAACATCTTTCATTTTCTCTCTATCTTCTGCTGTGGTCGGGCATTGAGTCTGACTCAACTTCACACCTTGTAATACAGGCAAGAACCCTTTCTTTGCCTGATCCATTTTGAACTTTTTCAAAACTTTATCAAGGTATGTGCTTTGTGAAAGTCCAATTAAGCGTCTTGATCTATCTCTATAGATCTTGATGCCCAATATGTAAGCAGCTTCACCGAGGTCTTTCATTGAAAAACTTTTATTCAAGTATCCCTTTATGCTATCCAGAAATTCTATATCATTTCCAATTAATAATATGTCATCTACATATAATATCAGAAATGTTACAGAGCTCCCACTCACTTTCTTGTAAATACAGGCTTCTCCAAAAGTCTGTATACAACCATATGCTTTGATCACACTATCAAAGCGTTTATTCCAACTCCGAGATGCTTGCACCAGTCCATAAATGGATCGCTGGAGCTTGCACACTTTGTTAGCACCTTTTGGATCGACAAAACCTTCTGGTTTCATCATATACAACTCTTCTTCCAGAAATCCATTCAAGAATGCAATTTTGACATCCATTTGCCAAATTTCATAATCATAAAATGCAGCAATTGCTAACATAATTTGGACAGACTTAAGCATCGCTACGGGTGAGAAAGTCTAATTGTAGTCAACCCCTTGAACTTGTCGAAAACCTTTTGCAACAAGTCGAGCTTTATAGACAGTTACATTACCATCAGCGTCAGTCTTCTTCTTAAAGATCCATTTATTCTCAATGGCTTGTGGATCATCAGGCAAGTCAACCAAAGTCCATACTTTGTTCTCATACATGGATCCCATCTCAGATTTCATGGCTTCTAGCCATTTTGCGGAATCTGGGCTCATCATCGCTTCCTCATAGTTCGTAGGTTCGCCATGGTCAAGTAACATGACTTCCAGAATGGGATTACCGTACCATTCTGGTGCGGATCTTACTCTGGTAGACCTACGAGGTTCAGTAGAAACTTGATCTGAAGTTTCATGATCAATATCATTAGCTTCCTGACTAATTGGTGTAGTTGTCACACGAACCGGTTCTTGTGATGGACTACTTTCCAATAAGGGAGCAGGTACAGTTACCTCATCAAGTTCTACTTTCCTCCCACTCACTTCTTTCGAGAGAAACTCCTTCTCTAGAATGGATCCGAATTTAGCAACGAAAATCTTGCCCTCAGATCTGTGATAGAAGGTGTACCCAACAGTCTCTTTTGGGTATCCTATGAAGACACATTTCTCTGATTTGGGTTTGAGCTTATCTGGTTGAAGTTTCTTCACATAAGCATCGCAACCCCAAACATTAAGAAACGACAACTTTGGTCTCTTGCCAAACCACAGTTCATGAGGCGTCGTCTCAACGGATTTTGATGGTGCCCTATTTAACGTGAATGCGGCCGTCTCTAAAGCATAACCCCAAAACGATAGAGGTAAATCAGTAAGAGACATCATAGATCGCACCATATCTAGTAAAGTATGATTACAATGTTCGGACACACCATTTCATTGTGGTGTTCCGGGTGGCATGAGTTGCGAAACTATTCCGCATTGTTTCAAATGTAAGCCAAACTCATAACTCAAATATTTTCCTCCACGATCAGATCGTAGAAATTTTATTTTCTTGTTACGATGATTTTCCACTTCACTCTGAAATTCTTTGAACTTTTCAAATGTTTCAGACTTGTGTTTCATTAAGTAGATATACCCATATCTGCTCAAATCATCTGTGAAGGTGAGAAAATAACGATACCTGCCGCGAGCCTCAGTATTCATTGGACCACAAACATCAGTATGTATGATTTCCAACAAATCAGTTGCTCGCTCCATAGTTCCGGAGAACGGCGTTTTAGTCATCTTGCCCATGAGGCACGGTTTGCAAGTACCAAGTGATTCATAATCAAGTGATTCCAAAAGTCCATCAGTATGGAGTTTCTTCATGCGCTTTATACCGATATGACCTAAACGGCAGTGCCAAAATAAGTTGCACTATCATTATCAACTCTGCATCTTTTGGTTTCAACACTATGAATATGTGTATCACTACTATCGAGATTCAATAAAAATAGACCACTCTTCAAGGGTGCATGACCATAAAAGATATTACTCATATAAATAGAACAACCATTATTCTCTGATTTGAATGAATAACCATCTCGCATCAAACAAGATCCAAATATAATGTTCATGCTCAATGCTGGCACCAAATAACAATTATTTAGGTCTAAAACTAATCCTGATGGTAGATGTAGAGGTAGCGTGCCGACCGCGATCACATCGACTTTGGAACCATTTCCCACGCGCATCGTCACCTCGTCCTTAGCCAATCTTCGCTTAATCCATAGTCCCTGTTTCGAGTTGCAAATATTAGCAACAGAACTAGTATCAAATACCCAGGTACAACTGCGAGCATTAGTAAGGTACACATCAATAACATGTATATCACATATACCTTTGTTCACTTTGCCATCCTTATCCGCCAAATACTTGGGGCAGTTCCGCTTCCAGTGTCCAGTCTGCTTGCAGTAGAAGCACTCAGTCTCAGGCTTAGGTCCAGACTTGGGTTTCTTCTCTTGAGCAGCAACTTGTTTGCTATTCTTCTTGAAGTTCCCCTTCTTCTTCCCTTTGCCCTTTTTCTTGAAACTGGTGGTCTTGTTGACCATCAACACTTGATGCTCTTTCTTGATTTCTACCTCCGCGGCTTTTAGCATTGCGAAGAGCTCGGGAATAGTCTTGTCCATCCCTTGCATATTATAGTTCATCACGAAGCTCTTGTAGCTTGGTGGCAGTGATTGAAGAATTCTGTCAATGACACTATCATCAGGAAGATTAACTCCCAGTTGAATCAAGTGATTATTATACCCAGACATTTTGAGTATGTGTTCACTGACAGAACTATTCTCCTCCATCTTACAGTTATAGAACTTACTGGAGACTTCATATCTCTCAATCCGGGCATTTGCTTGAAATATTAACTTCAACTCTTGGAACATCTCATATGCTCCATGACGTTCAAAACGTCGTTGAAGACCCGGTTCTAAGCCGTAAAGCATGGCACACTGAACTATCGAGTAGTCATCAGCTTTGCTCTGCCAGACGTTCTTAACATTGTCAGTTGCATCAGCAGCAGGCCTGGCGCCCAGCGGTGCTTCCAGGACGTAATTCTTCTGTGAAGCAATGAGGATAATCCTCAGGTTACGGACCCAGTCCGTGTAATTGCTACCATCATCTTTCAACTTTGCTTTCTCAAGGAACACATTAAAATTCAACGGAACAACAGCACGAGCCATCTATCTACAACAAACATAGACAAGCAAAATACTATCAGGTACTAAGTTCATGATAAATTTAAGTTCAATTAATCATATTACTTAAGAACTCCCACTTAGACAGACATCTCTCTAGTCATCTAAGTGATCACGTGATCCAAATCAACTAAACCATGTCCGATCATCACGTGAGATGGAGTAGTTTCAATGGTGAACATCACTATGTTGATCATATCTACTATATGATTCACGTTCGACCTTTCGGTCTCCGTGTTCCGAGGCCATATCTGTTATATGCTAGGCTCATCAAGTTTAACCTGAGTATTCCGCGTGTGCAACTGTTTTGCACCCGTTGTATTTGAACATAGAGCCTATCACACCCGATCATCACGTGGTGTCTCAGCACGAAGAACTTTCGCAACGGTGCATACTCAGGGAGAACTTTTCTTGATAATTTTTAGTGAGAGATCATCTTAAAATGCTACCATCCATCAAAGAAAGATAAGATGCATAAAGGATAAACATCACATGCAATCAATATAAGTGATATGATATGGCCATCATCATCTTGTGCTTGTGATCTCCATCTCCGAAGCACCGTCGTGATCACCATCGTCACCGGCGCGACACCTTGATCTCCATCGTAGCATCGTTGTCGTTATGCCATCTATTGCTTCTACGACTATCGCTACCGCTTAGTTATAAAGTAAAGCAATTACAGGGCGTTTGCATTTCATACAATAAAGCGACAACCATATGGCTCCTGCCAGTTGCCGATAACTTCGGTTACAAAACATGATCATCTCATACAATAAAATATAGCATCACGTCTTGACCATATCACATCACAACATGCCCTGCAAAAACAAGTTAGACGTCCTCTACGTTGTTGTTGCAAATTTTACGTGGCTGCTACGGGCTGAGCAAGAACCGTTCTTACCTACGCATCAAAACCACAACGATAGTTCGTCAAGTTAGTGCTGTTTTAACCTTCACAAGGACCGGGCGTGGCCACACTCGGTTCAACTAAAGTTGGAGAAACAGACACCCGCTAGTCACCTGTGTGCAAAGCACGGCGGTAAAACCAGTCTCGCGTAAGCGTACACGTAATGTCGGTCCGGGCCGCTTCATCCAACAATACCACTGAACCAAAGTATGACATGCTGGTAAGCAGTATGACTTGTATCGCCCACAACTCACTTGTGTTCTACTCGTGCATATAACATCAACGCATAAAACCTAGGCTCGGATGCCACTGTTGGGGAACGTAGTAATTTCAAAAAAAATCCTACGCACACGCAAGATCATGTTGATGGTATAGCAACGAGAGGGGAGAGTGTTCATCCACGTACCCTCATAGACCGTAAGCGGAAGCGTTAGCACAACGCGGTTGATGTAGTCGTACGTCTTCACGATCCGACCGATCCAAGCATCGAACGTACGGGGCCTCCGAGTTCAGCACACGTTCAGCTCGATGACGATCTCCGGCCTCCGATCCAGCAAAGCTTCGGAGATGAGTTCCATCAGCACGACGGCGTGGTGACAATGATGATGTTCTACCGGTGCAGGGCTTCGCCTAAACTCCGCGACAATATGACCGAGGTGGAATATGGTGGAGGGGGGCACCGCACACGGCTAAGGAACGATCCGTAGATCAACTTGTGTGTCTATGGGGTGCCCCCCCCCCGCCCCCGTATATAAAGGAGCAAGGGGGGAGGCCGGCCGGCCCTTGGGGCGCGCCAAGGAGGGGGGAGTCCTCCTCCTAGTGGGAGTAGGACTCCCCTTTCCTAGTCCAACTAGGAAGGAGGAAGGGGGAAGGAAAGAGGGGGAGAGGGAGAGGGAAAGAGGGGCCGCGCCCCCCTAGTCCAATTCGGACTCCCCTTGGGAGGGGGCGCACCACCTCCTGGGCTGCTGCCCTCTCTCTCCCCTCAGGCCCACTAAGGCCCAATACTTCCCCGGGGGGTTCCGGTAACCCCTCCGACACTCCGGTTTTCTCCGAAATCACCCGGAACACTTCCGGTGTCTGAATATAGTCGTCCAATATATCACTCTTTATGTCTCGACCATTTAGAGACTCCTCATCATGTCCGTGATCACATCCGGGACTCCGAACAAACTTCGGTACATCAAAACTTATAAACTCATAATAAAACTGTCATCGTAACGTTAAGCGTGCGGACCCTACGGGTTCGAGAACTATGTAGACATGACCTAGAACCATTCTCGGTCAATAACCAATAGCGGGACCTGGATGCCCATATTGGTTCCTACATATTCTATGAAGATCTTTACCAGTCAAACCGCATAACAACATACGTTGTTCCCTTTGTCATCGGTATGTTACTTGCCCGAGATTTGATCGTCGGTATCCAATACCTAGTTCAATCTCGTTACCGGCAAGTCTCTTTACTCGTTCCGTAATACATCATCTTATAACTAACTCATTAGTTACAATGCTTGCAAGGCTTAGGTGATGAGTATTACCGAGAGGGCCCAGAGATACCTCTCCGACAATCGGAGTGACAAAACCTAATCTCGAATTATGCCAACCCAACATGTACCTTCGAAAACACCTGTAGAGCATCTTTATAATCACCCAGTTACGTTGTGACGTTTGGTAGTGTCGTGGGAAACGAGCACCTATGGGGCAGGGCCCCTTTTCGGTCCGGCTGGGAGCGGAGGCCGCACGAAGAGCGGATCGAGGCGGAGCACGCGAGCGATTTTTACCCAGCTTCGGAGCTCTCTGGGGAGATAATACTCGTACTGCTGCTTTGTGGCTGTATTGCGTTCTTTCTTGAGAGCGTGGGTGTGTTCTAGTTTCGAATGAGTCCCACCTCCACTATGTTGCGCATGGGCCTCCTTTTATAGGCTAAAGGGGTCACCGACAGGTGGCAACGCATGCAGGGGTAAAAGTATAAAAAGGGTGGTTGGTACAACTGCTTCTACAATGCACCCTACCTAACTCTGACGGCAGGGGACAAGAGCATTTAATGCCCGTCCGTGTCGCCCAAACAGTGCAGAAAAGCGACCGTTAGGGGCGCCACCGTTCGCCACGATGGCCATCTCGTCATCTCCACTCGCCACCTCGCATCGCTTGGCTGCACAGCCCCTCGCCACGTGCGCCTGGAACGGTCCTGTGGCGACACGTTGACGAATGTGCTAGAGCGTGGACGCAGAGTGGTGGCTTCGCTGCGGCAAGTGCCTTGCCGCGGTCGTTGTCTTGTCGCGCCTGGAAGCTTGTTGCTCGCCGGGTCTTGCCGGGACGCACGGCGCGTCGTGGCAAGTTACTTGAAATGTCTTGGCTGGCTTCCGGGCAAGCTCCTCTTGCCGGGGCCTTGTCCTCCCCGGCAAGCTCCTCTTGCTGGGGCCTTGTCTTCTCAGTTAAAACACTTTGTTCTTGAATGGCTCCAATAGGAACTACGGAGGATCTTGGCAGGCACCCGGCAAGCCTTGCCGCGGGGCGCTGCGACTGCCCGTGCACAAGTTCGGGATACTAAGGTACCCCTACTTTAGTACACCGACAGGAGCCCCCGGGCCTGGGCCATACACGGTGCCGAGCGCTGTTGGGCCAGGCCCAAAACAGGGCACGTGCACGCGCGGCCTGGGTCCACACGGTATCTAACTCCGTATCCACCGCGCCCTCCCGTAACGGCACGCGTCAAATGCGGCGTCGTGGGAGAGATCGTGGGTGATTCTTTATTCGGAAAAAGCGTAACGTTCGCCTCCTCCTCTTTATAAGCAGGGGAAATAGTGGCTGTTCCCCACCTTCGCCACTCGCAGTTCCAATCTTAGAAATCTCCGCCGCTCCCCTCCGCTTCCAAAGCCGAAAGAGAGCAGCGCTCCGCCCCCCGTCGCCGCCGTCGCCGCCAGCGCCCTCGATCTCCCCCACCGCCTCCGCCATGGCTCCGAAGACCAGGAAGAGTGCGAAATCGGCCGAGGCGCTGCGGCTTGAGGCGCTGCGGAAGGAGCGGGCAACCTTCCCCCCTGAGCTCTTCGCGAAGGAGCTGAGGGAATGGTTCTATCTCTTCTGGTTGACGGAGACGCGAGTGCATCCGCGCACGCAGGTACTCTCCGCTGCCGCTTCTGCTTCGAAAAGGTGTCCAAAGGGATACCCCTTCTTCGCTCTGTTTTTCTACTGCGGGCTCTACCCGCCCTTCTCTGATTTCTTTTGCGATATCATGAACACCTACGGGTTTCATCTCCTTGATTTCACCCCCAACGCCGTTCTGACCATGGCGGTTTTCGCACATCTCTGCGAGAACTTTGTCGGCATCCACCCAAACGTAGCCCTTTTCCGCCACTACTTCATGCCCCGGGTCGAGAGAGGAGAACCCTTAGCTGGCGGGATCGCCTGGATCTCGAGAGCCGGCATGAAGGAGGTCTATCTGGAAGGAGAGCTCCGCAGCAAATGGGAGGAGTGGAGGGCGGAATGGTGTTGGATTGTTGATGAGAACCCGCAGCCGTTCACTACCCTGTGCCAAACTCCAGTAGTGCGCGGCAACGATTGGAGCGCCCTGGCGGCAGACGATGCTAGACTGAAGATCGCCACCACCCGGATCTTGCGACTCAGGCTTGCCGGGCTCACTGTTGGCGCCGTTGGCGCGGACTTTCTTCGCCGCCGCATTGCCCCCCTACAGGAGAGGGGGAGACCCGCCTGGCTGTTCGGGGGTCCGGCGGATATCATGAGGCTGCGCCTGGGCCTCAACTTCAATTTTACTGTCTTGGAGTTGGATGGGACGCTCAAGGAGTTGTTCAAGCACGACCCCAACCATCCCGAGTGGTTCAGGCTGCCGCAGGGTGTCGTCCCGTTGTGCAATAACTCCTCGCTTGATCGCATCCGCGCAATGATGCCGGAGTGCGACTCGCATGGAATTATTCCAACTTGGCAGGAGCCCGCCGATGACGTAGTGCAGCAGTTCTTCGATAGTTTGGTGGAGGTGGCGGTCCGCGCCGACGAGCAGAGACTCCTCACCCACGACACCACCGATGACGAGATGCGGCGCATCGCCACCAGGGCGGAAGAGGCGGCGGCGGCCGCCGCCGCGGGTGAATTTGGGTTCACTATGGAAGAGGCAGAGGCAGCCGAGGCGGCAAGCCTTGCCGATCGAGACGAGCTTGTCGGGGAGGTCGTCGGCGAGGGAGAGCCCGAAGCCGGATCGAGCGAGCCCGCCGAGGGTGCAAGCGGCCAGCCGTCTTCAAGCAACTTGCCGCAAGCGGAGCTCCCAGTGCAGCCCCCAGCTCCACCAAGAAGGCGCCTCCACAGGACCGGAGACATAGCAGGGCGGCAGACGGGCCAACAGCCGCCGCGCCGCGGGACACACTCCACCGCGACAAGCACCGTTGCCGCGGGAGCATCTCACACTGCGCCGGCAACTGGAGCGGGGTCCTCTCGGGCCGCCGCTTCTGATCCTGCCGCAGCTCCCGCCAAGCGGCCAAGGGAGCCTACTCCTCCGCCTCGTCGCGCTGAAAGAGTACCGGACTTCGACCTCTCTGCGCTCAGCTCCGACGAGGAGGAAGAAGAGGAGTAAGTTTCTCTGTTGTGTTTGTATTTCTTCATTTCTTGCTGTTTCTTGTCTTGTATCTGATCTTTTTTTCTTCTGAACCTTGTTCCTTTTCAGGACTCTGGCCCAGAGAGCGGCGAAGAGAGCCAAGGTCCCCGTGGTTGTCATCGAGGACGATCCTGCTATGATGACAGAGGGCACGTCCGAGACCACCTTGTCGGACCCGGCAATTACTCCTCGAAGCAGCCCCCAACGTAGCCCCCCGCGTAAGTATATAATTTTACTTCCCGCTGTCAGGCACGCATGGGTGTTCTTTCCTTGCCGATATCTTGATTGTTGGTTTGCTTGTGTAGGAGCAGAACAGGCCCACCAGGAAAAACCAGAAGCCGCTCCTGAGGTGCTATCTGCTTCAACTACGCCGCCAAGGGATGATTCCCCGGCGAGGGAGCGCTCTCCGGCAAGGGAGAGGTCCCCGGCAAGGGGCAGTTCTCCGGCAAGGGACGGGACCAATGATCCCCCGGTGGTGGAGCCCATGACTACAGAGCCCAGCGCAGGTAATCCTTCTTGTCGGAAAACTTCCCTTGGGTTTTTCTTATTCTGATCTTGTTTTTGGATATTTGCTTGACTTTCTCTCCCTCTTCCTGCCTTCAGATCCTCCCTCCATGGAGCCGATGGAGACCGAGGCCACCGGCGAGGAGAACGTGCGCGGCAACACTGACGATGTCGCCGCCACCGAAGAAGAGGCCGGCGCTGATGATCCCGCCGACGAAGAGGCCGCCAAGGCTGCCCGCGCGGGAGCTGGCGAGGGATTCGGCGATCGCACTGACGACCCTGGGGCCGCAGGAGCGCAGGGCGCTACGCCGACCGCCGATCCCTCCGCCGCTGACACAGCGCGAAGCTCCGAAGAGCCCCATCCCGGCGCCTACTTGAAGGCCGGCGACGGTATCTTCATCAAGCTCCCCTGGGCTTCGAGCTCCAGGGCGCCGGTTGAAGGAGAGGTTTTTGATGGAGAAGTGCTTGCCTCCGCTGGGTTGACAATGGTCGACACGCCAAGCAGCAGCAGCGGCGAGCCTGAGGAGGAACAGCTGCTGCGGAGGCTGTTGTCGCTCTACCGCACCCGACAAGCCAAACTGGAGTCTCGGGAAGCGCTTGTCGCGCAGGCGGGGGTTGACATTGAGAAGCATGCGGAGGAGCTTCAGAGTCGCAACCAAGAGGCCCTCCGGTCCATCGCAGAGGAGAGGGTGCATCTTGTCGAGGCGCGGAAGGCTTTCATCCTCGAGAAGGCAGAAGTCGAAGAGCAACAGCGACTTGCCGCCGAGGAGCTGTCCGTGCGGGAAGGCGAACTGACACATCGGAAAGTCAATCTGGACAGCTATGAGGAGGAGCTTGCCGCGCGCGAGGAGACACTTGGCGGGGCCCTCAAGGAAGCGAAGGATGCTGCTGCAGCTGCCGAGGCTGCCAAGAAGGAGCTGGAGGTGAAGGTGACGCAGCTAGAAGCCACTCTCAAGGCGAAGAATGAAGAGCTTGCCGCGCTCCAGCGCGAGCGCGAGAAGGACGCCCTTGCCCATGGTGAGCTGCAGGGTCGTCTCCTCGAGAGGGGCAAAGAGCTGAGCGCCGCCAAAGACTCAAATGCTGATCTGGAGCTGAAGCTGGCCACGCTGACTGAGACGCTGGACGGCGCCAAGAAGCGGGTGGAGGACTTGAAAGGGGAGATCAAGGCCAACAAGGCGCTGCTGACGAGGGCCGCCGAAACCCAGAACACTTTCAGGAGTACCGTGGAGCTCTGGACGGAGGGCCTCGTCAACATCGCTGCAGTCATCAACGAGGAGCTGACGCAGCTGGAACTGGAGGGCTTCGGGTACTCCTCCGACGAGAACCTCCAGCCCAGCGTCAAGCTCACTCTGTTCTTCAAGGGCGTGGCGACGGCCCTCCAGCAGCTCCGGGAAAGGATCCCAAAGCAACTAGCCGACGAGTCGCGCACGATCTGCGCCAGAGTTCTGGAGAAGGTGTTGGTGAAGGTGGTCTTCCGCAATCCGGGCATCAACCTCACCAACGTCCTCAAGAAGCTGCCGGCGGGTGCTGATCTTGAAGAGCTCAAGGCCCTTGTCGCACCCATTGTGGACAAGGTGAATGAAGTCAGGAGGGTCGACGGCGGTCGCGTAGATTAGGCCGCGTGTTTTCTCCTTTCCTTGCCGCTGCCCTTTATGTTACGAGAACAATTCAGTCAGTGCTGCGACAAGTTACCTTTGTAATATAACTTTATCTTGGGCAGTATTTGCTATGTTATTTCCTTTACTTGATTCCTTCCTTTGTACGTTTTTACCCTACGCTTTTAGGGAACTTGCCGGCGTAGGCACCCTTGCCGCGAGCGCTGAGTGCGGAACATCAGCAGCCTGCTGGTGGTGCTGCTTTCGGCAAGAAACCTTATCGCAACTAGTCACAGCACACTTAAGTTGTTGAGCGGACTCGAAACAAAATAAGGGCGCAACTAGCTACGAGTTGGTTCCTCCGCGCACAGGTTTTCCATACAAAGCACAGTCGTTCAAGGAAGATAACTTAAAAAAAAATTTAAAACTGGTTGTGCTCAAACTTTGGCAACTTAGCTTTTTTGTCGCTTGCGTCCCGGCAAGGCGATACTTTTCTTGAACGACGCCTGGTCCACACCATTATCTCCTCCTTCCCCCCCGGTGAACTTGTGGGCGAGGGAACCTTCCTTTTTCTTGAAAGAAAGAAAGAAGAGAAAATAAAGATATGGAGCCTTAAGACTCGTTATTGCTTACCGGGGGCAAGTGCTGCACAAAGCGTCAGATAATACATGCAAAAAATAGAAAGCATGAAATCGACAAGATGTGCGGAGCATATGATCTTTATTTATGCGTGGGATCTGCGCCCGGCTTTGTACAAAGGGTTACATGCAACAGCGGCAAGGCTTGTACAAAAGGATGGTTGCCGGAACAGGTTCCGGCAACCGCGCCTTATGGGTAAAACTTACGAAGATGCTCAATGTTCCAGGAGTTGCTCACCGGAAAGCCATCTTCGGTCTCAAGGCGGACAGCGCCAGGCCTAGTGACTCGCTTTACCCGATAAGGGCCTTCCCACTTCAGCGTCAACTTGTTGGAATTCTTGGCGGATTGAACGCGCCGAAGAACAAGGTCGCCTTCCTCGAGACTTCTGGCATTAACTTTGCGGCTATGGTAGCGGCGCAAAGCTTGCTGGTATCGAGCAGCTCGTACAGCAGTCTGAAGACGATCTTCCTCAAGGAGCAGCGCGTCATCTTGTCGCAGCTGCTCTTGCTCAAGCTCATCATAGGCGAGCACTCGAGGCGATCCGTGTACGAGTTCCCTGGGGAGAACTGCCTCTGCTCCATAGACTAGAGCGAAAGGTGTCCGGCCAGTGGCTCGATTTGGCGTCGTCCTGATCGACCAAAGAACCACCGGCAGCTCCTCGATCCAGTTCTTTCCACACTTGCGTAGCCTGTCGAAAGTTCTGGTCTTGAGCCCGCGCAGCACTTCAGCGTTTGCCCTCTCCGCTTGACCGTTGCTTCTCGGGTGAGCAACAGAAGCGAAGTAGACCTTGGCGCCAAGATCTTGGACGTACCGCATGAAGGTGCGACTCGTGAATTGCGTGCCGTTGTTTGTGATGATCCTGTTAGGGACTCCGAAACGGCAAACGATCGACCTGAAGAACTTGACTGCTGGCTATGCTGTCACCTTCCTCACTGCTTCCACTTCCGGCCACTTTGTGAACTTGTCGATTGCAACATACGAGAACTCAAAGCCCCCGACAGCTCGGGGAAAAGGGCCGAGAATGTCGAGCCCCCAGACCGAAAATGGCCAGGATAAAGGGATCGTCTGGAGAGCTTGAGCTGGCTGGTGTATCTGTTTGGAGTGGAACTGGCACGCTTCACACTTGGTTACTTGTGCAGTTGCATCCTGGAGAGCTGTCGGCCAAAAGAAACCTTGCCGGAATGCTTTGCCGGCAAGTGCTCTTGCGCCAATGTGATGACCACATATGCCTCCATTTATCTCCGCCAACAGCCTCTGTCCATCTTCCCGGGGAATGCACTTCAATTTCACCCCGTTGAATCTTCTTCTGTACAGTATGTCGTTGACAAACTGGTACATACTTGATTGCCGGGCTACTCTCTCCGCTTCTTCTTGCTCTTCAGGAAGTTCTCCTGTCTGAAGGAAACGGACAATCTGCTGTGCCCATGCTGGAGCTTGGGGCTCGACAACAAGGGCTAAAGGCACAAATGTTGCTGCGGGAACATGTGCTTCTACGGCAAGAACCTGTGGCCCAGCCGGAGCTTGATGTTCCCTGACAAGCTTGCCGGAGCAAAACTTGTCGGGAGCGTCTGCTTCCACGGAGCAAACCCTAGGGCTTGTCGGAGCAGACTGCTCCTCAGCACTCTTTGTGTTGATCTTGGGGACCTTCTTTGCGGCGGCTTCAGGGAGCTCTGCCGGAAAGTAGTCACCAGAAATCAACTTCCTCTTCTTGTCCTGTCCAGTTGATGGTGTTACAGATGGTTGAGTCAGCTTGAGCACAAAGATCCCTGGTTCCACAGGTAACTTGAGTGCGGCGCACTTTGACAGGCCATCTGCAATGTCGTTCTGAGCTCTCGGAACATGTTCCATCTGCAGGCTGTCAAAGTGTTCTTCCAACTTTATCACTTCATCGATGTAAGCTTCCATCAATGGACTCTGATAGTCTTTGTTTACTTGACGGACGACAAGTTGCGAGTCACCCCTAACAATAAGCTTCTTGATCCCAAGGTCTGCCGCGATCCCGAGTCCGGCAAGCAAACCTTCATACTCTGCAGTATTGTTTGTTGCTTGCTCCTTGGGAAAGTGCATCTAGACCACGTACTTGAGGTGCTCTCCGGTGGGTGCGACAAGTAATACGCCCGCACCGGCGCCTTGCAGCGAGAAGGCACCATCAAAGTACATGATCCATTCTTTGCTTGCTTCCTTGACGGGGATGCTCGTCTCTGGAGTTTCTTCATCCTTGTCGCGGCCGCAGGGAGGCCTGTCTCCTTGCCGCTGCTTGGCCTTGCCGCGGCGTCCTCCCCTGCTGGGACGCTTCTTGCCGGATCCGCCAGTACCTTCCTGGGCCTTCTCCTTGTCGCGCCGCTCGTACTCAGCTTTCTGCTGCTCGACAAGCTGCTCAACTTTCTTGCAACTTTGGAGGTCGTGGCCCTTGGTACGGTGGATCTTGCAGTATTGCTTGTCGGAGCTGCCCTGCTTGTCGGCGGCCGCCACAGGTTCTGCTTCCTTGGCGCCACCTCCGTTGCCGGACTGCTCGACAGCTACCACATCTTTGCCTTTCCTTCTTCTGTTGTTCCGCCTCCGGTTTTTATTTGCCGGAGCGGCATCCTCACTGTCAGACCCTCCTGCTCCTGCATTCTCTCCGGGGAGTTTCCTCGCTTCCTCAGCACGTGCACACTTGTCGGCCAGGGCATAGAGCTCGCTGACGTCCCTTATCTTGCACATCGCCATCTCCTCCCGCATCATGCGGTTACGCACGTTCTGATGGAACGCGCTGATGATCGCGGCAGGGTGGACATCTGGGATGTTGCGCTGCACTTGGCTGAATCTCTGAATGTACTTGCGCAGGGGCTCTCCTTCCTTCTGGGCGAGCAGATGAAGATCGCTCTCCTGTCCATGGGGCTTGTGGCCGCCTGTGAAGGCGCCGACAAACTGATGGCACAGATCCGCCCATGAAGAAATGGAGTCGTCCGGCAAGTGCATGAGCCAGGATCTGACATTGGGCTTGAGCACCAGTGGAAAGTAATTGGCAAGGATCTTCTCGTCGCGCCCCCCGGCAGCTTGTACCGCAATGGTGTAGATGCTGAGGAATTCCGATGGATGCAACCTGCCATCATACTTCTCTGGTACATCTGGCTTGAAGTTCTTGGTGCTGGGCCATTGGACTTGCCGCAGCTCACGAGTGAACGCAGGGCAACCTACCGCGTACGGCAAGTCGCCTGGTTCCCCTGGCGCATGCATGTCAACAATGGGCCCAGCGCGCTGGTCTGACTGACGCCGCGCTTCTCTTCGACGCTCGATGCGTGTACGAGCGTCCTCTTGCTGTCGTTCTTGAAGAACTTGGCGCTGATCTCGACGAGCTCGTGGATCCGATGACGCCGTGGAGTCGGTGTCGAGGTTGACCCGCCGAGTCGGCGATCTTGGCCTTCGGGGCGGGGAGTGCATGGTGGTCGCACCCCCACCAGTCTTGTCGCCATCGGCTTGCGCCTGGGCGTCTTGCCGCGGCTTCGACGTGCTCGGTTGCCGGGGAGTGTCGCCGTTGGCGAAGCCGATGAGGCTCTGGATGGTGGCCCTCCAACCGTCGATCTTGTCCACCGTCGGAGGGTAATCCAGGAGCAGTTGGGCTCGAGCTAACGCTTCTTCTGGAGTCTTTGGTGGTGGCGGCGAACGGTGCGAGGAGCGGGATATGCTCGGACTTCTAACTATGTTAGAAGGAGCAGGATCCCGTCCAGGCGACCGTGTCTTGCTCGTGCCAGCAAGCTGGCGTGCGTGCTGGTCTTGACCATCTCGAGATCCGCCAGCTCAACCTTGGTCCAACGAGCGTATGGTACTGCGAGTACCATGACGCTGTCGGTCTCGCGCCTCCTGAGATGGGCGCGGTGCGTGTACGGACGCCGAAGTTTGCGCGGCCTTGTCCTTGGACCTGGCGGCAGCTTGAGCTTCCTCGTCGGTGCCCGTTCGTCCGCCGGCGTCTATCCCACCGCCCGCTTGCTCCGGTGGCGGTGGAATCGATGTGGACAGAGCAGCCACCTCCGAAGCCTTCTTCTTTGGTGGCATATCGATGAAGATGATGAGGAAGAAAATGAAGATCTGGCTCGCGTGAACGCCGGATCGGGTTCACACAACCTCGACACCCCCTACCTGGCGCGCCAAAGATGTCGTGGGAAACGAGCACCTATGGGGCAGGGCCCCTTTTCGGTCCGGCAGGGAGCGGAGGCCGCACGAAGAGCGGATCGAGGCGGATCACGCGAGCGATTTTTACCCAGCTTCGGAGCTCTCCGGGGAGATAATACTCCTACTACTGCTTTGTGGCTGTATTGCGTTCTTGCTTGAGAGCGTGGGTGTGTTCTAGTTTCGAATGAGTCCCACCTCCACTACGTTGCGCATGGGCCTCCTTTTATAAGCTAAAGGGGTCACCGACAGGTGGCAACGCATGCAGGGGTAAAAGTGTAAAAAGGGTGGTTGGTACAACTGCTTCTACAGTGCACCCTACCTAACTCTGACGGCAGGGGACAAGAGCATTTAATGCCCGTCCGTGTCGCCCAAACAGTGCAGAAAAGCGACCGTTAGGGGCGCCACCGTTCGCCACGATGGCCATCTCGTCATCTCCACTCGCCACCTCGCACCGCTTGGCTGCACAGCCCCTCGCCACGTGCGCCTGGAACGGTCCTGTGGCGACACGTTGACGAATGTGCTGGAGCGTGGACGCAGAGTGGTGGCTTCGCCGCGGCAAGCGCCTTGCCGCGGTCGTTGTCTTGTCGCGCCCGGAAGCTTGTCGCTCGCCGGGTCTTGCCGGGACGCGCGGCGCGTCGCCGCAAGTTACTTGAAATGTCTTGGCTGGCCTTCCCGGCAAGCTCCTCTTGCCGGGGCCTTGTCCTCCCCGGCAAGCTCCTCTTGCCGGGGCCTTGTCTTCTCAGTTAAAACACTTTGTTCTTGAATGGCTCCAATAGGAACTACGGAGGATCTTGGTGGGCACCCGGCAAGCCTTGCCGCGGGGCGCTGCGACTGCCCGTGCACAAGTTCGGGATACTAAGGTACCCCTACTTTAGTACACCGACAGGTAGCACACAAAGTGTTCTTCCGGTAAACGGGAGTTGCACAATCTCATAGTTGCAGGAACTTTGTATAAGTCATGAAGAAAGCAATAGCAATATACTAAACGATCAAGTGCTAGGCTAACGGAATGGGTCATGTCAATCACATCATTCTCCTAATGATCTGATCCCATTAATCAAATGACAACACATGTCTATGGTTAGGAAACATAAACATCTTTGATTAATGAGCTAGTCAAGTAGAGGCATACTAGTGACTATATGTTTGTCTATGTATCCACACATGTATCATGTTTCCGGTTAATACAATTCTAGCATGAATAATAAACATTTATCATGATATGAGGAAATAAATAATAACTTTATTATTGCCTCTAGGGCATATTTCCTTCAGTATCCCACTTGCACTAGAGTCAGTAATCTAGATTACATAGTAATGATTCTAACACCCATGGAGTCTTGGTGCTGATCATGTTTTGCTCGTGAGAGAGGCTTAGTCAACGGGTCTGCAACATTCATATCCGTATGTATCTTGCAAATCTCTATGTCTCCCACTTGGACTTGGTCCCGAATGGAATTGAAGCATCTCTTGATGTGCTTGGTCCTCTTGTGAAATCTAGATTCCTTTGCCAAGGCAATTGCACCAGTATTGTCACAGAAGATCTTCATTGGTCCCGATGCACTAGGTATGACACCTAGATCGGAAATGAACTCCTTCATTTGCTGCTTCTGAAGCAGCTATGTACTCCGCTTCACATGTAGATCCCGCCACGACGCTTTGTTTAGAACTGCACCAACTTACAGCTCCACCGTTTAATAAAAACACGTATCCGGTTTGCGATTTAGAATCGTCCGGATCAGTGTCAAAGCTTGCATCGACGTAACCATTTACTACTAGCTCTTTGTCACCTCCATATACGAGAAACATATCCTTAGTCCTTTTTAGGTATTTCAGGATGTTCTTGACCGCTGTCCAGTGATCCACTCCTGGATTACTTTGGTACCTTCCTGCCAAGCTTATTGCTAAGCATACGTCAGGTCTGGTACACAGCATTGCATACATGATAGAGCCTATGGCTGAAGCATAGGGAACATTTTTCATTTTCTCTCTATCTTCTGCTGTGGTCGGGCTTTGAGTTTGACTCAACTTCACACCTTGTAGCACAGTCAAGAATCCTTTCTTTGCCTGATCCATTTTGAACTTTTTCAAAATTTTGTCAAGGTATTTGCTTTGTGAAAGTCCTATTAAGCGTCTTGATCTATCTCTATAGATCTTGATGCCCAATATGTAAGCAGCTTCACCGAGGTCTTTCATTGAAAAACTTTTATTCATGTATCTCTTTATGCTATCCAGAAATTCTATATCATTTCCAATTAACAATATGTCATCTACATATAAAATTAGAAATGCTACAGAGCTCCCACTCACTTTCTTGTAAATACAGGCTTCTCCAAAAGTCTGTATAAAACCATATGCTTTGATCACACTATCAAAGCGTTTATTCCAACTCCGAGATGCTTGCACCAGTCCATAAATGGAATGCTGGAGCTTGCACACTTTGTTAGCACCTTTTGGATCAACAAAACCTTCCGGCTGCATCATATACAACTCTTCTTCTAGAAATCCATTCAAGAATGCAGTCTTGACATCCATTTGCCAAATTTCATAATCATGAAATGCAGCAATAGCTAACATGATTTGGACAAACTTAAGCATCGCTACGGGTGAGAAAGTCTCATCGTAGTTAACCCCTTGAACTTGTCGAAAACCTTTTGCAACAAGTCGAGCTTTATAGACAGTTACATTACCATCAGCGTCAGTCTTCTTCTTAAAAATCCATTTATTCTCAATGGCTTGCCGATCATCGGGCAAGTCAACCAAAGTCCACACTTTGTTTTCATACATGGATCCCATCTTAGATTTCATGGCCTCTAGCCATTTTGCGGAATCTGGGCTCATCATCGCTTCCTCATAGTTCGTAGGTTCATCATGGTCAAGTAACATGACTTCCAGAATAGGATTACCATACCACTCTGGTGCGGATCTTACTCTGGTAGACCTACGAGGTTCAGCAGAAACTTGATCTGAAGTTTCATGATCATTATCATTAGCTTCCTCACTAATTGGTGTAGTTGTCACAGGAACCGGTTCTCGTGATGAACTACTTGTTGGGGAACGTAGTAATTTCAAAAAATTTCCTACGCACACGCAAGATCGTGGTGATGGTATAGAAACGAGAGGGGAGAGTGTTCGTCCATGTACCCTGGTAGACCGTAAGCGGAAGCGTTAGCACAACGCGGTTGATGTAGTCGTACGTCTTCACGATCCGACCGATCCAAGCACCGAACGTACGGAGCCTCCGAGTTCAGCACACGTTCAGCTCGATGACGATCTTCGGCCTCCGATCTAGCAAAGCTCTGGAGATGAGTTCCGTCAGCATGATGGCGTGGTGACGATGATGATGTTCTACCGGCACAGGGCTTCGCCTAAACTCCGCGACGATATGACCGAGGTGGAATATGGTGGAGGGGGGCACCGCACACGGCTAAGGAACGATCCGTAGATCAACTTGTGTGTCTATGGGGTGCCCCCGCCCCCGTATATAAAGGAGGGAGGGGGGAGGTGCGGCCGCCCCCCTAGGGGTGCGCCTGGAGGAGTCCTACTCCCACCGGGAGTAGGACTCCCCCCTCTTGCCTTGGTGGAGAAGGAAAGGGGGGAGGGGAAAGAGGAAAGGGGGGCGCCGCCCCCCCTTCCTTGTCCTATTCGGACTAGGGGGAAGGGGCACGCGGCCTGCCCTGGCCGGCCCTCCTCTTCTCCCTCTTGGCCCACTAAGGCCCATTATCCCCCGGGAGGGTTCCGCTAACCCCCCGGTGTTCCGGTAAAATCCCAATTTCACCCGGAACCATTCCGATGTCCAAACATAGGCTTCCAATATATCAATCTTTATGTCTCGACCATTTCGAGACTCCTCGTCATGTCCGTGATCACATCCGAGACTCCGAACAAACTTCGGTACATCAAAACTCATAAACTCATAGTAAAACTGTCATCGTAACGTTAATCGTGCGGACCCTACGGGTTGGAGAACTATGTAGACATGACCTAGAACAATTCTCGGTCAATAACCAATAGCGGGACCTGGATTCCCATATTGGTTCCTACATATTCTACGAAGATCTTTATCGGTCAAACCGCATAACAACATACATTGTTCCCTTTGTCATCGGTATGTTACTTGCCCGAGATTCGATCGTCGGTATCCAATACCTAGTTCAATCTCATTACCGGCAACTCTCTTTACTCGTTACGTAATACATCATTCCGTAACTAACTCATTAGCTACATTGCTTGTAAGGCTTATAGTGATGTGCATTACCGAGAGGGCCCAGAGATACCTCTCCGACAATCGAAGTGACAAAACCTAATCTCGAAATACGCCAACTCAACATGTACCTTCGGAGACACCTGTAGTACTCCTTTATAATCACCCAGTTACGTTGTGACGTTTGGTAGTACCCAAAGTGTTCCTCCGGTAAACGGGAGTTGCATAATTCTCATAGTTACAGGAACATGTATAAGTCATGAAGAAAGCAATAGCAGAATACTAAACGATCAAGTGCTAGGCTAACGGAATGGGTCATGTCAATCACATCATTCTTCTAATGATGTGATCCCACTAATCAAATGACAACACATGTCTATGGTTAGGAAACATAACCATCTTTGATTAATGAGCTAGTCAAGTAGAGGCATACTAGTGACTATAGTTTTGTCTATGTATTCACACATGTATCATGTTTCCGGTTAATACAATTCTAGCATGAATAATAAACATTTATCATGATATGAGGAAATAAATAATAACTTTATTATTGCCTCTAGGGCATATTTCCTTCAGTCTCCCACTTGCACTAGAGTCAATAATCTAGATTACACAGTAATGATTCTAACACCCATGGATCACACCATATCAAGTAAAGTACGATTACGACGTTCGGACACACCATTTCGTTGTGGTGTTCCAGGTGGCGTGAGTTGCGAAACTATTCCACATTGTTTCAAGTGTAGACCAAACTCGTAACTCAAATATTCTCCTCCACGATCAGATTGTAGAAACTTTATTTTCTTGTTACGATGATTTTCCACTTCACTCTGAAATTCTTTGAACTTTTCAAATGTTTCAGACTTGTGTTTCATTAAGTAGATATACCCATATCTACTTAAATCATCTGTGAAGGTGAGAAAATAATGATACCCGCCGCGAGCCTCAACATTCATTGGACCACAAACATCAGTATGTATGATTTCCAACAAATCAGTTGCTCGCTCATAGTTCCGGAGAACGGCGTTTTAGTCATCTTTCCCATAAGGCACGGTTCGCAAGTACCAAGTGATTCATAATCTAGTGATTCCAAAAGCCCATCAGTATGGAGTTTCTTCATGCGCTTTACACCGATATGACCCAAACGGCAGTGCCACAAATAAGTTGCACTATAATTATCAACTCTACATCTTTTGGTTTCAACACTATGAATATGTGTATCACTACTATCGAGATTCAATAAAAATAGACCACTCTTCAAGGGTGCATGACCATAAAAGATATTACTCATATAAATAGAACAACCATTATTCTCTGATTTAAATGAATAACCGTCTCGCATCAAACAAGATCCAGATATAATGTTCATGCTCAACGCTAGCACCAAATAACAATTATTCAGGTCTAAAACTAATCCCGAAGGTAGATGTAGAGGTAGCGTGCCAACCGCGATCACATCGACTTTGGAACCGTTTCCCACGCGCATCGTCACCTCGTCCTTGGCCAGTGCTCGCTTATTCCGTAGTCCCTGTTTCGAGTTGCAAATATTAGCAACAGAACCAATATCAAATACACAGGTGCTACTACGAGCTCTAGTTAGGTACACATCAATAACATGTATATCACATATACCTTTGTTTACTTTGCCATCTTTCTTATCCGCCAAATACTTGGGGCAGTTCCGCTTCCAGTGACCAGTCTGCTTGCAGTAGAAGCACTCAGTTTCAGGCTTAGGTCCAGACTTGGGTTTCTTCTCTTGAGCAGCAACTTGCTTACTGTTCTTCTTGAAGTTCCCCTTCTTCTTCCCTTTGCCCTTTTTCTTGAAACTAGTGGTCTTGTTGACCATCAACACTTGATGCTCCTTCTTGATTTCTACCTCCGCAGCTTTTAGCATTGCGAAGAGCTCGGGAATAGTCTTGTTCATCCCTTGCATATTATAGTTCATCACAAAGCTCTTGTAGCTTGGTGGCAGTGATTGGAGAATTCTGTCAATGACACTATCATCCGGAAGATTAACTCCCAGTTGAATCAAGTGATTATTATACCCAGACATTTTGAGTATATGCTCACTGACAGAACTATTCTCCTCCATCTTGCAGCTGTAGAACTTATTGGAGACTTCATATCTCTCAATCCGGGCATTTGCTTGAAATATTAACTTCAACTCCTGGAACATCTCATATGCTCCATGACGTTCAAAACGTCATTGAAGGCCCGGTTCTAAGCCGTAAAGCCTGGCACACTGAACTATAGAGTAGTCATCAGCTTTGCTCTGCCAGACGTTCTTAACATCGTCAGTTGCATTAGCAGCAGGCCTGGCACCTAGCGGTGCTTCCAGGACGTAACTTTTCTGTGCAGCAATGAGGATAATCCTCAGGTTATGGACCCAGTCCGTGTAATTGCTACCATCATCTTTCAACTTTGCTTTCTCAAGGAACGCATTAAAATTCAACGGAACAACAGCACGAGCCATCTATCTACAAACAAACATAGACAAGCAAAATACTATCAGGTACTAAGTTCATGATAAATTTAAGTTCAATTAATCATATTACTTAAGAACTCCCACTTAGACAGACATCTCTCTTGTCATCTAAGTGATTACGTGATCCAAATCAACTAAACCATAACCGATCATCACGTGAGATGGAGTAGTTTTCAATGGTGAACATCACTATGTTGATCATATCTACTATATGATTCATGCTCGACCTTTCGGTCTCCGTGTTCCGAGGCCATATCTGCATATGCTAGGCTCGTCAAGTTTAACCTGAGTATTCCACGTGTGCAAAACTGGCTTGCACCCGTTGTAGATGGACGTAGAGCTTATCACACCCGATCATCACGTGGTGTATGGGCACGACGAACTTTGGCAACGGTGCATACTCAGGGAGAACACTTCTTGATAATTTTAGTGAGAGATCATCTTAAAATGCTACCGTCAATCAAAGCAAGATAAGATGCATAAAGGATAAACATCACATGCAATCAATATAAGTGATATGATATGGCCATCATCATCTTGTGCTTGTGATCTCCATCTCCGAAGCACCATCGTGATCACCATCATCACCGGCGCGACACCTTGATCTCCATCGTAGCATCGTTGTCGTTACGCCATCTATTGCTTCTACGACTATCGCTACCGCTTAGTGATAAAGTAAAGCAATTACAGGGCGTTTGCATTTCATACAATAAAGTGACAACCATATGGCTCCTGCCAGTTGCCGATAACTTCGGTTACAAAACATGATCATCTCATACAATAAAATATTGCATAACGTCTTGACCATATCACATCACAACATGCCCTGCAAAAACAAGTTAGACGTCCTCTACTTTGTTGTTGCAAATTTTACGTGGCTGCTACAGGCTTAGCAAGAACCGTTCTTACCTACGCATCGAAAAACCACAACGATAGTTCGTCAAGTTGGTGTTGTTTTAACCTTCACAAGGACCGGGCATTGCCATACTCGATTCAGCTAAAATGAGAGAGACAGACACCCGCCAGCCACCTTTAAGCACGAGTGCTCGTAACGGTGAAACCAGTCTCGCGTAAGCGTACGCGTAATGTCGGTCTGGGCCGCTTCATCTCACAATACCGCCGAACCAAAGTATGACATGCTGGTAAGCAGTATGACTTGTATCGCCCACAACTCACTTGTGTTCTACTCGTGCATATAACATCAACGCATAAAACCTGGGCTCTGATACCACTGTTGGGGAACGTAGTAATTTCAAAAAAATTCCTACGCACACGCAAGATCATGGTGATGGTATAGCAATGAGAGGGGAGAGTGTTCGTCCATGTACCCTCGTAGACCGTAAGCGGAAGCGTTAGCACAACGCGGTTGATGTAGTCGTACGTCTTCACGATCCGACCGATCCAAGCACCGAACGTACGGGGCCTCCGAGTTCAGCACACGTTCAGCTCGATGATGATCCCCGGACTCCGATCCAGCGAAGCACCAGAGATGAGTTCTGTCAGCACGACGGCGTGGTGACGATGATGATGTTCTACCGGTGCAGGGCTTCGCCTAAACTCCGCGACGATATGACCGAGGTGGAATATGGTGGAGGGGGGCACCGCACACGGCTAAGGAACGATTCGTAGATCAACTTGTGTGTCTATGGGGTGCCCCCCCGCCCCCGTATATAAAGGAGCAAGGGGGGAGGCCGACCGGCCCTTGGGGCGCGCCAAGGAGGGGGGAGTCCTCCTCCTAGTGGGAGTAGGACTCCCCTTTCCTAGTCCAACTAGGAAGGAGGAAGGGGGAAGGAAAGAGGGGGAGAGGGAGAGGGAAAGAGGGGCCACGCCCCCCTAGTCCAATTTGGACTCCCCTTGGGAGGGGGCGCACCACCTCCTGGGCTGCTGCCCTCTCTCTCCCCTCAGGCCCACTAAGGCCCAATACTTCCCCGGGGGGGTTCCGGTAACCCCTCCGGCACTCCGGTTTTCTCCGAAATCACCCGGAACACTTCCGGTGTCTGAATATAGTCGTCCAATATATCAATCTTTATGTCTCGACCATTTAGAGACTCCTCGTCATGTCCGTGATCACATCCGGGACTCCGAACAAACTTCGGTACATCAAAACTTATAAACTTATAATAAAACTGTCATCGTAATGTTAAGCGTGCGGACCCTACGGGTTCGAGAACTATGTAGACATGACCTAGAACCATTCTCGTTCAATAACCAATAGCGGGACCTGGATGCCCATATTGGTTCCTACATATTCTATGAAGATCTTTACCGGTCAAACTGCATAACAACATACGTTGTTCCCTTTGCCATCGGTATGTTACTTGCCCGAGATTTGATCGTCGGTATCCAATACCTAGTTCAATCTAGTTACCGGCAAGTCTCTTTACTCGTTCCGTAATACATCATCTTATAACTAACTCATTAGTTACAATGCTTGCAAGGCTTAGGTGATGAGTATTACCGAGAGGGCCCAGAGATACCTCTCCGACAATCGGAGTGACAAAACCTAATCTCGAATTATGCCAACCCAACATGTACCTTCGGAAACACCTGTAGAGCACATTTATAATCACCCAGTTATGTTGTGACATTTGGTGGCACACAAAGTGTTCTTCCGGTAAACGGGAGTTGCATAATCTCATAGTTGCAGGAACTTTGTATAAGTCATGAAGAAAGCAATAGCAATATACTAAACGATCAAGTGCTAGGCTAACGGAATGGGTCATGTCAATCACATCATTCTCCTAATGATGTGATCCCATTTAATCAAATGACAACACATGTCTATGGTTAGGAAACATAACCATCTTTGATTAATGAGCTAGTCAAGTAGAGGCATACTAGTGACTATATGTTTGTCTATGTATTCACACATGTATCATGTTTCCGGTTAATACAATTCTGGCATGAATAATAAACATTTATCATGATATGAGGAAATAAATAATAACTTTATTATTGCCTCTAGGGCATATTTCCTTCACCTCCGAGTTCAGCACACGTTCAGCTCGATGACGATCCCCGGACTCCGATCCAGCAGGGTTTCGGGGATGAGTTTCGTCAGCACGACGGCATGGTGACGATGATGATGTTCTACCGACGCTGGGCTTCGCCTAAGCACCGCAACGATATAACCGAGGTGGAATATGGTGGAGGGGGGCACCCCACACGGCTAAGGAACGATCACGAAGATCAACTTGTGTGTCTAGAGGTGCCCCCTTGCCTCCGTATATAAAGGAGCCAAGGGGGAGGGGCGGCTGGCCAAGGAGGGCGCGCCAAGGGGGAGTCCTACTCCCACCGGGAGTAGGACTCCCTTCTTTCCTAGTTGGAGAAGGAGAATGGGGAAGGAGGAGGAAGAGGGGAAGGAAAGGGGGGGCTCCGCCCCCTCTCCTTGTCCTATTCGCACTAGGGAGGGGAGGGGGTGTAGCCCACCTCTTGCCTCCTGTCCTCTTCTCCCTTAGGGCCCATGAAGGCCCAATAACCCCCGGGAGGGTTCCGGTAAGCCCCCGTGCTCCGATAAAATCCCGATTTCACCCGGAACCATTCCGATATCCGAATATAGGCTTCCAATATATCAATCTTTATGTCTCGACCATTTCGAGACTCCTCGTCATGTCCGTGATCACATCCGGGACTCCGAACAACCTTTGGTACATCAAAACTTATAAACTCATAATAAAACTGTCATCGTAACATTAAGCGTGCGGACCCTACGGGTTCGAGAACTATGTAGACATGACCTAGAACTATTCTCGGTCAATAACCAATAGCGGAACCTGGATGCTCATATTGGCTCCTACATATTCTACGAAGATCTTTATTGGTCAAACCGCATAACAATATACTTTGTTCCCTTTGTCATTTGTATGTTACTTGCCCGAGATTTGATCGTCGGTATCCAATACCTAGTTCAATCTCGTTACCGGCAAGTCTCTTTACTCGTTACGTAATGCATCATTCCGTAACTAACTCATTAGCTACATTGCTTGCAAGGCTTATAGTGATGTGCATTACCAAGAGGGCCCAGAGATACCTCCCCAACAATCGGAGTGACAAAACCTAATCTCGAAATACGCCAACCCAACATGTACCTTCGGAGACACCTGTAGAGCTCCTTTATAATCATCCAGTTACGTTGTGACGTTTGGTAGCACACAAAGTGTTCCTCCGGTAAACGGGAGTTGCATAATCTCATAGTTACAGGAACATGTATAAGTCATGAAGAAAGCAATAGCAATATACTAAACAATCAAGTGCTAGGCTAACGGAATGGGTCATGTCAATCACATCATTCTCCTAATGATGTGATCCCGTTAATCAAATGACAACACATGTCTATGGTTAGGAAATATAACCATCTTTGATTAATGAGCTAGTCAAGTAGAGGCATACTAGTGACGTTATGTTTGTCAATGTATTCACACATGTATCATGTTTCCGGTTAATACAATTCTAGCATGAATAATAAACATTTATCATGATATGAGGAAATAAATAATAACTTTATATTGCCTCTAGGGCATATTTCCTTCTGTGGCTGACGGGCTCGTCCGCTGTTGGGAAACACGCATCGAGCTAGCTAGCTAGCTGTGTGAATAGACTGAGCTAGCTCTATGCGAATCGATTGAGCTAGCAACTAGCTAGCTCCATTCGAGAGCCGGGCGAGGACGGCGGCTGGGGCAGAGGGTCAGCAGGCCAGGCAGGCGGCGGCGGGCACGCGGCCGGCGTCCGGGGACCAGCGGCGGGCGAGCGCGGCTGCCGGGGCAGGCGGCCGGCGTCGGGGACAAGCGGACGGGAGCGACCATGAAGATTCCGATGGCAGTTAAACTCCCGCCAACGGTCGTTCGTGTATACAGGTCCCCTTCGGGTTGGCTCTGAAATCCTTATATTCACAGTTTCGGCGGGGATGTTTTCCGCGCCCCTTAAAAAAATTTATGGGTCGTAGCCGTTTATGGTTTCTATTTGGGTCGATTTTTTCGCCGAAAACTGTAAACCGACGGTTATTTTACAGTTTCATGCGTTATACGGGGTCTGCTAGAGATGCTCTTACATTGACTCTTTTCTGACATCATGAAAAATTGCAATTGCTTCAATGATTAAGATCATAGTTTGTTAGTTTTCAATAAAGTTTCTGATTCATAGTTTACCTTGTTAACGAATTGTTACTTTAGCATAAGAAATATATGACAATATATGTTGCTATTCTAAAGATGATCATGATGCCCTCATGTCCGTATTTTATTTTATCGACACCTCTATCTCTAAACATGTGGACATATTTATCGATTTTGGCTTTTGCTTGAGGACATGTGAGGTCTAAGCTTGGGCGAGTTGATACATCCATATTGCATCATGCTTTTGTATTGATATTTATTGCATTATGGGATTTTATTACACATTATGGTACACTACTTATGCCTTTTCTCTCTTATTTACATGAAGATGGAGAATGCCGGCAGCTGGAATTCTGGACCAGAAAGGAGCAAATCTGAGAGACCTATTCTGCACAACTCTAGAAGTCCTGAAAATTTACGAAGAATTATTTTCGAATAAAAAAAATATTGGGCGAAGAAATACCAGAGGGGGACCCACCAGGTGGCCACAAGCCCGGGGACGTGCCCTACCCCCCCTGGGCGCACGCCCTAGGGCTTGTGGGCCCCCTGGCAGGTCTCCGGTGCCCATCTTCTGCTATATGGAGCTTTTGACCTGGAAAAAAAATCATAAGAAAGCTTTCGAGATAAAGCGCCTCCGTCTCAAGGCGGAACCTGGGAAGAAGCAATCTAGGGCTCCGGCGGAGCTGTTCTGCCGGGGAAACTTCCCTTCCTGAGGGGAAATCGAAGCCATCATCATCACCAACGATCCTCTCATCGAGAGGGGGTCAATCACCACCAATATATTCACCAACACCATCCCCTCTCAAACCCTAGTTCATCTCTTGTATCTGATCTTTGTCTCAAAACCTCAGATTGGTACCTATGCGTTGCTAGTACTCTTGATTACTCCTTGTAGTTGATGCTAGTTGGTTTATTCGATGGAAGATCATATGTTCAGATCCTTAATAATATTCAATACCCCTCTGATTTTGAACATGAATTTGCTTTGTGAGTAGTTACGTTTGTTCCTGAGGACATGGGAGAAGTCTTGTTATAAGTAATCATGTGAATTTGGTATTCGTTCGATATTTTGATGAGATGTATGTTGTATTTCCTCTAGTGGTGTTATGTGAACATCGACTACATGACACTTCACCATGATTTGGGCCTAGGGGAAGGTAATGGGAAGTAATAAGTAGATGATGGGTTGCTAGAGTGACAGAAGCTTAAACCCTAATTTATGTGTTGCTTCGTAAGGGGCTGATTTGGATCCATATGTTTCTTGCTATGGTTAGATTTATCTTAATTATTTTTTTGTAGTTGCGGATGCTTGCGCGAGGGGTTAATCGGCTTGTCCAAGTAAGGGCAGCACCCAAGCACCGATCCACCCACATATCAAATTCTCAAAGTAACGAACGTGAATCATATGAGCGTGATGAAAACTAACTTGCCAATAATTCACATGCGTCCTCGGGAGCGCTTTGCTTTATATAAGAGTTTGCCTAGGCTTGTCCTTTGCTACAAAAAGGATTGTGCCACCTTGCTTCACTTTTGTTACCCTTGTTACTTGTTACCCGTTACGAATTATCTTATCACAAAACTATCTATTACCGATAATTTCAGTGCTTGCAGAGAATACCTTGCTGAAAACCACTTGTCATTTCCTTCTGCTCCTTGTTGGGTTCGACACTCTTACTTACTGAAAGGACTACGATAGATCCCTTATACTTGTGGGTCATCAATACCCCAATGTCATCTCGGGAATCTGCGAGTTGAGTGCCAAAACACATATCAAGTGAATCAATATGATACCCCATATATTTCAGTGCAAAGGAAGTAGCTACTTCTCTCCAAAATGCAAACATATCTTTAACAAAAAATGGTGAAAGAACTGACATGACAGCCTAGACCTATCTCTTGACGTTCAAAGAATAAATTGAAAATTTTGGTTTCCTCAATGACCTATAGCAGTTTTTAACTCAGAATTACATTTACACCGGCCAGTTTTGCTTCCCATGAGAAAGGTGAAAAGTGCACCTTACACCTTTTGAACTAATGTGTGAGATTAATATACAAGTCTCAACTCACGCATCCTCAAACTGTCAGTACTCATAAAGACCCAGTCCTCCATGTCATAGTAAATTGTCAACCGATATGACTATCAATTGGTTGATGCTAATTTTTCTTTCTGGTCTCCAAAAATTACTTGTGAAATTTTGATGACTTCGGCTTTGCCTTATTTTAGGACTCTCATCCCTGGTGAACGTCCGTCAGAAGATGGGTGGAAAAGAACGTGGTCCCCTCACAGTTATCACTGCATTTGAAGGGTGTGGGGTTGCCAGTTTTTAGAAACGAGATTGCTAAATCTCAGTCAACTAAGACTTAACTAAGTCTTAGTCGATGCTATATTCAGGAGATCTTATACGTGGAGATCCGTGCAATTTTTCCTTTTTCTTTTTACATGGTATGTCACTTGAATGAGACTTGGTTAAATTTCAGTCGATTGAGATCTTTTTTCTGAACAAGCAAAGGCACCGAAGTGCCAAATTCATTCAGCTCGTAGAGAAAGTACAAAGAGAATTACATAGATCTGCTGAAAATGTAGAGAGGAGTAGCAACATTATCTAGAAAAGAGAACTGAAGAAAGACCCTATATGAGGCAAAGTGGGAATGACCACTACACCATGATCAACATGGTCAGAACTAGCACAGGAACACTCTGAATCTGAAACTATGAATTGTTGTTGTCTTTTGCTTCACTGCCATCTTTCTTAAAGCAAGCATGTCAAGGTCCTGTGGAAACAGCAAAATACATCTGCAACCAAGATGAAAACCCTGCAAAATAAGAAACCGATGTACTCCAGCTTCGCGATATAGCATCAAACTCCAGAGATCTGCAAACGAATAAAAACCAAGCACAACACAAAGTACAGAGAGAAAGCAGAGCTCAAGAAGAAACAAAGAACAAGCCCAGGCTACCATCTATAACTGAGATAAAAACTTGCCACACCAAAACCTACAGGGAGAAAATTAATAACAGTAAACTATATGAATTCTAAAGCCCTGAATCTGAAAATTTTCAAGAAGAGGCAGTATTGGGCAAAGACCATGATTGTGTCTTGCAGCAAAACAAGAAAGCCGAGTGTCGCCAATAGCACGGAAAACTTGTTGAGCAAGATTATGAACAATACCATTGATCTCCCTAGAAATGTGAAACACCTTTGGCTGAAGCTGACAAGTAGTCTTAAAAAACTAGCCAAAGATTTCCGGATACTCCATGGAGTTTCAGAAGTGGAGACATTACCTAGAGCAGCAGCCCCTGCTAAAACTAAGCAGTCCGTCAGAAAAGTAGGCTGAGCAATGTTGAGTTGAGATTCAAGATAAGCAGCAAAATTTAGTGCAAGAGCCTCCGCTTGCAGAGGAGTAGAAGTTGGAGGAGCTGAAGCTTGCACTTGCACATTGATCTCTCCTCGGTTAGAGGGTAAGGAAATAAAGATTCCCACACTTGTGCCAACCTGTCCTTGCAACAAATCTGTAATTTTCTTGGTCCTAAAAGCTGCATCCGAATAGATTTTAGCCCTATCAGCCAACAAATCAGATCTAAGGGTTCTGCCAGGCAAAGGAATTTGATTAGAAGACAACTGAGTTGGAGTTGGAGCCTGATTCAAGAGAAGGACATTGTCATACACATTAAAGGTTAACGCAAAAGCAGCAATGTGAACTTGATGAGGAAGAGATTTCGCCTTATCAAATAGAAAATCATTCCTTGCTTTGCAGAGACACCAAAGAAGCGTAATGTATTTTTTGGCCAAAAACTGCCAGCCATGGGATGGAGATCATGCGACCCTAGAGGCGTTCGCTAGGGTTGGCCTCCCAGGAAGCGTAAGCCAGATAATATTTCCGTTTCTTAAGGGCCTTTGATATTGCCTTGCCAAAATATATCCTTGAAGCCACTTCAGCACCTCGTCCCCAGCGGAGCCCGGACCAAACTCCTCCCTAGCTCCTCCGCCGGCGCGATCTCCTCCACCTCCCCTCGCGTCTTGGGTCGAGGCCCGGGCTTGAAAAATCTCGATTGCCCTTCCTGCTCCCCCTAAACATCGCTTCACGCAGGATTCGACACTGATGAGGCTCCTCATGTCCAGGAAGCGGCACAGGCTGCGCTGCCGCCGGCGAATCCGAGACCGTAAGGCTCCTGCTTGCACTCTCTCCTTCTTTCCGCCTCTCAGTTATTTTTTTGCTTTTGTTTTGTATATTCTCTTAGTGTGTTACATAGATCTGTTGGTAGAGGAAGAACTGTTTATTTGTGTGTGTGGCAGCATAGGTGGGGATTCTATTTGGGTGAGAATTGGACCAAGCTCGATCACTGGGATGATCTACGTCGGCCAGCCTATCTTTACTTGGGCACAAAATTGGGGAATATGAACGAAAACTGGACACCAAATCTCTGTCCTAGTTCCTTCTTAAGTGCCAATGGTGACTTCTGCCTGAAGAGATTATTACCCTGCCTAGAAATTACAGCAGAAATAATTCAAAAGCTATTTTGACTGGAGGGCAAGGCAGCATCCATTAAGTGTGTTGAGTCAAGGATGCAATCCTCTCAGATAACCTGCACCTAGAGGGAAATCTTCTTGATTTTCAGAAATAGGATCTGATGTGCAACACACGATATCCTTGAGCTTGCATTCTAATGCCTGTTCTCACCATAACTGTGGTCTATTGCAGGTGGACCGGTTGCTTTGGTGGCTAAAAGAAAGAGTCTGCGCTGCCAGCAAGATGATAACTATCATGTGGACAGAGGAATATCTTGTCCCGATCTTCCAGAGGTACATGATGCTGATACTTAAGAATTCCACCCATTTCAAGTAAAAATCACATTTCCTCTGTTGGAAACCACGGGCAAGCTTGTGCTTGCTGGATAACAATGGACATGTATTCTACCGCTTCTTGGTATGTTTCGTTCCTGAGGGTTTACAGGCAGGATGTTGAACGGAAAGTGAGTGGATGGGGGCTCTCAAAGGCACTGTTTCGTTTGGTTATTAAGCTGTAGGCATGTGTACTTGTTGTAGCTTATGAATAGTAATTTGGAGGTTTCCATAGGATTTTTTGTTCTTTGTAGTTTTCTATCACTGCAATGATATCTAAGGACTCTGGCTTGTCTCCACTCCAGGATGAAGAGGGGGTAGATTGTGTTTTGGAGGGTTTGCTGGGGATTTGGGTAGGTGTCTAGTTTGGATTGAGATGTTTTACTTTTGGATTTTGTAGCCCGTGGTATCTGTCAGGAGTAAATTAGAGGAAGTTGTATAAAAAGTACATGGAGTTTGAGAGGAAATCAACTGTTGAAGCTAAATTCATGCAGACTTACTAAATTTCTGCCAAGGAAGAGAATGGCAGGATCTGGCTTGAATTCCACCAGCGAACTCCATCCAACAGCCCTCCAAACAAGATGTTTCTAATTTTCTACTGCTACAGTTTGTAATAAGAGGAAAGTCCTCTCTAAAATTAAGACACGTTTGGCTATGGTGCAAGCATCAGCCTCGTAATGCTGTCATAGAAGAGTTAGTTGAAAGAAACGACATCCAAAAACCTGGGACCTATGTTATACCCAAGAAAACACCGATACTTCCACGATACCTCTCACGCTCTAGTAGTGCTGGTGGTGGGCTCCTTTCCCCGGTGCTCCCGCTCCTCGTCCCCCCACTATCCTGTAGAATTCTATCTAATGGAAGGCTTCTGATTTCCTCCTCCCTTTCTCTCTAACTGAACTTTTATGTTTGGTAAATTGCTGCTACCCTTTGGCTGCTGGTTCTTGCTTTTGTTGGAATCATGGATAAGATAGAAGATAATGGGCTGTACTGACTAAATATATACTAAATGGCTTGATGCTTAATTGATAACATATTCTTTATATTATTTAAAAAAATAGTCAAACCTATTCTTGTATTGACGCTTTTCAGAAATGATGTGTTTACGTATCCGTATCGCCCCGATACTGATACACGTATCGATATCGCTGCAATCTAGGTTGTACCTCTCCCTGGAGTGGAGGCAGGAAGATACCAACTAATAGAGTATACCCAGAATTATAGCCAAGCTTAAAATGCGGTGTGCCACATTCGGACTAGAAGGATGGGGTTATAAACATTTTTTACTACATAATCATTTCCTTTGAATACTTCGTTACCTTCCTGAGGTGTCGAGCAGCCCTAATCAGTGTTCTCCTTTCTCCAAAAAAAAAAGTATCCATGCTTCCATGCATGTCTTCACATCACTGGTTGCACTGTTCCCTTTATGATGTCTAATTCAAACATATAGGCAGACTGAATCACCATTTATTCTTAGGGATTACTATTTTATGATTTTATCTGAGTTTTTTCAATCTATTTTCTTGCATCTATAATTCTAATGAGTGTATTCTCCTATGTCTGCTGCATGCAGGATATCTTGCGGCATATTCATGCCAAAATGACACTTAGAGATGCTGCTCGTGCTGCTTGCGCATCGCACACATTCCGACGCAACTGGATATTCCGTCCCAACCTTACATTCAGTCTGGGAACACTTGGCTTGAATAGAAATGCGTCTAGGGATGTAATAACAAGAGATCTTATCAGCAAGATTGACCTGATTATGCAAAATCGCTCAGGCATCGGCGTGAAGACACTAGACATTGATCTCTATAGTTGTGACAACATCGACTTCACCTATCTTGATAGTTGGCTTCGTATTGCTGTTACTCCAGGGATTGAAGAACTGATCCTGACGCTGCCTCTACCCACCATTGTTTTTGAGAATGCTGTACCCATCATTTCAGTGTATAACTTCCCATGTTCACTATTATCTAACGGGAGCGGAAACTCAATTCAATATCTCGACCTGTGTTACTGTACCTTGCGTCCCACAGCTGGTCTTGGTTGCCTAAGAAGCCTGACAAGACTGCGCCTGTGTTGCACGCGGATTACTGGGGATGAATTATGGTGTCTCCTTTCCAATTCTCCCGCTTTGGTGTGCTTGATACTCCAGTACTGCAAGGAGATAATTTCCTTGAAGATACCTTCTCTGCTGCAGCGTCTCCGTTTTCTGGAGGTGGCTGATTGTGATAGGCTGCAGGTGGTAGAGAGCAATGCTCCAAATCTCACCACTTTTTACTTCGAAGGTTTCATAGGTCAAATCTCACTTGGGGGCTCACTGCAAGTGAAAACCCTACGCATGATATGCTTCCGCCAGACCAACATTGTCTGTTATGCTCGGCACAATCTTTTGTCTATTGCCCCAAATGTTGAAACACTTACCATATCATCACCGAATGAGGTATACTCTGAAACTTTAGATGATTATTATGGACTTGCTATGCCTGCCGATAAAAGTAGTGATACATTGGAATGCAATTAAGGTCTCAGATGTCTTTATGCAGATGGTGAACACACCGATGCTATCTAGCAAGTTTCTCCACCTCAAGCTCTTGCAGATTTCATTAGTGGGAATGGCTCTTTCCGGAGCTTATGATTATCTTTCTCTGGTTTCTTTTCTCGATGCTTCTCCTTGCTTGGAGAATTTTGTATTAGCTGTAAGTTATTTCATCCTTCAATAGTATTTGGTATCTTGGTTTCTCTGGAGAGCAGTGGCATTGATATTGGTCCTATGCAGATATCCCAGCATCGCATGGGGCATGCTTCGATTCTTGGAGAGCCCTCACATGATCTGAGGCAGATCCCGCAGCAGCGCCATGACAAGCTCAAGAGTGTGACGATCACTGGCTTTTGCTCGGCAAAGAGCTTGGTTGAGCTAACATGTCATATCCTCGAGAATACAACATCACTCGACTGCCTTACGCTGGACACCACATGTCATCCTAGTTGCGCTGTCACAAAATTTGACAAGTGTCACCCCCTCATGGATGGGGATAGCCTGGTGGAGGCACAGAAAGCGCTCTTGGCCATCAGAAGATACGTTCTGGGGAAAGTCCCCTCTATGGTCAAGTTAAATATCCTGGAGCCTTGCAGCCGATGCCATGCCGTTGAATCTTTGGTGTCAACTGCCAAGTTGTCTTAGCTGTGCAATGTCTGTTATCTGAGTTATGCATATGTTAATGTTACTTTAGTAAGACAACTGCACATTATTCAGGTTCTCTGATGCTCAATTTTACCCGTCATCCAGTGCATGCTTCCAACATTTGGCGATTGATGCACGCTGCCCCTTGAAGAAGGTGCTGTTTCGCCATGGAAGTCTACAGGCTGTGGCTGTTCTTTGCAGGTGGTTCGGCATTTGTGGCTGCCGAATCCTCCTTTTTATTTAGTGAATGAAGAGCCCCGTTGATTGAGCCATGAATGAAAGGCCCCGTTGATTTAATCGATTCTTTTTTCAAGAACATGATTGAATCGATTCTCAGAAAGAGGTTTACATGAATCTGAGGATGATTTTTCTTCAGTTTTACTTGTAGCGTTTTTATGTGTTTGCGGATCTCGTCTGGTGCATCAAAATCGGACTATTTATATCTGAATCTCTTCTTGTTGTTCATGTACTCCCTCCGTCCCATAATATAAGACGTTATATTGTGGGTTGGAGGTAGTGTCTATCAATTTTGTCACTGAGGCTGAAGTTTTATGTTACAAACCTTACAACTATGCTGCTTGGTGGAAAAGGAAGATAGACAAAACATAATACAGGAGAACATTGAGAATTTGAGAGTATGCAACAAACTGAAATCCAATACTACAGTGACACACAACATGGAGCCATAGGACAGATGTATTTGTCAAAGTGATTGTGCATGAGAAATTTAATTCATGCACTTTGTCAATCATCATGCAAGTTGAAAAACTTGCTGTTCTAACCCACAACAACACAAGAACAAAGATCAAGCAAGGACGCCTGCTGATTTGTTCTAATCCACAATCAAACAACAAAAAATTGTAAGAATAGCATATCAAACAAGCACAATTCTACAGTGATAAACGACATGGAGCTCTAGGACAAATGTATTTGTGATTGTGCAGAAAGTTGAAAAACTTCCATTCTGATCAGGTATCACACAAGAAGAACGACCAAACAAGCACAATTGTCCACAATCAAACTACTGAGTTCCAATCTGCACATCCTGCAGGCAATATACTACCTCGAATTGGAGAAACAGAGTTTCAATCTCGACATCCTACAGCCAATGTACCTCCATACCTCGAATTGAGTTCCAATCTCGGCGTGTTCTCGCCTCCCATCGCAGAGTACTCACGCTGCGGCATCATCCTCCACGCCGGCGGCATCCGGAGCGGGCCCATCGGTTGAGCCTGGGCGGAACGCGTCTGCGGTGGCCTCTGAGGCGTCGTGTGCCTCCGGGTCGGCGAGGTTGGCGTTGATGGGCGCCATCAGCTTCTCCGACGCGGCGGTCTTCTCCTCGAGGGCGAGCGACTGCTGCTTCTCCGATGCGGCCGCCTTCTCCTGCAGGGCGAGCGCCTTCGGCTGCTCGGACGCGGCCGCCTTCTCCTCCAGGGTGAGCGGAGTCTCGGACGCGGCCGCCTTCTCCTCGAGGGTGAGCGGAGTCTCGGACGCGGCCGCCTTCTCCTCCAGGGCGAGCGGCTTGTCGGACGCGGCCGCCTTCTCCTCCAGGGCGAGCGGCTTCTCGGACGCGGGCGCCTCCTCCTCGTCCACGGCGAGCGGCTTCTCGGACGCGGGCGCCTCCTCCTCGTCCACGGCGAGCGGCTTCTCGGACGCGGGCGCCTCCTCCTCGTCCACGGCGAGCGGCTCGGCGGCGGGGCCGGTCGCGGGCGCGGGCGCGGGCGAGGCCGCGTCGATGGCCAGGATCACGGCGGGGCCTGTCGCGGGCGCGGGTGAGGGCGCGCCGATGCCCAGGATAACGGCGGGGTCAGGCGCGGGCAGGTCGCTCGTCGAGCTCGGGGTCGAGAGAACGACGTCTCGGTCTCGAAGCGCGTTCACTGTCGCCTTGAGGGTCTGCAGCGCGTGATGCAGCTGCGCGAAGTAGCGGCACGGCGGCTTCAACTTGTCGGCGACGGCGAGCATCTCCTTGGCGACGTCGTCGACGAAGGAGAAGAAGAGAGGGTCCTGGAGGACGACGTCCTCGATGATGACCTCCGCGTTGCGGCGCAGCCACTTGACGTGCTCCTGTATGGCGCGTCGCTCGTTCACCTCTTTGAGCAGATCGTCCAGGATCATGTCCGTAGAGTGCAGCATGAGGCCGGCGGTGGCGAGGTGCTCGACGCGGGCGCGGTTGGTGATGATGATCGGCCTCACCGCATCTTCACGCGGCGGCGGCGGCGGCAGAAGCCTCGCCGCACCTTCAGGCGGCGGCGGCGCTGGCAGAAGCGTGAGCGCGTCCCGCGCATCCCTCACACGCACGGACGTGATCTCCACGGCGTGGTAGAAGAGGACCCGGCCGTTGGCCTCGACGAAGAGGCGGACGGCATCCAGAGAGCCGAGAGCGAAGGCGGGGGGAGGCCGCGACGCCATTGCTGGTGCGCCGTGCGCGTGCTGCGCTGCGGGAGGTGGGGGTTTGGGTTTGTGGCGGTGGCGGTGGCGGTGGTCCTCTACCTCCGCGCCTACTTTTATAGGCGGAGGCAGGGCAGGGCAGCTCCCGTATCGCCGCGCTCCGATCCGTGCTAGTCCTAGGACTAGCTAGGAGCGGCTAGGACTAGTGTGAAGTCGGTTGTGTAGCAGTTTGAGTTAATTAATTAACAACATGCTAGTAGTTCGTAATTGGAAAGCGGGGTCGTCAAGTTTCTATGGATCTTCTTAGTTTGGAATGTCAGAGGCCTAGATTCGCCGGCGACGAGGACCGCTGTTCGGTCGCTCATTAGTCAGCGGGGTATATGCGTGAGTCTACAAGAGATCAAGCTATCAAGTGTTGATCCTGCTCTAGTATACATCTGAGATTTGTGGTGCCACTGCCACCTTCTCTGAATCTGCCTTCTCACCGTCTGATGGTGCTAGTGCGGGGCTGCTAGTTGCTTGGTCTGATGATGTTGCTCTCATCTCTGTGCAATGCTCAACAAATTTCATTTCCCTCAAGTGCTCAAATTAGATTATTGTGATTCATGGCACCTGATTATTGTGTATGGTCCGCAGCCTCCCTATGAGAAGATCTCTTTCCTAAATGACTTACAACTGCTTTGCGTGAACCCCCCCTGATCCACTAGTTTTAGTGGGGGATTTCAACTTGATTTGCTGCTGCAGCTGACAGAAGCAATGGTAAATATCAATAGAAGGCTGATTAACGCATTCAGAAACTTTATGAACTGGTTGGAGCTCAAGGACATGTATTTGCATGGTACAAGGCATACTTGGAGTAATGAGCAACTACCAAGGTTTTGGTTACCAGTCGAAATTTCAAGATTTCCCATGGTTACCACGTATTTCCGTGCCCCTCGGTAAATCGTCATACCGAGCAAAAAATACCATTTTTTAATTTTTTTTGAATTTAAACACTCGATTTACAGTAAGGTATGTAGGGTCTAATTAATGCAATGAAAGTTGGTTATGGCATGTTGGTAGCAACCTAGTTCCTGTTTTAAGAGGTCTCTGGTTTGAATATTCGTTCATTTTTTTATTTGAATTCAAAATTTAACTATAAAATTCGCTCGAAATATTCTCGGTATTTGTCGGTATTTCTCGGTAACCGTGGTAACCACATTTATCAGTCCCCCTCGGTAAAATTACCTCATTCGGTAACCAAAACCTTGGCAACTACACATTATCCTGGTCGGACTCGACAGGGTTCTTTATAATCAACCATGGAACGAACTTTTCCCCAATGCTCTGTTACAAGGCCTTTCCTCGGCTGATTCAGATCATTGTCCGCTCCTGCTTACAAGTAATGTTTTGTTCAGGCTACAGAGAAAACTCATGTTTGAAAATATATAGGGAAGGGATTCAAAGACGTCGTTACTGCAGCTTGGGATAAGGCTACCAAGTCGAGTGACCCGTACACCAATTTGCATAACAAATTATCTCTCACTGCCAAGCAGCTCAAATCTTGGGCTTCTTCTCTGTTGAGTGATATTTAATTAAGGACCAGAATTGTTCATGAGCTCATATTACAATTGAACATTGCTAGGGATAACATGATGCTCACCCTCAAGGAACACACTTTCAAAGGCAAGTTAAAGATGATGAGCCTTGGTTTTGCTGCCTTGGATAGATGTATGTTGCGCCAACGCTCCAGATTTCTCAAGCTGAAGGAGGCCAACGCTCCAGATTTCTCAAGCTGAAGGAGGGGGACTGCAATTCTCGGTTTTTTCACTTGAAGGCCACTGCCAGAAGAAGGAAGAATTTCATTACTTCTATCTTAGTTCATGGCACTGAGTATACAGACCAGCAAAACAAAGAGCAGCATGTTTGGCAACATTTTAATGATCTCTTTGGCACTTATTTAGCCCGAAATTCTTCTTTAAGCCCATAAGCTCTTGACCTACCCGCCTTGATCTAGCTTCCCCTAACCTTGCATTTTTGTAGAAAGAAATCAAAAAGGTCATTTTTTATGTGCACCCAGAGAAGGCTCTTGGTCCTGATGGTTACATTGGCATCTTATTTCACAGGTGTTGGGACACTGTCAAACATGACTTAATTGCTGCTTTGAGACATTTCCAAGGGTTGAACACTCTGAACTTATTTATGCTTAATAGTGTTGTTATTGCTTTGCGGCCAAAGCACCAAGGTGCTATTAGGGTTTAGGACTTTAGGCCCATTAGCCTAATCCACCTCTTTGCAAAGTAATTGCCAAAATGTTGGCTGCCAGACTGCAACCATGGACGAACAAGTTAATTAACGTCCCCATCTCAAAATGCATTCATAATGTTGTTGTAGATGATTGAAGGAGCCATCAAGCCTTATGGTGGCGACACATTGGAACTTTCAATGAAAGCACCAATGTCGGTGTCAAAGCTGGCGGATCTCGGGTAGGGGGTCCCGAACTGTGCGTCTAAGGCTAATGGTAACAGGAGGCAGGGGACACAATGTTTACCCAGGTTCGGGCCTCTCGATGGAGGTAATACCCTACTTCCTGCTTGATTGATCTTGATGATATGAGTATTACAAGAGTTGATCTACCACGAGATCGTAGAGGCTAAACCCTAGAAGCTAGCCTATGGTTACGATTGTTTTTGTCCTATGGACTAAACCCTCCAGTTTATATAGTCACCGGAGGAGGCTAGGGTTACACAGAGTCGGTTACAGAGAAAGGAATCTTCACATCCCAAGCTTGCCTTCCACACAAAGGAGAGTCCCATCCGGACACGGGATGAAGTCTTCTATCTTGTATCTTCATAGCCCAACACTCCGGCATACACATATAGTCCGGCTGTCCGAGGACCCCTTAATCCAGGACTCCCTCACCTAGGGCCGGTCCTCTCCCTCTCCATCCTTTATATACGGGGGGCCTACAACACACACACTAATTGTTCCAAGCCGTGTGCGGCGCCCCCCTCCACAGTTTACGCCTCCGGTCATATTCTCGCGGTGCTTAGGCGAAGCCCTGCGCGGATCACATCACCATGTCGTCGTGCTGACGAAACTCGTCTACTTCCTCGACACTCTGCTGGATCAAGAGCTCGAGGGACGTCATCGCTCTGAATGTGTGCAGAACTCGGAGGTGCCGTACGTTCGGTACTTGATCGGTCAGAACGAGAAGACGTTCGACTACATCAACCACGTTAAGCAAACGCTTACGCTTTCGTTCTACGAGGGTACGTGGACACACTCTCCCCCTCTCGTTGTTATGCATCTCCTAGATAGATCTTGCGTGAGCGTAGGAATTTTTTTGAAATTGCATGCTACGTTTCCCAACATGTGTGTGTGCTGATGTATTTGTCTGTGATGCGTGCTCCCATCCTCCCACCCTAAAAATGCACCAGCGCCAAATTTTCTAATTGTTCTGCTTGTTTGTTACATATAGAACAAGATCACCAACATCTGCATCTGCTCTACTATAACTCCATCTGCTCTGCTTGTATCGTTGCCATTAAGGATAACAAGATGGGGTCTATTTCTACATAAATTGATCTTGTCTACATCATGCCATCGTTCTTATTGAATTACTCTGTTTCTCCATGAACTTAATACACTAGATGCATGCTGGATAGCGGTCGATGTGTGGAGTAATAATAGTAGATGCAGGCAGGAGTCGGTCTACTAATCTTGGATGTGATGCCTATATAATGATCATTGCATGGATATCATCATGATTATTTGAAGTTCTATCAATTGCCCAACAGTAATTTGTTTACCCACCGTATGCTATTTTCTCGAGAGAAGCCACTAGTGAAATCTACGGCCCCCGGGTCTCTTCTTAATCATATCTGCCTTCGAGATCTTTTTTTTATTTGCTTTTATTTTCAGATCTATTAATCCAAAAATACAAAAATACCTTGCTGCAATTTTTTTATTTTTATTTTTATCTCGCGTTCCCGCGAGATCTATTTATCCAATCTACTATAATTTTACCTATCTTTTTACCCATGAGAGATTGACAACCCCTCTCTTATGTCGGGTTGCAAGTATTTGCTCTTTGTGTGCAGGAGCTGTTTACATGGTGTTGTGTGGTTCACCTACTGGTTCGATAACCTTGATCCCATCACTGAGGTAAATACCTACTGTTGTTGTGCTGGATCATCCCTTCCTCTTTGGGGAAATACCGACGTAGTTCAAGCAAACATCAAAAGGAATTTCTGGTGCCGTTGCCAGGGAGACATCATCAACATCTACCAGGTTCCTAATCACAAATCTCATCTTCTTGCAATTTACATTATTTGCCATTTGCCTCTCATTTTCATCTCCCCCACTTCACAAAAATTTACCGTTTTATTCACCCTCTTTTTCATTCGCCTTTTTCTTGTCTGATCTTTATTTGCTTGTGTTGTCATGTGTCTTCTATTTGCTTGCATCTTTGCTTGCTAAAAATCTATTTATATGGATCCTCATCCACTTGCTAATCTTTTCAAAATATCCAATTATGATGAACCAGTTGCTAGTGAGTCGAGTGCACTAGATTATCTTTATGAAGTTTTGCTTGAGATTTATGAATTTGAAAATTGTGATGAAGTGTTAAACGAAGGAATTTATAAAGTGATTCATGATAGCTCCTTGAATGAAAAGCATGATTGAAATGATGTTATTATAAATTCTATTAATGTCAATTGTGTTAGTGATATGCAAAACCCCAAGCTTGGGGATGCTTGTTATGTTATGTCCACCACTTATTGCAATGATCATGATTGGGGTGATAATGATTCTTATGATCTTGAAAATTTATTTGAGCCTCATGATGAATATGTTATTGATAATAATTTTTGCAATAGTATTGAAAGTGGGCTTGGAGAGGTCATGACTTTGTTTGATGATAATCACACTATTTTGGAAGAGTGTCAACATTGCATGCATGTGGATCATGAAGAGAATATTTTATGTGATAGTTATATTGTTAAATTTGATTATGAACCTAAATGTAATTATTATGAGAGAGGAAAATATGGTTGTAGAAATTTTCGTGTTACTAAATTACCTCTCGTTATGTTCAGATCGTCAATGTTTTATTCCTCTTCTTTGCATATGTTAGATATTTCTTGCCTTGATAATTTGTTTTCTTATAAAATTCCTATGCATAGGAAGTATTTTAGACTTAAATGTGTTTGCCAGATGTTTCATGATGCTCTCTTTATGCATCAGTTCTTGTGTTTTATGTGAGCATCAATAAATTTTTATGCCTAGCTAGGGGCGTAAAACGATAGCGCTCGTTGGGAGGCAACCCAACTTGTATCTTTTTGCTTTTCGGTTTTCTTGTTGTTTTCAATAAAATACCTAATTATACCTCTGTTTAGATGTGTTTTTGTGGTTTAAATTAGTGTTTGTGCCAAGCAAAGCCTTTGGGATAATTTGGGTGATAGTTGATTCGATCTTGTTGAAAAACAGAAACTTTTGCACTCAGAAAAATAATTTTAATAAATCACAGAAACGTGATATTGCTCTAAATTTTTACACACTATTGATATACAAATTGCCCACGTTTTCCTAATTTTTCATATTTTTTGGAGTTACATAAGTATATGAAGTTCCCTGATTACTACAGACTGTTCTGTTCTTGACAGATTCTGTTTTCATTGTGTTATGTGCTTGTTTTGATGATTCTATGGTTTCCTTTGAAGAGTTTTTGCCATGCAAAAGTTAAAATACAGTAGATATAATACAATAAAAAAATACCAATGGGTTGCAACAGTACTTAAAGTAGTGATTTGCTTTTATATACTAATGGATCTCACGAAGGTTTTGTTGAGTTTTGTGTGATTGAAGTTTTCAAGTTTTGGGTGAGATGGGGATGGATGAAGGAATAAGGATTAGCAAAAGGCTAAGCTTGGGGATGCCCAAGGCACCCCAAGATAATATTGAAGAAGTATCAAGCAACTAAGCTTGGGGATGCCCCCGAGTGGCATCCCCTCTTTCTTCTAACAACCATCAGTATTTTACTTGAAGCTATATTTTTATTCATTACATATTATGAGTTTTGCTTGGAGCGTCTTGTATGATATGAGTCTTTGCTTGTTTTGCTTTGTGTTCTAAGTCATCTATCCTTGCTGGACACACCTAGTCGAGGGAGCCAAAATTATGATATGACTTGTTAGAATTGCTCTTTATGCTTCACTTAAATCTTTATGAGCTATGGAATTGCTCTAGTGCTTCACTTATATCATTTTGAGCATGGTGTGTTTTACTATTTTTGAAGAAATGCTCTCATGATTCACTTAGATATATTTGAGAGTTCGTAAATTTTTTAAGAAATTCTCTCTTGCTTCACTTAAATTATTTTGAGAGAAGAAAATCTTTCATGCTCATGTTCTTCACTTATATTTGTTTGAGCTATCAAAAACAACATATGAAATCAGTCCCAAAGTGATAGATATTCAAGAGGGATGTAATAAAAACTTTCTGAAGATCATTGGACAAAATAAACTTGATTCTTTGTAATAGTTTTGAGATATGATGATAGTGATATGTGATTCATGTTGATGAGTAATTATGCTTTAGTAAGAATATTGGTGTTAAGGTTTGTGATTCCCTATGCAAGCACGAAACTCAATAGTTATGCAATGAAATTACATCCTACTTGTGGTGCATTATTCGGTGGTAGTTATGCTTAATGCTCGCTTATGAGATGTTTCGTTTCTTGGTTGGATGCTTCCCAATCTTTTGCTAGCCTTCATTTGCACTAAGTATGATCACTACTTGTGCATCCAAAATCCTTTAAACCAGTTTTTGCCACATGAGTCCACTATACATACCAATATGCGGTATTCTTTTGCCGTTCCAAGCAAATTTGTATGTTCCATCTCTAATTTTCAAAATAAATTTCTCTTTTGTGTGCTCGTATCGCTCATGAAACGGTGGGGGTGGCTGATATATTTCTATGCTAGATATGTTATTCTCAAGATGAGTGTTTATTCACTTGTCATTGCACGAGAGTACGGCAAGGGTATTAGGGATGCGCAGTCCCAAAATGAAAAATGAATTTACTTTATGTGTCAAATAATAAATTCCTTGGAAAGTGTTGGTATGGAAGGCACCCGTGGATACGGTTAGCCATGGAAAGTGAAAGTATGTATGGTGGAAAAAGGAATAAACTTTATTTTCTGTTTGGGAACAGCCTATGATATATCTAGCATGGAAAGTATTGGGAACTACTCGATCATTTTTGTTGACAGGAAAGGCATGCCACCCAAAATATTTTATCTCTATCTTTTTCGCTTTGAGCTCTAACACCTCTACAAATCCCCACTTCCCTCTGCGAAGGGCCTTTCTATTTACTTTATGAAAATTTTATTTTACTTGAGTCTCCATCTTCTCTTATAAAGTACCAACTAAGGGGCACTATGATCGTACTTGAGCATTGGGTGTAGCTAATATGCGAGTGTGTTTCATGAATGGATCAATAATTGAGCATAATGGGCTAGGATAACTTGCTTTAGTGTTGATATTTTGAAAGACATGGTTGCTTGTTGATATGCTTGAGTATTAAAGTCTTCATGTCAAAACTAGACTATTGCTTTGAACCATATAAAAGTCCAAATGTCCATGCTACAAAGAAAACAATATGTGATGAACATGTTAGGCAGCATTCCACATCAAAAATTCCGTTTTTATCATTTACCTACTCGAGGACAAGTAGGAATTAAGCTTGGGGATGCTGATACGTCTCCAACGTATCTATTTTTGATTGTTCCATGCTGTTATATTATCATTCTTGGATGTTTTATAATCATTTTATAGCAACTTTATATCATTTTTTGGGACTAACCTATTGACATAGTGCCAAGTGCCAGTTGTTGTTTTCTGCTTGTTTTTTACATCGCAGGAAATCAATATCAAACGGAGTCCGAACACAGCAAAACTTTTTGTGGATCTTTTTGGACCAGAAGACATCCAATGGGCCAAAGAAGTACTTAAGAGGGTCTCGAGGTGAGCACAAGATACCAGGGCACGCCTGGAGGCCTAGCCGCGCCCTGATGGTTTGTACCCACCTCGATGGCCTCCCGCACCGCCTCTTTGCTCTATAAATACCCCAATAGTCCAAAAACCCTAGGGGAGTCGGGGAAAATCAATTCCAGCCGCCGCAAGTTCCAGAACCACTAAATCCAATCTAAACACCATCACGGAGGGGTTCATCATCCTTATTGGTGCCTCTCCGATGATGCGTGAGTAGTTCATTGTAGACCTACAGGTCCGTAGTTAGTAGCTAGATGGCTTACTCTCCTTCTTGATTCTCAATACAATGGTCTCTTGGAGATCTATTTGATGTAACTCTTTTTTGCGCTGTGTTTGTTGGGATCCGATGAACTTTGAGTTTATGATCAGATCTATGTTTTTATCCATGAAAGTTATTTGAGTCTTTTGATCTCTTATATGCATGATTACTTGTAGCCTTGTATTTCTTCTTCAAATCTTTGGTTTAGTTAGGCCAACTAGATCGATTTACTTGCCATGGGAAGAGGTGCTTTGTGATGGGTTTGATCTTACGGTGCTTGATCCCAGTGACAGAAGAGGAACTGACACGCATGTATTGTTGCCATTAAGGATAACAAGATGGGGTCTATTTCTACATAAATTGATCTTGTCTACATCATGCCGTCGTTCTTATTGCATTACTCTGTTTCTCCATGAACTTAATACACTAGATGCATGCTGGATAGCGGTCAATGTGTGGAGTAATAGTAGTAGATGCAGGCAGGAGTCGGTCTACTAATCTTGGACGTGATGCCTATATAAGGATCATTGCTTGGATATCGTCATGATTATTTGAAGTTCTATCAATTTCCCAAAAGTAATTTGTTTACCCGCCATATGCTATTTTTCTCGAGAGAAGCCACTAGTGAAATCTACGGCCCCAGGTCTCTTCTTAATCATATTTGCCTTCGAGATCTATTTTTATTAGCTTTTATTTTCATATCTATCAATCCAAAAATACAAAATTACCTTGCTGAAATTTTTATTTATTTATTTTTATCTCGCGTTCCCGCGAGATCTATTTATCCAATCTACTACAATTTTACCTATCTTTTTACCCGTGAGGGACTGACAACCCCTCTCTTACGTCGGGTTGCAAGTATTTGTTCTTTGTGTGCAGGAGCTATTTACATGGTGTTGCGTGGTTCTCCTACTGGTTCGATAACCTTGCTCTCATCACTGAGGGAAATACCTATCGTTGCTGTGCTGCATCATCCCTTCCTTTTTGGGGAAATACCGACGTAGTTCAAGCAAACATCAGTTGCGGATACACGGTGGTGGTAGATGGCAGGGGCGATGATGATGGTGCGGCGACGGTGTGACAACTTATGACCAGAACTCGAACTCTAAAAGACTAGATGCTAAGACCGGCAACTTGACATGATGATGCAACCGCAAATTCAACAAAGCAAAATACTGAAAAGACTATGCAAAGGCTCAGACTGGTTTGGATATGATGAATTAACCCTAAATTTTTTGTGGCTTTTTTGTGGACTGTAGGTATGAAGAACATACTCGATCTAAACTACGAAAGACTGTAAAATCTCATCGAGCAACCTGGAAATCTGGTACCACTTGATAGAGGCAAAGGTGTCCCGTCTTTTGATGAGATGGAGGCTATCATTTTTGGTGGAGTAGGCTTTGACGATCCGACTATGAATGTGTGAAGACATCGCGCCTTAGCAATCACTAAACCAACTCCGAGAGGTTATTTACCACGCCGGTGAAGGAAATATGCCCTAGAGGCAATAATAAAGTTATTATTTATTTCCTTATATCATGATAAATGTTTATTATTCATGCTAGAATTGTATTAACCAGAAACATAATACATGTGTGAATACATAGACAGACATAGTGTCACTAGTATGCCTCTACTTGACTAGCTCGTTTATCAAAGATGGTTATGTTTCCTAGCCATGGACAAAAGATTTTTCATTTGATTAACGGGATCACATCATTAGAATAATGATGTGATTGACTTGACCCATTCCGTTAGCTTAGCACTTGATCGTTTAGTATGTTGCTATTGCTTTCTTCATGACTTATACATGTTCCTATGACTATGAGATTATGCAACTCTCGTTTACCGGAGGAACACTTTGTGTGCTACCAAACGTCACAACGTAACTGGGTGATTATAAAGGGCTCTACAGGTGTCTCCGAAGGTAAATGTTGGGTTGACGTATTTCGAGATTAGGATTTGTCACTCTGATTGTCGGAGAGGTATCTCTGGGCCCTCTCGGTAATGCACATCACTATAAGCCTTGCAAGCAATGTAACTAATGAGTTAGTTACAGAATGATGCATTACGTAACGAGTAAAGAGACTTGCCGGTAACGAGATTGAACTAGGTATTGGATACCGACGATCGAATCTCGGGCAAGTAACATACCGATGACAAAGGGAACAACGTATGTTGTTATGCGGTTTGACCGATAAAGATCTTCGTAGAATATGTACGAGCCAATATGAGCATACAGGTTCCGTTATTGGTTATTGATCGAGAATAGTTCTAGGTCATGTCTACATAGTTCTCGAACCCATAGGGTCCGCAAGCTTAAGGTTTCGATGACAGTTATATTATGAGTTTATGAGTTTTGATGTACCGAAGGAGTTCGGAGTCCCGGATGAGATCGGGGACACGACGAGGAGTCTCGAAATGGTCGAGACATAAAGATCGATATATTGGACGACTATATTCGGAGTTCGGAAAGGTTCCGAGTGATTCGGGTATTTTTCGGAGTACCGGAGAGTTACGGGAATTCGCCGGGGAGTATATGGGCCTTGTTGGGCCATACAGGAATAGAGGAGAGAGGCCGAAAGGAAGGAGGCGCGCAGCCCCCCTCTGGTCCGAATTGGACAAGGGGTGCGGCCCTCTTTTCCTTCCTCCTCTCCCCCTCTTTCCCCCTTCTCCTACTCCAACAAGGAAGGAGGAAGTCCTACTCCCGGTGGGAGTAGGACTCCCCTTGGCGCACCCCTCCTAGGCCGGCCGCCCCCTCCCCCCTTGCTCCTTTATATACGGGGGCAGGGGGGCACCTCTAGGCACAACAACAATTGATCCCTTGGATCTCTTAGCCGTGTGCGGTGCCCCCCTCCACCATAGTCCACCTCGATAATATCGTAGCGGTGCTTAGGCGAAGCCCTGCGACGGTAGAACATCAAGATCGTCACCACGCCGTCATGCTGACAGAACTCTCCCTCGACACTCGGCTGGATCGGAGTTCGAGGGACGTCATCGAGCTGAACGTGTGCTAGAACTCGGAGGTGCCGTAGTTTTGGTGCTTGATCGGTCGGGCCGTGAAGACGTACGACTACATCAACCGCGTTGTTCTAACGCTTCCGCTTTCGGTCTACGAGGGTACGTGGACACACACTCTCCTCTCGTTGCTATGCATCACCATGACCACGTAAAATTTGTAACAACAAAGTAGAGGACGTCTAACTTTTTTTTGCAGGGCATGTTGTGATGTGATATGGTCAAGACGTGATGCTATATTTTATTGTATGAGATGATCATGTTTTGTAACCGAAGTTATCGGCAACTGGCAGGAGCCATATGGTTGTCGCTTTATTGTATGAAATGCAAACGCCCTGTAATTGCTTTACTTTATCACTAAGCGGTAGCGATAGTCGTAGAAGCAATAGATGGCGTAACGACAACGATGCTATGATGGAGATCAAGGTGTCGCGCCGGTGACGATGTTGATCACGACGGTGCTTCGAAGATGGAGATCACAAGCACAAGATGATGATGGCCATATCATATCACTTATATTGATTGCATGTGATGTTTATCCTTTATGCATCTTATCTTGCTTTGATTGACGGTAGCATTTTAAGATGATCTCTCACTAATTATCAAGAAGTGTTCTCCCTGAGTATGCATCGTTGCGAAAGTTCTTCGTGCTGAGACACCACGTGATGATCGGGTGTGATAGGCTCTACGTTCAAATACAACGGGTGCAAAACAGTTGCACACGCGGAATACTGAGGTTAAACTTGACGAGCCTAGCATATAACAGATATGGCCTCGGAACACGGAGACCGAAAGGTCGAGCGTGAATCATATAGTAGATATGATCAACATATTGATGTTCACCGTTGAAACTACTCCATCTCACGTGATGATCGGACATGGTGTAGTTGATATGGATCACGTAATCACTTAGAGGATTAGAGGGATGTTTATCTAAGTGGGAGTTCTTTAGTAATATGATTAATTGAACTTAAATTTATCATGAACTTAGTCCTGGTAGTATTTTGCAAATTATGTTGTAGATCAATAGCTTGCATTGTTGCTTTCATATGTTTATTTTGATATGTTCCTAGAGAAAATTGTGTTGAAAGATGTTAGTAGCAATGATGCGGATTGGATCCGTGATCTGAGGTTTATCCTCATTGCTGCACAGAAGAATTATGTCCTTAATGCACCTCTAGGTGACAGACCTATTACAGGAGCAGATGCAGACGTTATGAACGTTTGGCTAGCTCAATATGATGACTACTTGATAGTTTAGTGCACCATGCTTAACGGCTTAGAAGCGGGACTTCAAAGACGTTTTGAACGTCATGGACCATATGAGATGTTCCAGGAGTTGAAGTTAATATTTCAAGAAAATACCCGAGTTGAGAGATATGAATCCTCCAACAAGTTCTATGGCTAAAAGATGGAGGAAAATCGCTCAACAACTGAGCATGTGCTCAGATTGTCTGGGTACTACAATCGCTTGAATCAAGTGGGAGTTAATCTTCCAGATAAGATAGTGATTGACAGAGTTCTCTAGTCACCATCACCAAGTTAGTAGAACTTCGTGATGAACTATAGTATGCAAGGGATGACAAAAACCATTCCCGAGCTCTTCGTGATGTTGAAATCAACGAAGGTAGAGATCAAGAAAGAGCATCAAGTGTTGATGATTGCCAAGACCACTAGTTTCAAGAAAAGGGCAAAGGGAAAGAAAGGGAAACTTCAAGTAGAATGGCAAACAAGTTGTCACTCCCTTGAAGAAGACCAAAGCTAGACCAAATCCTGAAACTGAGGGATAACACTGCAAAGGAAATGGTCACTGGAAGCGGAAATGCCCTGAATATTTGGTGGATAAGAAGGATGGCAAAGTGAACAAGGGTATATTTGATATACAGGTTATTGATGTGTGCCTTACTAGTGTTTATAGTAACCCCTGAGTATTTGATACTTGTTCGTGCTAAGATTAGTAACTCGAAACAGGAGTTACAGAATAAACAGAAACTAGTTGAGGGTGAAGTGACGATGTGTGTTGGAAGTGGTTCCAAGATTGATATGATCATCATCGCACACTCCCTATACTTTCGGGATTAGTGTTGAGCCAAAATAAATGTTATTTGGCGTTTGCGTTGAGCATGAATATGATTTGATCATGTTTATTGCAATATGGTTATTCATTTAAAATCAGAGAATAATTGTTGTTCTGTTTAAATGAATAAAACCTTTGATGGTCATACACCCAATGAAAATAGTTTGTTGGATCTCGATCGTAGTGATACACATATTCATAATATTGATGCCAAAAGATGCAAAGTTAATAATGACAGTGCAACTTATTTGTGGCACTGCCGTTTGGGTCATATCGATGTAAAGTGCATGAAGAAACTCCATAAAGATGGATTTTCGGAATTATTTGGTTATGAATCATTTGATGCTTGCGAACCGTGCCTTTTTGGGCAAGATGACTAAAAACTCCGTTCTCCGGAACAATGGAACGAGCTACTGACTTATTGGAAATAATACATACCGATGTATGCGATCCGATGAGTGTTAAGGCTCGTGGCGTGTATCATTATTTTCTGACTTTCACAAATGATTTGAGCAGATATGGGTATATCTACTTGATGAAACATAAGTCTGAAACATTTGAAAAGTTCAAAGAATTTCAGAGTGAAGTGGAAAATCATCATAACAAGAAAAATAAAGTTTCTACGATCTGATCATGGATACGAATATTTGAGTTACGAGTTTGGTCTTCAATTAAAACAATGTGGAATAGTTTCACAAAGTCATGCCACCTGGAACACTACAACATTATGGTGTGTCCGAACGCCGTAACCGCACTTTATTGAATATGGTGCAATCTATGATGTCTCTTATCGGTTTACCACTATCGTTTTGGGGTTATGCATTAGAGACAGCTACATTCACGTTAAATAGGGCACCATGTAAATTCGTTGAGACGACACCGTATGAACTATGGTTTAGCAATGAACCTAAGCTGTCGTTTCTTAAAGTTTGGGGTTGCAATGCTTATGTGAAAAAATTTCAGCATGATAAGCTCAAACCCAAATCGGAGAAGTGCGTCTTCATAGAATACCCAAAAGAGACTTTTGGGTACACCTTCTATCGCAGATCCGAAGGCAAGATATTCGTTGCTAAAAATGGATCCTTTCTAGAGAAGGAGTTTCTCTCGAAAGAAGTGAGTGGGAGGAAAGTAAGAGCTTGATAAGGTAATTTGTACCTTCTCCCGAATTGGAAAGTAGTTCTCCCGAATTGGAAAGTAGTTCATCACAGAAATCAGTTCCAGTGATTCCTACACCAATTAGTGAGGAAGCTAATGATGATGATCATGAAACTTCAGATCAAGTTACTACAAAAACCTCGTAGGTCTTCCAAAGTACAGTCCGCACCAGAGTGTTACGGTAATCCTGTTCTGGAAGTCATGTTACTAGATCATGACGAACCTACGAACTATGAGGAAGCGATGATGAGCCCAGATTCCGCGAAATGGTTTGAGGCCATGAAATCTGAGATGGGATCCATGTATAAGAACAAAGTGTGGACTTTGGTGGATTTGCCCGATGATCGGCAAGCCATATTGTATAAATGGATCTTCAAGAGGAAGACAGATGCTGATAGTAGTGTTACTATCTACAAAGCTCGACTTGTCGCAAAAAGGTTTTCGACAAGTTCAAGGTGTTGACTACAATGAGATTTTCTCAACTGTAGCGATGCTTAAGTTTGTCCGAATCATGTTAGCAATTGCCACATTTTATGAAATCTGGCAAAAGGATATCAAAACTGCATTCCTTAATGGATTTATTAAAGAAGAGTTGTATATGATGCAACCAGAAGGTTTTGTCAATCCTAAAGGTGCTAACAAAGTGTGCAAGCTCCAGCGATCCATTTATGGACTGGTGCAAGCCTCTCGGAGTTGAAATATACGCTTTGATGAGTTGATCAAAGCATATGGTTTTATACAGACTTTTTGAGAAGCCTGTATTTACAAGAAAGTGAGTGGGAGCTTTGTAGCATTTCTAATATTATATGTGGATGACATATTGTTGATTGGAAATGATATAGAAATTTTGGATAGCATGAAAGGATACTTGAATAAGAGTTTTTCAAAGAAAGACCTTGGTGAAGCTTCTTACACATTGAGCATCAAGATCTATATAGATAAATCAAGACGCTTGATAAGATTTTTCAATGAGTAGATACCTTGATAAATTTTTGAAATAGTTCAAAATGGAACAGTCAAAGAAAGAGTTCTTGCCTGTGTTGCAAAGGTATGAAATTGACTAAGACTCAAATCCCGACCACTGCAGAAAATAGAAAGAGAATGAAAAGTCATTCCCTATGCCTCAGTCATAGGTTCTATAAAGTATGCTATGCTGTGAACCAGACATATTGTATACCTTGCTCTGAGTTTGGCAAAGGAATACAATTTTGATCTAATAGTAGATCACTGGACAACGGTCAAGAATATCCTTAGTGAGGACTAAGGAGATGTTTCTCGATTATGGAGGTGATAAAAGAGCCCGTCGTAAAGAGTTACATCGGTGCAAGATTTTACACCAATCCAGATGACTCTAAGTCTCAATCTAGATACATATTGAAAGTGGGAGCAATTAAGCTAGAGTAGCTCCATGCAGAGCATTGAAGACATAGAATATTTGCAAAATACATACGGCTTTGTATGTGACAGACCCGTTGACTAAATTTCTCTCACGAACAAAACATGATCATACCTTTGTACTCTTTGGGTGTTAATCACATAGCGATGTGAGCTAGATTATTAACTCTAGTAAACCCTTTGGGTGTTGGTCACATGACGATGTGAACTATGGGTGTTAATCACATACAGATGTGAATATTGGTGTTAAATCACATGGTGATGTGAACTAGATTATTGACTCTAGTGCAAGTGGGAGATTGAAGGAAATATGCCCTAGAGGCAATAATAAAGTTATTATTTATTTCCTTATATCATGATAAATGTTTATTATTCATGTTAGAATTGTATTAACCGGAAACATAATACATGTGTGAATACATAGACAAACATAGTGTCACTAGTATGCCTCTACTTGACTAGCTCGTTTATCAAAGATGGTTATGTTTCCTAGCCATGGACAAAAAAGTTGTCATATGATTAACGGGATCACATCATTAGAAGAATGATGTGATTGACTTGACCCATTCCGTTAGCTTAGCACTTGATCATTTAGTATGTTGCTATTGCTTTCTTCATGACTTATACATGTTCCTATGACTATGAGATTATGCAACTCTCGTTTACCGGAGGAACACTTTGTGTGCTACCAAACGTCACAACATAACTGGGTGATTATAAAGGGCTCTACAGGTGTCTCCGAAGGTAAATGTTGGGTTGACGTATTTCGAGATTAGGATTTGTCACTCTGATTGTCGGAGAGGTATCTCTGGGCCCTCTCGGTAATGCACATCACTATAAGCCTTGCAAGCAATGTAACTAATGAGTTAGTTACAGAATGATGCATTACGTAACGAGTAAAGAGACTTGCCGGTAACGAGATTGAACTAGGTATTGGATACCGACGATCGAATCTTGGGCAAGTAACATACCGATGACAAAGGGAACAACGTATGTTGTTATGCGGTTTGACCGATAAAGATCTTCGTAGAATATGTAGGAGCCAATATGAGCATCCAGGTTCCGCTATTGGTTATTGATCGAGAATAGTTCTAGGTCATGTCTACATAGTTCTCGAACTCGTAGGGTCCGCAAGCTTAAGGTTTCGATGACAGTTATATTATGAGTTTATGAGTTTTGATGTACCTAAGGAGTTCGGAGTCCCGGATGAGATCGGGGACATGACGAGGAGTCTCGAAATGGTTGAGACATAAAGATCGATATATTGGACGACTATACTCGGAGTTCGGAAAGGTTCCGAGTGATTCGGGTGTTTTTCGGAGTACCGGAGAGTTACGAGAATTCGCCGGGGAGTATATGGGCCTTGTTGGGCCATACGGGAATAGAGGAGAGAGGCCGAAAGGAAGGAGGCGCGCAGCCCCCCTCTGGTCCGAATTGGACAAGGGGTGCGGCCCCCTCTTCCTTCCTCCTCTCCCCCTCTTTCCCCCTTCTCCTACTCCAACAAGGAAGGAGGAAGTCCTACTCCCGGTGGGAGTAGGACTCCCCTTGGCGCGCCCCCTCCCCCCTTGCTCCTTTATATACGGGGGCAGGGGGGCACCTCTAGGCACAACAACAATTGATCCCTTGGATCTCTTAGCCGTGTGCGGTGCCCCCCTCCACCATAGTCCACCTCGATAATATCGTAGCGGTGCTTAGGCGAAGCCCTGCGACGGTAGAACATCAAGATCGTCACCACGCCGTCGTGCTGACGGAACTCTCCCTCGACACTCGGCTGGATCGGAGTTCGAGGGACGTCATCGAGCTGAACGTGTGCTAGAACTCGGAGGTGCCGTAGTTTCGGTGCTTGATCGGTTGGGCCGTGAAGACGTACGACTATATCAACCGCGTTGTTCTAACGCTTCCGCTTTCGGTCTACGAGGGTACGTGGACACACTCTCTCCTCTCGTTGCTATGCATCACCATGATCTTGCATGTGCGTAGGATTTTTTTTGAAATTACTACGTTCCCCAACAGCCGGAGCCCGATCAACCTGACCACGAGGGTCTGTTTCCTGCAGGCAAACGAAGAACATGCAAGAAACTGATATTGCAATCTGGTTATTGTGAATTTAAGAGGAAAACTTTATTGATCAAGTGGGGTTCTGTGACATCTTTGTCTGGTCGTTGAACACAAACAAAGTATGCGAAGTTGCACCTATGGCGAACTTTAATCTAAACAAAACCGAAAGTCTAAACAACGCCCTAAGGACTGTATATATGGAGGAAGAGGGGGGAATTTCGTGACCCTTGGGAGAGGGGGTCCAAAACCAGCCATAACTCTTGTTTCCCCACACATACGGACTCTAAAAACAACCCATACTTAAGTATTTCGAAATTACATGGTCCTGGCCCAAAAATAAGGTGATGCAGCACCTATAATAGCGTCTGGACGAAATTTATGAAGTTGCAGCTTGTATATTTTGTCCAAGGCTTCATGCACTCATTATGGTGGCTTCAAAGTCTTGAAATCATCACGTGTAACTCCGTTCTTGTTCCCCTTGCGCATGCCATCATCTCCATGCTTGATCTTGCTCCAATGTTCATCCTTCTTGTCCAAGTTAGGCCCTTCATTTGTAAGCAAGACAAATGTATCCAATTTAGGCAGCATCATATTGTGATGAACATTAGAATCATTACCAAGAAACGAAAGTACCTGATAATATAACTGGCATGCGCGAGCTCTAGTAATTGGTCCAGTAGGTATAGCAGCAGGGGTTGTGGGTGTAACAATGGTATTGATGTCCTCATCATAGGTTCTTTGCACTACTACCTCGAGATTGAGGTGGTGCGACGTATCGATGGGTTCTTTCTTCATCAACGGAAGTATGCCCATGAGTTGCTCGAGCATGCCGGCATGCTTAATTGTAAGCATGTACCAACACTTATCGACATGAAGGCCAAGATTTTTGCACTTGACGGTTCGCCCGCACTGGACGTTGTCTTCTAACGCTCCATTGTCGGTGCTCTCCAGTACTTGACGCTCACTCGACCGGGCTTGCAGTATGTTGTACATCAGGTGTGTCTTCACATGCATTCTCCCCGTGATTCTCATTGGAACCTGGTGAAGCGGATCCTTCGGTACATCTGCGGCACTATGGCTCTTGGTCTCACATTGTCGGCCTCATCATCCACCGACCTGGTTGCCTACTTCGACACCGACTGGGCTGGTTATCCCAACACTCGTCGATCCACCTTTGGCTATTGTTTTACCTCTGGCCCTCACTCATATCGTGGTCGTCTAAACGACAACCCATGGTGTCACGTCCTAGTGCCGAGGTGGAGTACTGGGCGACTAACGCCATCGCTGAGTGTTCATGGCTTCGACCACTTCTTAAGAAGTTACATCTTAACGTTCCCAAGGCCACCATCGTCTACTGCGACAATGCCTCTGCCGTCTACCTCTCTGCCAACCCCATTCATCATCATCGCACAAATCACATTGAACTTGACATTCACTTCGGCGCGAGCAGGTGGCTATCGGACACGTCCGCATCTTGCATGTTCCCACCACTCAGCAATTCGCCGTCGTGATGACCAAGGGGTTACTGGCCACTACTTTTGAGGAGTTTAGGTCCAGTCTATGCATCACAAGTGACGTATTAACTGCCGAGGAGGGGGGGGGGTGTTGAATATGTGATTGCATGTATCACTTGTATGTCAAGCCCACCTCATCTTCCATGCATAGTTGAGGATGTGGCTACCCTTGTACATCATATATACGTGTTTATACATTCGATCAATACATCGTGAGCTGCATAGCCAAATCTATTCTCCTACACACAGGAATAAATGGAGCTTGTATTGCTGAAATCGCCCCCTTGATCGTGGAAAAGGTCAAGACACAAGTCGTGAACAAAAGGACTATAAAGGATGTGATTCATCTACACGCATGGACATCCGACATTGTAGTAGAGATGTCGACTGAGGGTCTGATTCAGTTCATCCATCTCTGGGATAGACTGATCGATGCGGAAATCACTCCAGCTGTGGAGGACAAGATGGTCTGGCAATGGGATGCCTCAGGCATGTATACGGCTAGCTCTTCTTACAAGATGCTTTGCGAAGGGGGCATGGGATTCCAATGTGCATCTGCAGTTTGGCGGTGCTGGGCACCGCTCACTTGCAAGATCTTCATATGGCTGGCCTTGCACTATCGTCTTTGGACGTCGGACCTTAGATTCAGGCATGGGCTACAGGATCAGACTTCAGTTTGCTACCTGTGTGATCAGGAGGAGGACACTATGGACCATATTCTACTTCAGTGCGTTTTTGCTCGACAGGTCTGGTTCCTAAGCTTTAGGAGACTTGGCATAGATACTTCCGCACAATCTGGAGGATTGGTGGGCAAAGTCGAGGAAGCGTATTACCAAGACCTACCGCAAATGCTTTCTGCATCCTAGTTTGCTGGAACTTGTGGAAACACAGAAATGGCAGAGTATTTGCTACAAATGCTATCACAAAGGAATGGGGCAATGTTGAATTGATACATCGGGAACTTTTGAGATGAGTGTCGGCAGGAGGAAGAGGAGTCCAACATTTATTTGAGTAGTAGAGTGCTTGAGTTGGAGTGGTGAGTTCGATGTGCCAACCGATTGTGGTTTGGCCATCAATTGTAATTCTTGTAACTAATCTTTGCCTTCTATAAATCAATGGTACATATTTTACGTACTCTTAAAAAAATTGGCTTGCCTTGTAGATTCTCTTCTATCTGATTTTTCAGTTTCAGAGTTTTTTGTTACTGAGCTGAATGAAAAGTTTGGCGCTCCGAGCGCCTCCTGTTGTTGAGGTAAAAAAAGAAAAAAAACTCGAGAGAGAGAGCGCTGTCCTCTGTGGTGTTCATCCTTACCTACTCCTCTCCCCTCCTGAGATTCAGTTCTACATAGATCGGGCAAGTAACACACGTGGACCTAACCCTCGGCCGCTTGCTCCGCTGCCCTCTCGTCTCTCCTTCGCGAATCTCTGGCGGCGCCGCACCGCAGGCGCTGGTGGAAGGACCGGCCAAAGGCGGCGGGTTGGACGGGGGCTAGGGGAACCAGGAGCACCCCAGCGGGCGCGGGGGCGGAAGGCGGCGAGCGGGGAGGCGGGGAACCACAGCGGTGGCGGAAGGAGGCGATCGGGGACGTGGGGGCAGGCAGGAAACAGCAGCAGCGGCTGGTCGGGAAGAGCAGCGGTGGTGAGTTTCTCCTCTCCTCTCTTCATCTAGCGTCTCTGGAACCCGATAAATCTTGGGCTATTTTTCTTTTGCGGGGTAATAGTATAGAACTAGTAATCAACTGCCTCCTTTTCGTAGATCATACTGTCGTCGCTAATACGTACTTCTTTTGGATGAATTCTATGCCGGGGGCAGAGACACTAGAAGAGCTTAATATAATGCGATCAGTCTTTTTTTGTTTGTTTGAAAGAAACCCGTCTTTCGACGTGCACTTCTTTTCATGTTCGGCCGAGAGTTGCGCGTCTCGAACACATCTCTTTCTCCGTCAATGCAACTGTGGATTTATGATCCAACCCCAAGTACGTTAGAGACAAATTATTCACTGTGAGCACCCTTGTTTCAGCACAACATCACTGAGAGGTAGTTGTTTGCCATGCAAAAAATTGGATTCATCTGGTGCTGCAAAATGAACTTCTCTGTTGTTTACAACAGAGCATGTACGTAGTGTAAAATGTTCTGGTTGAAAACTTGGCCCATCTTCCATCTCCTGCTGATTGCAGAGAATTTGCAGTAGATGAAGTTCGGAGTTTGGTTCAGAGGCAGGCAGAGGCCAAGTTTTAATCTGCCATTCGTTACTTACAGAGCACTCGGTCACGGCGATGATTGTCTGGGCAATGTGTGGTTAATGGCCATGGAAATGCCAAGTAGAGCGGACGCAAACCGAGGTCATTTTATTATCACCAATGTGCACTCTCGTTATTGCTTTATGCTTACCCATATATGTTGTGAGTTGGTGCCAGTTGTTTGTTCATCATTTTGGTTATCTCTTATAATGAGCTGCTATGGCATTGTATTTGCTAGTAGTTGACACTCTGACATGCTTCCTCTGTGCAGATCACAGACCGTGAACGCGCAACTGCAATGGCTCCGGTATCCCTATTTGACATTATCTATGGAAACTAACATGACATGTTTGAAGTACTAATTCTTGTTTTTATTTCTTAGATTTGTGGGAGCAAAGAGTTCTTGGATGATCTGACAATCAAAGTCTCTCGCTCAGTTGTACTTGTTCTGTCATTCGAACCCCGTGGGACTTGCCATCAATTTATGGGTATACCACCGATGGAAGGAGAAGAGCGAGGTCGTTATATTCAACAAAACATGCGAACTACCCATTATAAATCTTGCACTGGCTTTATCATTGGAGTTAGTAAAAGAGTTATCTTTATAGCTGTCCATCATTCGCAAATCAACACAGCTGCTTTTGATACTTTCAGTGTTCGTTTCCATGATAATAATGAGAAGGCTGCTAAAATCTTTATCAAAAAAACAAAGTCAGTCACGATATTGTCAGTAGAACAGCCTGATCACCCTTATCATCCAGTGGTCCGCAGTAGAAAGAGGATTGGCAGGGACGATGTCCTCATTCTATCAAATGTGCACTTGGGTTGCTTGAATTCGGACCAAAGTTCTGTTATGTAAGTTTTCCCACTCTTACAATTTTTCATGCAGCTTAATAACCATATTTGGTGCTGTTGACTAATTGTACGCTGACCTATTGTAGTAACCCAAGAACTGAAGCTATTGCCAATCCTGCTGATTCCGACAGCATCGTGCCGAGAAGTGGGAAGTGGTTTACTTTTGGTTGTACAACCAAATTTGAAGAGCTACTGGGAGCACCCGTATTTGACTTCAGTGGTCTGTTTGTTGGTTCAGTAGACACCAGTCATCCAAGAATATGGAGTGATGAATGTTATTCTGATCTGATTTATGCACGTCATGCCCGGTATTTTTTCAGGAAGGCAAGGAGGAAAATAGAGGTACATTGATATTTACTTAGAATGGCATAAAAAATAAATGGTTTCCTGTAACTCTAGTTACACTTGTGTCAATATAGAAGAAATTGATGAAAGAGCGAAAAAAGAAGAAGATGGGAGGTTAGAAGAAGCAAGAAGAGAGGTCATGAGCAGGTCAGACTTCTGATTTTCTGCATACTTCTGATTTTGCTGCTGCTATTCTTGCTTCTATCAAATTGGTTGTAGGTGCTTTAGAGTTTAAACACGTCATTCAATTGATAATTAATCTGCTTTAAACAGTTGCATTGTTAGTACAAATGAATTTTGAAAACGACTGAGGTTGTTAATTTGGCAACTCAGTTTCTCAATCATTTCTGACTTTGTGGATGTGTGTATTCGATTGCCTTTCTTGCAATTGAACCTTGTACACGTAGTTTGGATTTTGTTCAAGTGGTGTCAGTGTAAGAGCACACAAGCTATCATACCTTCTCTTGTGCAACTCCAGTTAAATGCACCTGTTACATACTACAACCTGTATTTTTGTTTATAATATTCTTTGTTTCATGTTTTGGTTTGAATTCCATGAAAGTTCCTATACTGTATGGGAGTAACACAAAAATTAAGAAACTTAATTTTGGTTGCACTTGATACTCAGAGTGCTCTTTTCAGACACAGTGTCTGTGATTGTGATTTCTGTGAGAAATCTTGGTATATATGATATGTAACATTAACTTTGCGCTTTGATTCCTTAGCTTCTTTCGTTCATTGTGCCTTACTCCTTTGAACTGGTAATAAAATGTTTACAGTTAGAATGCAACAATTCTTCTTCACACGTGGTCCTGGATTAATCATTTAACTGTATGAGATTGATAAGTAGTGCAGCGTGCTATCGTTTGCACAATCCACTGAAATCCTAATCCCTGCATGGAGATCACAAGCTATGGTTGCCTATATAAGTACGACAGCAACTCTAGATTTCTATCACTAGAAAGAATCAGTTTGTATGGTGCTGCATGTCCATTTTTCCATCACTAGGAAAAATAAATATGAGTTGAGCTAGTCTAATCACACTATATCTCCATTTGATTTTTATCGAGTTACTTGTAACAGTTTAGCCAATTGTAAGTGGAATTTTACTAGAATCACACCTTCCGTTTTTCTTTTGACGCAAAACCTTGGATATTTTCAGTAAGAATTGACAGTGTCAAGAACTCAAGGTTAGTAATGCCGTAGATGGTTTGGTTACTACTCAATCTGTATTCTTATCTTTCTCCTACTTGTTTGGTCACTGAGAACAGTTCTGCATGTAATTCTTATGATTCAGGGTGCCGACTCCTATGGTCTAATTGCAATTTTGTACATGAAGTGTCATGCCTTCTTCACCAACTCGCAGTGCCTACAAAGCTTCAATTCAACTTTATTTTGAATGTCACAATGCATAGATGCAGTCTTTACCAAGTTCACTGAACATTGCTTTCATGGGTGGACCGATCATAAGCAGCCTGCTATATTTGTCTCATGTATCTGAAAAGGATAGTTCCATCTCAGCCAAACCATGGATCAGTCTTCGTTGTGCTAAATGAGGGTATAAGCTCAGTTTTACTCATTTGGGTTCAGTGGTTATCTCGTTTGACTGATAAATCTTGGTTTTACTAGGTTGATTTGTGTGTTACTTGATGGTTATATTTCTTGAAGTCATCAGGCGAATAATTTTATTTTAATCATTAGAGCGTTAGTTGAACAATATCAGGTTACACGTTGTCACCAGGTTGACTGCTAAGTTGTGCAAGAGTTACACTGCGTGTCTACGTGGTGACTTGCTAGTACATGAGTTACCGTAAAGTGGGGATGAGGCTTCAAAATACATCTCTTGAGTGACCAATACAGAGTAGTTTGAGTGGAACTTCTGTCACTCTAATCCCTGTTGGGCTCAAACCCTTTCTGTCACTAGTAAGCATGCATGTGCAACGCATGTCCTGCCAATTTGATCCATTTTTCGAATTCCACCTCTATTAATTTTGTTATCTTTTCTGTAGTTTTTGTTCTTCTACACCTTTCTTAATTCAAAAATATTATCAACGAATTTGTAATTGAAGTTTCAAAAACGCTAGTATAATTAAGAAAATGTACTTTGTAATGTATCTAAGTATTTATGACAAAGTCAAGTAATTTAAAATCACAGCTTCATTCTCTTTGAGCTGCTGTTGGTCGCTCTTCAAACCTATGAATACCAATGAGCTACGTATACATAGTTTACACCTTTTTCTCTCTCTATAAATCCCATTGATGGAACAATGTAATAGAAAACACATTGGTCCTTTTGGTTAAATCAATGTGTCTAGAAGCATGTATATGCCAGCGGGTTAAAATGTACATTACCATAACCATATCAACGTAAGTAACATGAGTACAAAAACAATATAAGCTTAAATGAACTCGTACATAATGAAAAGGCAAGGGGATATGCCATGTCCAGTTGTCCACAAGGGTCAACATGCTCATTGGAAGAAAAAAAGAAACTCACTCCGCCCTTTTGCAAAAAAAGTCATGCCACCTGAGATACAACACCGTTAATATTTCCTCCTCAAGCATATGGGTGGCCTGCCTAGACAATTCATCAAGATTGGTACTGCTTTGCCACTAACCTTGGGGCAATATCTGGGGAGTATGGTATTATTGAACACCATGGGGCATGGATCTCCAATACTCTGTGATAGATGTGATCTATCTTGTGCCTCATTTGAATGAAAGGAATATAAAAACTGCCAATAAAAATCTGTAGGAGTGAAATTCAGCACAACCAAAAAGTGTTAATCACTCACACAATTAAGCAATACTGAAAACTTTTACTTGGATTGGGGTTCTCTATTAGCTGTAAACCTTAATATTAGATAAGATCCCTACATTACAAACAAGGGGAGATCATGCTATTGACAATTGATCCCAAAGACGTGCCATTGAGACAGCTATTGACATATACTTGGTGAAAAGAACTCTGCTGTCATATGTAAATTTACCTGTCCTCCCAGTCTACCTTGGTAATTTGCTTCATATTATTTCTGCATACATGAGAACCATGTAGTATTACAAATAGCTAAAAAGGGTTTATCATGGTAAATCGAATATTGACCATCTGAGATATTAGCCCACAAAAAAAATTGATTATCAAGTTACGAGGAACATATGAGTAACCATATGACATCAAGATGCTAAAGAGGCACATAGTAGCTACAAAACTGGAATTTACCATAAACAGAGGTCTCTGCAACCTGACATCTAATATTTCAGAAATGTAGGCAAACAAAGAGACAACCTCTATAGAGACCACTGGCTAACTATTCCAACCAACAGAATCATGCTTTTCCTACACCTGTTTATATCAAATGGCCTCTAAAGTGTGCAAGAATATTATCCCAAGAGCTATAATATTACTGGCATGCTAAATAAAAGGCAGTGCTCTTGCCGTTTCCTTAAAAAAGTTTATTTTACACATATAGGCCAAATTGTTTATTATGTATGTTGGCGTTGCTGCATGGATCGAAGCATGTCTATCTTCTAATTTACTTGCAATATTTAAAATTTAAATTTACACAAAGAGGTTAGAACATCATTCCTGTGGGACATGAGGTGTTGCAGAAAAGCATCTAGAGATATCCAGGCACAAGGATTCACAACAGTGATTATATGAGGAGTAAAAAAGCATTTAGGCTACATCTAGAGCTATCTATGTATGTCCAAATTTTCATCCAGCAACGGTAAGTACAAAGATACACAAAATATGAATCGATTGTACTCCCTCCGTCGCATAATATAAGATCTTATTACATCCAATTTGTGAGCAAAATGAATGTAATAAGATGTTATATGATGGGACGGAGGGAGTACTTTCATTTGAACGCTGATGATAACTGTCAAATACTTGAAAAGAAATTTGGAATAGAGGGAACCCTTTCAGTCAAGTCCAGAATTTCGCAAAAGCTGAACAATGTTCACAAATGTACATTAGTTCTGGATCACCCTTCACTGGAGCCTGCTCCTTGACTGGTTTATGTGCACATAGCCACCCAATGCAACGCACAGCATGACAGAATAGACAGCTTCCTTAAATCAGAGAGAGAGAGAGAGAGAGAGAGAGAGAGAGAGAGAGAGAGAGTGAGTGATCCAGAATGCGTCCCAATAAAAAGATCTACTTAAAGAAGAAAATATAGGTACTCCCTCCATAAAGAAATATAAGTGTTTACACTACTTTTAGTGATCTAAACGCTCTTATATTCTTTATAGGGAGGGAGTACAATTTACACTCTTCGTAGATCCCTGTTTCCTCATGATGGCATATAGATTCCTTCCAAAGGGGAATCTGTCAGACATTTGCTTAGAAGCTGAAATCAGTATGCACTTCCATTTAATTCTAAAAGAACCGGTAGTAATAAGCTTTAATTGTGTGGTGGCATCTAGGCTGAGCGTATAAAATAATACAAAATACCTTTTGGACACTGTCAATTCAAAGTGCTGAACAACAAAGTGAGTAGAAATTTGTGGAATTGATGGCAATATATTCAATGAAAGTACAGTTTCAATACCTTTCTAGTTGCAGACAAAAATACACTTGAGTGATGATCCAGGAGTAGGGGCACCGTAGCTAGCAGTGCCACTCACTGTCAGTTTCAGGAGTTCTTATTTTCTCGGATGATATCCATCAACTTAAAAAATACAATACTTGAATGTGAGTGTATTGTTCTGAAGCCTTTCAGAGAAAGGTCATGACATACAACCAATTTACCCTAGTCCTTGAAGATGTTTCACCAGATGATACTCGATTCCTTACATCATTTACTTCGGATTTTGAAACAAATCTGGCTCTACTATAGGAAATCACTTCCTCTGCCAAAATTGACAAAAAAAAAATGCTCAAACATGGTTCAATTTGACAAACAAAACCTGAAGTAGTACAACTTCCGCCATCACTGTGCGCTCCACCGAGCTGAGTGTGGCACGCATAGTGCACTCCTTTGAGGTGAGCACGATTGGCGCGGTTCGCTCCCCAGAGCTAAGCTTGGCTACCACAGTTCGCTCCCTGAGCTGAACTCGGCTACCACAATTCGCTCTCTTGAGTTGAGCCACATCATAGAAGTTAAAACAAGAAGATATTCTGACGTGCTCGTTCTTCCATAGAGTTTAGCAACAACATCCCAAATTCCACACACCAAACAAGAATAGTAAACGATTAGCTAAAATGTATTTTTGGTAATCACCATGTTAAAAGCATGCTAGAAAATCATGGTGATCTAAAAATGAAAATAAGCATGCCACATATAGCAGAAACGGTTGGAGTCATAGATTCTATGCAATCAATCATCATACAAGTTACTGTACCGAATGGTGCCGCCAAGGCGCCAACTATCTGAACTTAATCACTAAAGCTACATAGTCAATTTGGAATGGATCACATGGGAATTTGAGCATTGTTCAGTGTGACATATATTAATATACCAGCACTAATACATAGATATTGATGACGAAAAAACTGAACTGTGGAAACATCATATAGTTTCCCATGTTACAGCTAGTGTGGGTAACTAAGCACTGCCGGTATATGATCGTGATCCAGCATACCACGTTAGTGGAAGCTGAATTAATCTTCCTCAATAGTACTTCTCTTGTGAACATAGCTTCTTCAAATAGAAGAAAAATGGTATACTTACCAGTCTATGGGTCCTGGCTTGACTGTCTTGCTGATGTCTATGAAATAAAAAAGAACCTAAAGTAAAAACCCAGAAAGTTGGAAGGAGGTATAAATTTAGATAGGAATGATTCCATAATGGCACTGGCAATTGAAAGCAGCGCACCTAGAGTTGGTCAGATTTCAAAGAGCGCCTTCCCTGGCGACTACCATCAGGCATGCAAACTACAACTATGACGGCTCCTTCAGCATTTGGCAGTGCCTCCATTGGTAATGATGCTCGCTTGGCTGCAAGCATGGACTGACCAGGAGGCTGCATTCACATCAACATAACTCAGAAGACAAACAATAATCGGTAGGAACCTAAAGAAAACCCAGGCAAGAATACCTCAGACTATTCATTTAGTCATTTCTAATTTATTTCTGCACTAAACCAATCATATCTGGACCAGAAAACAAATTAATTTATCCAAGATTGTGCTGGACGGGATTGCTATATGCCTATATCCATTGACAGATTTTGGATTTAGGGCTGGTGCTTTCTATTGGAGGAAGGCAGACATAAGGTTGAGCATCAATTTATGCCAACGATGTGTATACAACATGGATAAATTAATCTTTACTAAACACAGTCAAGAAAAAAAGATGCCAACTACAGGTAATATATACCAAGAAAGCTATGGGCATTTTATACCTATGAAAAACTTTTGTGCATTGGCAAAAATTAACATAAGAAATCGTGGAAAAATTATAGGTTATTGGCATAGCAACGGAATTCCAACAATGTGTATGTAGCGCTGGAATTTGATCTCTAATTGGCAAGCACAAGGACTGAAAATATATAAATGAAGATAAATGCATCGGTTAGACTGCGGAGAACACTAACGTTCTACCTGGGAAAAAATGGCAGATGCAGCACACGCAAGATGACCCGGCCGTGGAGGGGGTTGATGTTCGGGTTTGGCCTCGGAGGCATCGCGTAAGGAGTCGGCAGCGGCGCTGGCCGCGCGGGCGATGACCCGAGCGGGTAGACCATGAGGGCGCTGTGAGGGGACGGCGCGGGCTGTGCGGCAGGGGCACATCGAGTCAGCAAGACGGAAGGGGCGGCGCGAGCTGTGCGGCAGGGGCACATCGAGTCAGCAAGACGGAAGGGGCGGCGCGGGCTATGCGGCAGGGGCACATCGAGTCAGCGAGACAGAAGGGGCAGCGCGGGCTGTGCGGCAGGGGCACATTGAGTCAGCGAGACGGAAGGGGCGGCCGGAGCGCGGCGGAACGACACTATTGGGCGGTTAGTGCGTCGGTGCGTGTGGTGGAGGGCCGATGGTGGCCACCTGAGGAAGCATGGAGCGGAGGATGGGGATGATTGAAAATCTAACCGGACTGACTCTCCATAGGAGGAGAAACACGTGGTCGGGGTGGTACAGGTCGCGGTGGTGGTCGTCCGGCGCGTCGAGGCGGAGGTCCGCCGGTGCGTCGGGAAACAGGTGGTCGGGCCGAGGTCGTCCGGCGTGTAGAGGCGGACGTCCGCCTGTCCGCTTGCACGTCAAGTCGTCGAGGGGGAAACATGAGAGAGCCGGCATGCGAGGCGTGGGGCGGCAAACTGCCGAGGCTGCGTGTTCGGTAGAGGATTTGCGGGAGGCAGCGGTTTTGTTTTTTCTTGTGGAATACTACTAAGGAAGGAGAGGTTAGTGGCTAATGGCATGGTGGGTAATTAAAGCATAAAACATGTTTAGTAGGTTGGACAGATGTAGACCATTAGATCGCAGGATTTGATGGATGAGATGAATTGGTTCTCCGTTCTTTCGTGCTTTTATAGGGGTAGTAGATTTAATCCCCTGCATAACAATTGGGAACCAGACTCCCTAAGCGCGCGTATACTCAAGGCAGTTTACTACCCTGATTGTAATATTCTGGAAGCCGAGTAGGGAGTAATCCGTCTCAAGTCTGGCGCTCTATACATGAAGGCCGTGACACTCTCAAACTGGGCATCATCAAGAGCATCGGGACAGGGAGTGAGACGAACATCTGGCATGAAAATTGGATACCGCGAGACCACAAATTGAGGCCGGTCTGTCCCAAAATTTCAAACCCACCGCAGCTAGTATCAGAGTTGATTGATCACAGTAATGCTTGCTGGAGCGTTGCTGTGCTGGATGAGCATTTTTATGCAATGGACAAGGAGACGATCCTGAATATCCCGCTAAGTACCCGAACCCAAGCTGACTTCTGGGCCTGGCACTACGATAGAAGGGGCGTGTTTTCAGTTCGGTCTGCATACCGACTAGTGGCTTCAACAAAACAGCAGAGAACAGACTGGTTGGAACATGTTCCAGGGCACTCTCAGTGCGAGGCAGACAAGAGATCATGGGGTAAACTCTGAATTTGAGCATCCCGTCCAAGATCAAAGTTTTTGCTTGGCGTCTAGCCAAGACTTCTATTCCAACTGGAGATGTCCGGAACCATAGAAATATGACAGATACGCCGGCTTGTTCTTTATGCAATGCGGCGATTGATACCTGGAGGCATTTGTTATTTGATTGCCACATGTCCCGATGAGGGTGGGCACTCGCCGAGGAGGAGCTGACAGAGGTTGCTATTTCAAACCGAACGGAGGATGCTAGATTATGGGTATTTTGGCTGCTTGATACCCTACCGGAGGAGGTGGTTCAAATTTTGGTTACGATGTGGTCCATATGGTGGGCGCGGCGACGTGCTATTCATGATGATCTTGACTTGATGGCTGAGAACAAGCTTCGTCCAACCAAGGTCCAGCATGTGATGCCGAAGAAATTGCATGTAACAGCTGATAATGCAGCGACCAAAGCAACCAGACCGGTATGGATTCCCCCAACATACTTCAACGTGAAAATCAATGTAGATGGCGGTGTGTCATGTGGTAGGAGAGGCGCTGCAACGATCATTTGCCGAGATAAGGCAGGAGCTTTCTTGGGATCTTCAGCCAGAGTTTTTGAAGGCCTTACGGACCCACCCTCGTTAGAGGCGCAAGCATGCAATGAAGCACTTGCCTTGGCTACGGACCTCAACTTGAATGATGTATGTGTGACATCGGACTGTGCTGAAGTGATCTCCAAGATCGGGACTGAAGCTCCTTGCCACTACACATCGATATTGCATGAGATTAGTTATCGCTCTACTCATTTTCAAGACATTCGTTTTGTTCATGAGAGTAGGAAGTATAATTCGGAAGCACATTCACTTACGAAAGCTGCAGTTTCTTTGTCTAACGGGCGCCATTTGTGGCTTGTAACTAGGCCCGATATCATTTGTATCTCTATGAACATCCAAATTTAATAAAGTTTACAAATGCTCAAAAAAAAAACAATTGGCTGTTCTTTAGCCTCGACGCGTAGCAGTTAAGATGATTCAAGCTTGCGACATTGGTATATTGCTTCACTCGTTGGTCAAGGAGACCAAGTACCTTATGAGTCTTTGTAGAACTAGTATTACTTATATTAGTCATTCTCAGAATAAAGCTAGTAAGAGCATTTATAGCTGGGCGCTCCAAACCGGCCTCAAATGCTCGGGCCTCCTGCCCGGTGACTGGTAGTCATGATTTTTTGACCCCGACGGACGCCTCAAACGCCCCAGCTTCCCCGTCGGTGCAGCTCGGACGCCGGTGCTGGCCCCTCCCGGCCTGGGCATAGCTTCGACAGGCGGCCTGCGCAATCCGCGCCTCCCCTACATCGTCCCCTAGCCTTGCCGGCTGCTGCTCCCCCACGTGGGCAGCGGTGGGTGTTTGTGCCCGCCATGCCGGCCCGGACGCGCACGCCGGAATCAGAGGCGCGCCGCCCCCCTTGAGCGGCAGCGAGAAAGGGAGAGGAGGGAGGTGGAGCAGTCTGTGCGTCGCTGCCGCAGGATGCAGGCGGAGGCCGACGAGGATGCGTGGCTCCTCGAATGGGTCTACCGCCAGTCACTTACGACCGCAGAGACAGACGCGCGGCGGCTCCGCCAGAAGAACGCCAACGCGCTCCGGATTGCCATTGAGCAGTCCGAGCGTGAGGCAACGGAGGCAACTTGGCTCGTGAAGCTCAAGCGGCAGCATGACAGGGAGGTCTGACGGCTAAAAGGGCTCGTCATCCTTTTCAACGACGGAGGCTGCTCGTCCGATGACTCAGACGATCCGCCACCAGCCGTCGATGCCTACAACTGCGCCGGCGATCGGAAGTGCAAAGGGCCGGCGAGTAAGTGGTGAATCTCCGCCGTCTCCGTCTTCAATTTATAGTTTTTAGTAATGTAGTTTAAATTTGTTTGTCATTTATGTGAATTATGCAAACTTTGGTGATTTTTTGGACATCACTCGGTGATCTTCTGGTGATCGGAATGTGCATTTCCCTGTCCGGTTCTATGTTTGTGTGATGATCTATGTTCCTTTTATCTATGTTGCATGCTAGTATGGATACGAGGGACCGGATATGAGATATAAGGATGTGAACGACATAATTTAAGTGCCCGGCCAGTGCCCGCGGACGCGCCCGGGCACGCCGCGTGTGTTTGAGGGCCCGGATTTGCAGGTCGCGGCTGTAGATGCTCCAACTCCCTTTGTATCTTTATTTAGTACAAAGAAGATAACTCTTGTTTCAGCAGATTAAAATCGTAACTACATCAAAACATCCATCCTACAAACAATTTCTCTGTGAAGTTGGATAAGAAGAAAGGAGTTTTAATTACTTACCATCAAATCTTTCAAGCCCCATAGATTCGAATGTCAAAGTCACACACAGACATTTATCATCGGCATACAGAAGAAAAAATGTTGAAAGTATTATTGGCCACCATCAATTAACTACTCCCTCCATCTCATAATATAAGAGTGTTTTTTATACTACTGTAGTGTTAAAAACGCTCTTATATTATAGGACGGAGGGAGTAACACAGAATGATAACCAGTACCTTTTGAAAAGCTAAAATGGAGTACAATATTAAAACTCTAGAGCAAGTAAAGGAACCGATGAAGCGCAATTATAAAAGCAAGGTGAATTGAGATATGGAAAGTAATAGAGGTTTGTAATTCTCGAACTTGATGATCTACCATAACACGTACTCCCTCTATCTCTTAATATAAGATGTTTTTTTTTGACTTACCCCTGCAAATGATCCATGACAGTATGGCCAAGTGCATCACTCTACATAAGCCTAAGTTGTCAACCGAGGGAATACTATCAATCATCATAGCTAACTGCTCACTGTCTGTTATTAGTACATCCATATAACTGGTCATTTCTCCCACTGTAACACCAAAAGATTAACTCTTTTGAATCTCCGGACCTAAAACAACACAACAGAAGTTGGTAAGAGAAATGGAAGAGTCGTTATAAAATGGCTTAAATAGAAGATAAAGAAAAAACACCATCAAGAAACTTTTGTAGTGTGATAGATTCCTCAACGTGTTAACCATCTTACTTTGGACGTTTCAGCTAAGTCATTGAAATTAGGGGCTTCTCCTGCTAATTAATTAAAAATTCCTTTTACAAATCTCCTGTTCAGATCATTAGCTACACATGCCAATCTTGTGTCCTGACCATTGTAAAGCAGCATCTTGAGATGAGTAACAGAAAATAAGATGGAGCACGGAGCAGGAACAAGTTTACCTCCTCGTATACTGAACACAATTGTTTGTGCAAACCCTTCAGTTTAGCCTCCTGCATAGCAAGATGAGCCATACTCCATGCAAATCATGCATCCTGATTGCAGAACATTATTTTAAGATGTGAACAATAAAACGTAGATGCACGTGCTCCTTGCAAAAGCAAAATATTCAAGCAGCTATTAGAGAAAATATGCATACATTTGAATGGCTTAAGAAAGCATTGGCATTTTATTTAGACTCAGCCCCCTTCCCCCGCATCGCCTAACCTAGGCGACACGGGGGGCGATCTGCCGCCACCGGCCCAAAGGCCTCCTCTCTCGCCCTCTCTCCCCTGCCACCGTCGGAGGCCACGCCCGTAGCCTGGCCAGTGATGGCGGCGACGGGGCTTCCCCCTCGCGTGGTGGCTATGTTTTCCCCTGGCGGTGGCGGCGCACGGAACTGCGGGGCACCGGCGGCGAGTGTGACAGCGGCGTCAGCGCAGGCGCGATACCGCGGCAGAGGAGCCCCTATGGCGGCGGCCCAGATCGCGGATCTCGCTGTACCCAGATGGGTTTTGGCGGGCCGACGGACCTGGTGAGCTTCTACAGGCGGGCATGGTGGGCCTGACGACGCCGGCCTAGGCACCATGGTGGTGCCATGGCCGGTTAGGCGGCGGCGGCTTGGATTCTCCGTCCAGTCCTCGGCAGCGACGGCGGCGGTTCGTGTACAAGTTGCCTGATGGAGGTCCTCTATTCAGATCCGGGTGAAAACCTGGCCAAGGCCGGCGGTGACGGCACTGTTTTGCGGCGTTTCCTTCTTGAAGGCATCGCCAAGGAGAATTTCAAGACAACTATCTGCTACCTCCGGGGGAAACCCTAGATCAGTAGATCGGATGACGATGGCGCTCTTGTGTCGCCTCCCCCTTGGGGGCGTCATTTTTGGAGGTGTACACGGACTCAAGGGAACGGTGGTTGGTTTCTTGGGTGAGCGGTGCTTCATCTTAAACATTGATGGCGGCCGATCTTGGCAGCGTGGTGTAGTGGAGACTTGGCGTCCGATGCTTGGAGATGGACTCGCGCAGGAGGAGGACGTTGTCTGGCGTCATGGTGGCGTCGATGGCAGAGTGGCCTGACAAGGTAGAAGCCTCAATATCTGCTCTGAAGACGAACCTGTGGAATGATGGCGGCGACGACACATGTGAGTGCGTCAGACCGGTTTGTGCCCCAGACCCGGTATGTGGCTCGGCTGGGGCTTCCGGCTTTTGATGATAGACTTAGGTGAGTGGTCTGGGTATTTGGCCCAGCTAGCACCCCTTCATCATATGGATAGGAGTAGTGGCATATGTTGCCAAGATGGCGGTTCCAGACATATTATTGTAATACTATGTAAGGTCTTCGAGAATAATCAATAAAGTGGTCGCATGCATCTCCCAGATGCAGAGGCCGGAGGTTATCCTCCTTTTCTAAAAAAACTGTTATTTGATTCAGGGTGATAAGAAAAGGGAAAAGCACACGAGCTGCTAGGTTCTGAACAAGAATAAAAGGCAGCATACTTCTTGTTGCTGTCGTCGGACAGTTGTTGGCTTGCTGCCTCCGGCTTGTAGTGGGTAATCGTTGGGAAGATTGGCTACATCTAGTTAGGAGACTGATGAATGTCCAACTTTCACAACAACCCGATAAATTATGCTGAAATCTCACTAGATCGGGTGAATTTACAGTTAAATCCATGTATGTTGATGTCATCAATTCGAGCTCGATTCCTAGCTCCAAGCATGTGTGGGATGTCAAAGTTCCTTTGAAGATCAAAGCGTTTATGTGGTTTCTACACAAACAAGTCATTTTAACCAAGGACAATTTGACAAAGCGTAATTGGACAGGGCCTACTAGGTGTAGTTTCTGTGATCGGGGTGAAACAATTAAACATCTTTTTTTTGATTGCCCACTAGCTAGAATTTTTATGGAGGACTATCCATGTTGCTTTCAATATTCCTCCACCGAATTCGGTCAACATGTTATTTGGAACATGGCTAAACAGGGTAGAGCCTGGGTTAGCAAGACATATTAGTGTGGGGGTGTGCGCCTTAGTGTGGGCGCTTTGGAATTGCAGGAATGATCTGGTCTTTAACAGAACAACAAATATTCATTTTTTGCAGGTTATCTTCAGAGCTACGACGCTGATCCGTTCCTGGTCGCTACTCACTCCGACGGAGGTCAGGGAGCGTTTGGTTACTGGATCTACCCGATGAGAGACGGTAGCTCGGGATATCTTCAACCGGTTTGGATGGCGGTCATGTAATAGGATATGCAATTAGTTTACCTGTCTATTTTCGAGCCAACCGGTTGTGGTTTATCTATTTTGGCTAGTTTGTGTATCTAGCCTTTTGGTTCTGTGTGAGCCTTTATCTCTTTTTTCTGTTATTGCGAAGACTTTGAGACATTGTTGAACCTTTTTTATTAATAAGATGGCCGTATGCATCATGTTGATGCAGAGGCCGGGTATCATCCCTTTTCGAAAAAAAGAAAAAAAAGCTGCTTGGTACTACCTCTTGCGTATCCGAGCCTCAAGCAGGTCACATGATTGTAGTACAGCGTAGAACTAAAAATAGATAGCTCAACTTAAACGAAAGCCACAAATCAAGATCTCTCTCCCTTTAACAGTAAATCATACGTATTTCATTTTTGTCAGCCCAACAATAAACTGTACATCACATACTTTTGGACCAGGCTTTTTTTACTATTGTCTATCACAAATGAAAAAACAATACCACATACTTGCATTGCTTAAAAATAGGACCTTGATAAGTGCCGTGGCACAAAACAATTCCGCCTTGACGTTTTTTATGGCAACTTTAGTTACTCGGGATGGTAATTTTAATTATGAAGCATGACAACTTTCTATTTAGATGGCAAGTTTCGGCTTTTTTGGGGTTTCATTTTTTTCGGATGGCAATTTAGTTTTAAACACGGCAGGACGGTGTTACTTCGTGCCACATGTGTGGCACTTATCATTTGGGTAAAAATATATGTGGGCTTCAATAATAGTATAACTACACATATTTGTCATACTCATAAGAAATTAGTGCATCAAGTAAAAGAGGAGATACACTTGTATAGTGCCAAGAACAAAGCACTTATTGTTGCCGAGCCTTCTTAATCAGACATGTCTCATACTTCATAAGGGCATCTCCAACGCCGACCAGCAAATCTCCTCTTGCATCCGTCCGCGGCGCCG
>NC_041389.1:485732936-485738997 GCF_002162155.2 Triticum dicoccoides | reverse complement strand
GAATGTGGGAGGCCGCCATCCAACCGTGTCCGCATACATCCGAGCTCCCTCATTTTTTAAGGTCTGCATGATCAAATAGCCGCATACGTAGTGCAGATGTTCAAATAGCCGTATGCAACACTAGTTTAAATTTTAAAAAGTTCAAATGTTGTATCCCAACATTGTTGTCCCCTTCAACTGCCCACTGATTCTCAATCATTTCTTCCTTCAGCTGCTCGTGAGTTGGTCGATGCTGAATTTTTTGATGCATTCGAATAAACTCTTTAAATGTTGGCCGGATTCTGGTCTCAAGTTGGATAGGATCATCCATGTTCTCAAATTCTAAAGTTGCGGCAGCATCGTCACCCTCATGCTTGACGATCATGTTGTGCATGATCACACAACATGTCATCACCTCCCATAAGGTCTTCAGATCGTATTGTTTAGCAGGTCCACGAACAACTGCAAAACGGGCCCGCAGAACTCCAAATGTCCTCTCGACATCCTTTCTAGCTGCTTCTTGTCTTTGGGCAAAGTGAGCCTTTTTCTGACCAACTGGGTCAGAGATGGTGCTGACAAAGGTAGCCCATGGAGGATAGATACCGTTACTAGATAGTAGCCCATGTTGTACTCATGTCCATTGATAGTATAGTGGCAAGGAAGAGATTTTCCTTTAGTCAGCCTCGCAAACAACGGTGATCGTTGTAACACATTGATGTCGTTGTGAGACCCAGGCATATGCCAAAGAAAGCGTGTGAAATCCAAAGATCATGTGATGCAACTTCTTCAACAATGATGGTGGGCTTCTTAACATGACCCTGATATTGCCTTTGTAAAGCCTTCGGGTAGTTCTTCCATTTCCAATGCATGCAGTCAAGAGAACCAAGCAAACCAGTCCAACCTCTTACTTCTGAGATTGCCAAGAGCCTCTCGATGTCTACCACTGTTGGTTCTCTCTGGTACTGAGGTCCGAACACGTCGACCACGACAGTTGCAAAGCTAACCATGTCATTTCCGCATGTGCTCTCAGACATCCATAGGTACTCGTCCCATGAATCAGCGACTATGCAAGCACCCATAGTGCCGCCGTGCACTTCTGGTAAGCAGAGAAGCCAATCATTCCCACGACGCCCTTCTTCAAGACGAAGTAGTCATCATAAGACTAGACGCCATGGTACAGACGATCAAAGACAGTCTTGCGCATTTGAAAACGCCGAAGAAACTGGCCAGCAAAGAGTGCATCCGAAGCAAAGTAGTCGGCCATCAGTGTCAAATCACTACTTGGGAAAAGCCTATACACAGGATCTTACAAGCGGCGAGTTTTGAAAAAAGGCGCTGTTGCAAGTTATCAGTAGCGCGTTCCACCACAACGCGCCACTGAAATAAAAGTAGCAGTAGCGCGCCTCCAATAAGCCACGCTACTGCTACTATTCCCATGACCCCGCCGTGAAGCTAGTTATAGCAGTAGCGCGTTAATTAGAAGGACGCTACTGCTAGGTAGTTTAGCAGTAGCGCATTTACCTGTACCGCGCTACTGCTAAAACTAGCTACCTCCCACCACCCACGCTCTCCTCTATCCTATCCACACACTCACACTCACACTCACTCGACCTCCCCCTCAACCCCCCGCGCCGGTCCTTCCCCGCCGGCCGCCGTCGCCTACCACTCCTCCCTCTGCGCCGCCATCACCTCCTCCTCCTCGCTGGACTCGGTACCGCCCTCCTCCTCCGTCCTCCCTCGACTCGCCGCGCCGGCCGGCCCCTCCTTGCTCCGCCCTTCCTCCTCCGTCCTACTCTCTCCTCCCTCCTCCAGTCGCCCCTCCTTATCCCTCCTCCCACCTCCATCCACAACCCCTCCTCCCTACTACATTTTGATTTAGTAGGCTAGTTCATATGCAACATTTTAATTTAGTTCATATGATTTAGTTGATTTAGTAGGCTAGTTGATTTAGTTCATTTAGAACATTTTGATTTTGTTGATTTAGTAGGCAAGTTGATCTAGTAGGCTAGTTGATTTAGTTGATTTAGAACATTTTGATTTTGTTGATTTAGTAGGCAAGTTGACCTAGTAGGCTAGTTGATTTAGTTGATTTAAAACATTTTGATTTTGTTGATTTAGTAGGCAAGTTGATCTAGTAGGCTAGTTGATTTAGTTGATTTATAGAACATTTTGATTTAGTTGATTTAGTAGACAAGTTGATTTAATAGGCTAGTTGATTTAGTTGATTTATAAAACATTTTTATTTAGTTGATTTAGTATGCTAGTTGATAGCTCTGAAGATAGCTCTGAAGATTTGGCACTCTGCATATTGCTTTAGGAAAATGGCACCACCACCACCACCACCACCACCACCATGTCGATTGTGCAAGTCAAGGTGCGCCAGCAGCCTTGCAACTGGCAAGGTGTTCGGCATCTACTTCTAGCTGAGTTTTCGTCATGCGGCGGTAATAAATTATATGAAATGTAACAACTATTTTATTTTTAGTGTTGGCATTACTGCATTGTGTCATTTTGCTTTTTTTACACAGATCGTCCCATGCAATGTGAGGTTGAAATTCAACAAGCTGACAGGAGACACTATGACATTTGAGGCTCCTGGGGGGTCATACACTATGGAGGTCGAGAAAGGACGAAATATTTCACAGATTGGAGGAGATGGATGGGCCCATTTCCTCGCCCGCATGCGTCTTACTGGTGGTGAGTTGATCAGCTTCTCCTTCAGAGCAGAAAGACCCAAGCTGGCTGTCATTTATATCAACCTGGTGGAAGATGATGAAGATGACGAAGATGATGAAGATGATGAAGATAATGAGGACCCACTCGATGAAGATGATGAGGACCCACTTCATGAAGCCATCGTAGCTCAAAGAATGAGGCTGAGCGAGGACGAGGTGTGCAACCTATGGGACATAATCCCGCCACGTGCTGACTTTGTCGGGGTGCCATTCGTGACCCACCTAACAAGTACCATGGTCGATCGACATGATATGGTATGTTATACTTACAAATGCAAATTATCCGATGATATGCTTAGTGTAGAGTCCAATGATATGGTATGTTGTGTAGAATCTAGTCGATGATATGCTTTAGTGTAGAGTTTGATCACATGCTTATTAGTGTAGAATCTAAGGAACTATTAATAGTGTAGATAATCCGTATATACTCATTTGCAAAAGTATGTGTGAGGCTATTTATTAATTGATATGTTTTTCTTATTCAGAAATTGGCATAAGAGCCTATCTGTGAGTTATGGTATCGAGCCTGATGAAGAAGGCTCAGCTGGACTACGCCTTACCGCAAGGGGCTCCGTCATAACTTGTACTTACCGCGTGTACACGGACGGTCGCACACACTTAATCTCGGTTGGGTGGGAGAAATCACTCGATGGCAAGAATCTTCATGTTGGACAGGCTATCCTAATTACTATCAGGAACACCAACCGCCCAGGCTCGAGGATGATGATCGTCTTCGAGATCATCTAGAACTACATATGTGTGTGTGTGGCTATATCATCTAGAACTACATATGATGATTGTCGTCCTATCATCTAGAACTACATATGATGATCGCCGTCGATATCATCTAGAACTACATATGATGATCGTCGTCGATATGACCTTGTACTGCTTGAGGATGCATGTTGACTATACATGAAATTGTTATCTAGTACTCCTTTCGTTCCAAATTACTCGTCGTGGTTTGAACTAAAACCACGACAGAATAATTTGAAACGGAGGGAGTACTAGTATATGGTAGTACCTAGTATCTGGAAATTGCATTTTATTGGAACCGAAATGAAATGGGGCAGGAAGCGGGGGAAAATGATGAAAGATATAGCAGTAGCGAGGGGCTAGGAAAGCGCTACAGCTAACTAATAGTAGAGCGTTCGTGAAAAGCGCTGCTGATATAGTCAACGGTAGTAGCGCGGGTGCTGACTGCGCTACTACTAACCGTTAGCTGTAGTGTCGTAGTAGTAGCGCGGCTGCCCACGCTGCTGATAGCCTCAAAACCTGCGCTACTACTAGGGTTTCCCTAGTAGTGAATGGCTTTCGCGGTCTGCGGACGGTTTGTGGGTCCGCCTTGGAGATGCCCTAATTTCATATCTGGCATCTCGTCCTCACCTACATCTAAGGCCTCCAAGATCTCATAATATCTTTAATCAAGTTGATTTGTGGTGGACAACAGAAAATCTGAAGATTAGAGTCAAAGCGAGAGACGCGAGTGATTTGTATATGCATGGAGTGTCTGTAGTCATTACTTACAGCTACTTAAATGTTGATAAAACGAGATCTAGACTCCCAAAAAGTCTTCCCAGGATTTAGATCCTTAATTTGATTTTCCTACAGTGAACATTTGATTCGCCAGTTTTGCTATTTCACATTTAGATGTGAAATACTAATCTCACATCTAATAGCATCTTCACCCGTCCTCCCAACAGGCCCGCAAGGCACCTTTTTTATCGCCAGCGCAAAAAAAGCATCCAGTCGCGCCACCAGGAGGCCAAATTTTGCCGGTTTTGGCCAAAATTAGCACCGGAGAACCCAGGCCAAACCCAGCGCGCTGGGGGGCGACCGGGGGCGTCGGGGGAAAGAAAAATGACGCAAAAGTAACCCACGCCAGATTTCCATCCTGTGGGCCCACCGAGTCAGTGACTAGGCTTCGTCGTCCTCATCGCCTCGCCTCGGCTCTGGCGCGAATCAATGCTGCCACCGGTCAGCCTTTTGTTGATGAAGGACGGCGCAATGACGGCGAGCCACCACTGCGCGTCCCTGCCCTTTCCTGCCGCGCGTCCCTGCTCTTTCCCGCCGCGCGTGCGTCCACACTGTTGGAAATATGCCCTAGAGGCAATAATAAAATGGTTATTATTATATTTCTTTGTTCATGATAATTGTCTATTATTCATGCTATAACTGTGTTATCCGGAAATCGTAATACACGTGTGAATACATAGACCACAACAAGTCCCTAGTGAGCCTCTAGTAGACTAGCTCGTTGATCAACAGATAGTCATGGTTTCCTGACTATGGGCATTGGATGTCATTGATAACGGGATCACATCATTAGGAGAATGATGTGATGGACAAGACCCAATTCTAAGCATAGCTCAAAGATCGTGTAGTTCATTTAGCTAGAGCTTTTCCAAATGTCAAGTATCATTTCCTTAGACCATGAGATTGTGCAACTCCCGGATACCGTAGGAGTGCTTTGGGTGTACCAAACATCACAACGTAACTGGGTGGCTATAAAGGTGTACTACGGGTATCTCTGAAAGTGTCTGTTGGGTTGGCACGAATCGAGATTGGGATTTGTCACTCCGTATGACGGAAAGGTATCTCTGGGCCCACTCGGTAATGCATCATCGTAATGAGCTCAATGTGACCAAGTGTCTGGTCACGGGATCATGCATTACAGTACGAGTAAAGTGACTTGCCGGTAACGAGACTAAACGAGGTATTAGGATACCGACGATCGAGTCTCGGGCAAGTAACGTACCGATTGACAAAGGGAATTGAATACGGGGTTGTTTGAATCCTCGACATCATGGTTCATCCGATGAGATCATCGAGGAGTATGTGGGAGCCAACATGGGTATCCAGATCCCGCTATTGGTTATTAACCGGAGAGGCGTCTCGGTCATGTCTGCATATCTCCTGAACCCATAGGGTCTACACACTTAAGGTTCGGTGACGCTAGGGTTGTAGACATATTAGTATGCAGCAAACCGAAAGTTGTTCAGAGTACCGGATGAGATCCCGAACATCACGAGGAGTTCCAGAATGGTCCGGAGGTGAAGAATTATATATAGGAAGTGCTGTTTCGACCATCGGGGGAGTTTCGGGGGTCACCGGTATTGTACCGGGACCACCGGAAGGGTCCCAAGGGTCCACCAGGTGGGGCCACCTATCCCGGAGGGCCCCGTGGGCTGAAGTGGGGAGGGAACCAGCCCCTGGTGGGCTGGTGCGCCCCCTTTGCCCCCCCTGCGCCTAGGGTTGGGAACCCTAGGGGAGGGGGCGCCTCCACTTGCCTTGGGGGGGAAGTTCCCACCTTGGTCGTCGCCCCCCCTAGGAGATCCCATCTCCTA
>NC_041389.1:485707834-485732623 GCF_002162155.2 Triticum dicoccoides | reverse complement strand
GCGCCTCCCTTCCCCCTTGCTACACCTCTCCCTCCCGCAGACGCTTGGCGAAGCCCTGCCGGATCCCTGCTGCATCCACCACCACGCCGTCGTACTGCTGGATCTTCATCAACCTCTCCTTCCCCCTTGCTGGATCAAGAAGGAGGAGACGTCATGATGACCGTACGTGTGTTGAACGTGGAGGTGCCGTCCGTTCGGCGCTAGGATCTCCGGTGATTTGGATCACGACGTGTATGACTCCCTCAACCCCGTTTTCTTGAACGCTTCCGCTCGCGATCTACAAGGGTATGTAGATGCACTCCCCTCTCTCTTTGCTGGATGAACTCATAGATTGATCTTGGTGAACGTAGGAAATTTTTTATTTTATGCAACGTTCCCCAACAGTGGCATCATGAGCTAGGTCTATGCGTAGTTCTCTTTGCATGAGTAGAACACAATTTGTTGTGGGCGTAGATGTTGTCAACTTTCTTGCCACTACTAGTCTTATTTTGCTTCAGCGGTATTGTGGGATGAAGCGGCCTGGACCGACCTTACACGTACGCTTACGTGAGACAGGTTCCACCGACTGACATGCACTAGTTGCATAAGGTGGCTAGCGGGTGTCTGTCTCTCCCACTTTAGTTGGAGCGGATTCGATGAAAAGGGTCCTTATGAAGGGTAAATAGAAGTTGGAAAATCACGTTGTGGCTTTAACGTAGGTAAGAAAACATTCTTGCTAGATCACCTATAGAAGCCACGTAAAAAACTTGCAACAACAATTAGAGGATGTCTAACTTGTTTTTACAGCAAGTGTTTTGTGATGTGATATGGCCAAAGTTGTGATGAATGATGAATGATATATATGTGATGTATGAGATCATGTTCTTGTAATAGGAATCACGACTTGCATGTCGATGAGTATGACAACCGGCAGGAGCCATAGGAGTTGTCTTTATTTTTTGTATGACCTGCGTGTCATTGAGAAACGCCATGTAAATTACTTTAGTTTATTGCTAAACGTGTTAGCCATAGTAGTAGAAGTAATAGTTGGCGAGCAACTTCATGGATACACGATGATGGAGATCATGGTGTCATGCCGGTGACGAAGATGATCATGGAGCCCCGAAGATGGAGATCAAAGGAGCTATATGATATTGGCCATATCATGTCACTATTATGATTGCATGTGATGTTTATCATGTTTTTCATCTTGTTTACTTAGAACGATGGTAGTAAGTAAGATGATCCCTCATAATAATTTCAAGAAAAGTGTTCCCCCTAACTGTGCACCGTTGCAAAGGTTCGTTGTTTCGAAGCACCACGTGATGATCGGGTGTGATAGATCCTAACGTTCGAATACAATGGGTGTAAGCCAGATTTACACACGCAATACACTTAGGTTGACTTGACGAGCCTAGCATGTACAAACATGGCCTCGGAACACGGAAGATCGAAAGGTCGAGCATGAGTGTATAGAAGATACGATCAACATGAAGATGTTCACCGATGTTAACTAGTCCGTCTCACGTGATGATCGGACACGACCTAGTTGACTCGGATCATGTTTCACTTAGATGACTAGAGGGATGTCTGTCTAAGTGGGAATTCATTAAATAATTTGATTAAGATGAACTTAATTATCATGAACTTAGTCTAAAATCTTTACAATATGTCTCGTAGATTAAATGGCCAACGCTCATGTCCACCTGAACTTCAACGCGTTCCTAGAGAAAACCAAGCTGAAAGACGATGGCAGCAACTATACGGACTGGGTACGGAACCTGAGGATCATCCTCATAGCAGCCAAGAAAGATTATGTCCTAGAAGCGCCTCTAGGTGAAGCACCAATCCCAGAGAACCAAGACGATATGAACGCTTGGCAGTCTCGTGCTGATGATTACTCCCTCGTTCAGTGCGGCATGCTTAACAGCTTAGAACCGGGGCTCCAAAAGCGTTTTGAGCAACATGGAGCATATGAGATGTTCGAGGAGCTGGAAATGGTTTTCCAAGCTCATGCCCGGGTCGAGAGATATGAAGTCTCCGACAAACTCTTCACCTGTAAGGTGGAGGAAAATAGTTCTGTCAGTGAGCACATACTCAAGATGTCTGGGTTGCACAACCGCTTGACTCAGCTGGGAGTTAATCTCCCGAATGACGCGGTCATTGACAGAATTCTCCAGTCGCTCCCACCAAGCTACAAGAGCTTTGTGATGAACTTCAATATGCAGGGGATGGAAAAGACCATTCCTGAGGTATATTCAATGCTGAAATCAGCTGAGATAGAGATCAAAAAGGAACATCAAGTGTTGATGGTGAATAAAACCACTAAGTTCAAGAAAGGCAAGGGTAAGAAGAACTTCAAGAAGGACGGCAAGGAAGTTGCCGCGCCTAGTAAGCCAGTTGCCAGGAAGAAGTCAAGCAATGGACCCAAGCCTGAGACTGAGTGCTTTTATTGCAAGGGAAGTGGTCACTGGAAGCGGAACTGCCCCAAGTACTTAGCGGTCAAGAAGGCCGGCAAAACCAAAGGTATATGTGATATACATGTAATTGATGTGTACCTTACCAGTGCTCGTAGTAGCTCCTGGGTATTTGATACCGGTGCAGTTGCTCATATTTGTAACTCAGAGCAGGAGCTGCGGAATAAGCGGAGACTGGCGAAGGACGAGGTGACGTTGCGCGTCGGGAATGGTTCCAAGGTCGATGTGATCGCCGTCGGCACGCTACCTCTACATTTACCTACGGGATTAGTTTTGAACCTCAATAATTGTTATTTAGTACCAGCTTTGAGCATGAACATTGTATCAGGATCTCGTTTAATTCGAGATGGCTACTCATTTAAATCCGAGAATAATGGTTGTTCTATTTATATGAGTGATATGTTTTATGGTCATGCCCCGCTGGTGAATGGTTTATTCTTAATGAATCTTGAGCGTAATGTTACACATATTCATAGTGTAAATGCCAAAAGATGTAAAGTTGATAATGATAGTCCCACATACTTGTGGCACTGCCGCCTTGGTCACATTGGTGTCAAGCGCATGAAGAAGCTCCATGCTGATGGACTTTTAGAGTCTCTAGATTATGAATCGTTTGACACATGCGAGCCATGCCTCATGGGCAAGATGACCAAGACTTCGTTCTCCGGAACAATGGAGTGAGCAACCAACTTATTAGAAATCATACATACTGATGTGTGCGGTCCAATGAGCGTTGAGGCTCGCGGAGGATATCGTTATGTTCTCACTCTCACTGATGACTTGAGTAGATATGGGTATGTCTACTTGATGAAACACAAGTCCGAGACCTTTAAAAGTTCAAGGAATTTCAGAATGAGGTAGAGAATCAACGTGACCGAAAGATAAAGTTCCGACGATCAAATCGTGAGGGAGAATATTTAAGTCACGAATTTGGTACGCACTTAAGAAAATGTGGAATCGTTTCACAACTCACGCCGCCTGGAACACCTCAGCGAAATGGTGTGTCCGAATGTCGTAATCGCACTCTATTAGATATGGTGTGATCTATGATGTCACTTACTGATTTACTGCTATCATTTTGGGGATACGCTCTAGAGACAGCTACATTCACTTTAAATATGGCACCATCTAAATCCGTTGAGACGACACCGTATGAATTATGGTTTGGGAAGAAACCTAAGCTGTCGTTTCTAAAAGTTTGGGGATGTGATGCTTATGTCAAGAAACTTCAACCTGAGAAGCTCGAACCCAAGTCGGAAAAATGCATATTCATAGGATACCCTAAGGAAACCATAGGGTATACTTTCTACTTAAGATCCGAAGGCAAGATCTTTGTTGCCAAGAACGTCTCCTTTCTGGAGAAAGAGTTTCTCTCGAAAGAATTAAGTGGGAGGAAAGTAGAGCTTGATGAAGTACTGCCTCTTGAAACGATGAGTAGCACAACTCAGGAAGATGTTCCTATGGTGCCTGCACCGACAAGAGAGGAGGTTAATGATGATGATCAAGATACTTCGGATCAAGCCCCTACTGAACTTCGAAGGTCCACAAGGACACGTTCCGCACCAGAGTGTTAGGGCAACCCTGTCATGGAAATCATGTTGTTAGACAACGGTGAACCTTCGAACTATGAAGAAGCAATGGCGGGCCCAGATTCTAACAAATGGCTTGAAGCCATGCAATCCGAGATAGGATCCATGTATGAAAACAAAGTGTGGACTTTGACAGACTTGCCCGACGATTGGCGAGCAATAGAAAACAAATGGATCTTTAAGAAGAAGACGGACGCGGATGGTAATGTTACCATATATAAAGCTCGACTTGTCGCTAAGGGTTATCGACAAGTTCAAGGGATTGACTACGAAGAGACATTCTCTCCTGTAGCGAAGCTAAAGTCCGTCCGAATCATGTTAGCAATTGCCGCATACTATGATTATGAGATATGGCAGATGGACGTCAAAACGGCATTCCTTAATGGTCACCTTAAGGAAGAACTGTATATGATGCAGCCAGAAGGTTTTGTTGACCCTAAGAATGCTAACAAGGTATGCAAGCTCCAGCGCTCCATCTATGGGCTGGTGCAAGCATCTCGGAGTTGGAACATTCGCTTTAATGAGATGATTAAAGCATTTGGGTTTATGCAGACTTATGGAGAAGCCTGCGTTTACAAGAAAGTGAGTGGGAGCTCTGTAGCATTTCTCATATTATATGTGGATGACATACTTTTGATGGGAAATGATATAGAACTTTTGGACAGCATAAAGGCCTACTTGAATAAGTGTTTTTCAATGAAGGACCTTGGAGAAGCTGCTTACATATTAGGCATCAAAATCTATAGAGATAGATCGAGACGCCGCATAGGTCTTTCACAAAGCACATACCTTGATAAGATATTGAAGAAGTTCAATATGGATCAGTCCAAGAAGGGGTTCTTGCCTGTGTTGCAAGGTGTGAAATTGAGCTCGGCTCAATGCCCGACCACGGCAGAAGATAAAGAAGGGATGAGTGTCATCCCCTATGCCTCAGCCATAGGGTCTATCTGTTGGGGAACGTTGCAGAAAATTAAAATTTTTCCTACGGTTTCACCAAGATCCATCTATGAGTTCATCTAAGCAACGAGTCAAGGGAGTGAGTTTGCATCTACATACCACTTGTAGATCACGCGCGGAAGCTTGCAAGGGGATGGTGATGATGGAGTCGTACTCGACGTGATTCAGATCACCGATGTCCAAGTGCCGAACGGATAGCACCTCCGCGTTCAACACACGTACGGGACAGGAGACGTCTCCTCCTTCTTGATGCAGCAAGGGGGAAGGAGAGGTTGAGGAAGATCGCTCCAATGGCAGCACGACGGCGTGGTGGTGTTGGTGCAGCAGTACTCCGACAGGGCTTCGCAAGCACGTAATGGAGGAGGAGATGTGTTGGGGAGGGGAGGGGCTGCGCCTGGAAGATGTGTACAACAGCCCTCCCCTCACCCCTCTATTTATAGGGGAAGGGGCAAGGGGGGCCGACCCCTCTAGATGGGATCTAGAGGGGGGGCGGCGGCCAGGGAGGGGGGACTTGCCCCCCAAGCAAGGGGGGCGCCCCCCTTAGGGTTTCCCCCCCAACCCTAGGCGCATGGGCCCAAGGTGGGGGGCGCGTCCAGCCCTCCAGGGGCTGGCTCCCTCCCCTTTGCAGCCCATGTGGCCCTCCAGGAGGGGTAGCCCCTCCCGGTGGACCCCCGGAACCTCTCCGGTGGCCCCCGGTACAATACCGATAAGCCCCCGAAACTTTCCGGTGTCCGTATGACAACTTCCCATATATAAAACTTCACCTCCGGACCATTCCGGAACTCCTCGCGACGTCCGTGATCTCATCCGGGACTCCGAACAACATTCGGTAGTCACATACTAGTCTTCCTAATAACCCTAGCGTCACCGAACCTTAAGTGTGTAGACCCTATGGGTTCGGGAGACATGCAGACATGACCGAGACCACTCTCCGGTCAATAACCAACAGCAGGATCTGTATACCCATGTTGGCTCCCACATGCTCCTCGATGATTTCATCGGTTGAACCACGATGTCGAGGATTCGATCAAACCCTGTATACAATTCCCTTTGTCAATCGGTACGTTACTTGCCCGAGACTCGATCGTCGGTATCCCAATACCTTGTTCAGTCTCGTTACCGGCAAGTCACTTTACTCGTACCGTAATGCATGATCCCGTGGCCAACACCTTGGTCACCTTGGGCTCATTATGATGATGCATTACCGAGTGGGCCCAGAGATACCTCTCCGTCATACGGAGTGACAAATCCCAGTCTCGATCCGTGTCAACCCAACAGACACTTTCGGAGATACCTGTAGTGCACCTTTATAGTCACCCAGTTACGTTGTGACGTTTGATACACCCAAAGCACTCCTACGGTATCCGGGAGTTACACGATCTCATGGTCGAAGGAAGAGATACTTGACATTGGCAAAGCTCTAGCAAACGAACTACACGATCTTTGTGCTATGCTTAGGATTGGGTCTTGTCCATCACATCATTCTCCTAATGATGTGATCCCGTTATCAAAGACATCCAATGTCCATAGCCAGGAAACCATGACTATCTGTTGATCACAACGAACTAGTCAACTAGAGGCTCACTAGGGACATATTGTGGTCTATGTGCTCACACGTGTATTACGATTTCTGGATAATACAGTTATAGCATGAACAAAAGACAATTATCATGAACAATGAAATATAATAATACTTTTATTATTGCCTCTAGGGCATATTTCCAACAGTCTCCCACTTGCACTAGAGTCACCAATCTAGTTACATTGTGATGAATCAAACACCCATAGAGTTCTGGTGTTGATCATGTTTTGCTCGCGAGAGAGGTTTAGTTAACGGATCTGCGACATTCAGATCCGTGTGTACTTTGCAAATATCTATGTCTCCATCTTGAACATTTTCACGGATGGAGTTGAAACGACGCTTGATATGCCTGGTCTTCTTGTGAAACCTGGGCTCCTTGGCAAGGGCAATAGCTCCAGTGTTGTCACAGAAGAGTTTGATCAGCCCCGACGCATTGGGTATGACTCCTAGGTCGGTGATGAACTCCTTCACCCAAATCGCTTCATGCGCTGCCTCTGAGGCTGCCATGTACTCCGCTTCACACGTAGATCCCGCCACGACGCTCTGCTTGCAGCGGCACCAGCTTACTACTCCACCATTCAACATATACACGTATCCGGTTTGTGACTTAGAGTCATCCAGATCCGAGTCGAAGCTAGCATCGACATAACCCTTTACGACGAGCTCTTTGTCTCCTCCATAAACGAGAAACATGTCCTTTGTCCTTTTCAGGTACTTCAGGATATTCTTGACCACTGTCCAGTGTTCCTTGCCGGGATTACTTTGGTATCTTGCTACCAAACTTACGGCAAGGTTTACATCAGGTCTGGTACACAGCATGGCATACATAATAGATCCTATGGCTAAAGCATAGGGGATGACACTCATCTCTTTTTTATCCTTTGCCGTGGTCGGTGACTGAGCCGAGCTCAATCTCACACCTTGTAACATAAGCAAGAACCCCTTCTTGGATTGATCCATTTTGAACCTTTTCAAAATCTTATCAAGGTATGTGCTTTGTGAAAGACCTATGAGGCGTCTCGATCTATCTCTATAGATCTTGATGCCTAATATATAAGCAGCTTCTCCAAGGTCCTTCATTGAAAAACACTTATTCAAGTAGGCCTTAATGCTGTCCAGAAGTTCTATATTATTTCCCATCAAGAGTATGTCATCTACATATAATATGAGAAATGCTACAGAGCTCCCACTCACTTTCTTGTAAACGCAGGCTTCTCCATAAGTCTGCATAAACCCAAACGCTTTGATCATCTCATCAAAGCGAATGTTCCAACTCCGAGATGCTTGCACCAGCCCATAAATGGATCGCTGGAGCTTGCATACTTTGTTAGCGTTCTTAGGATCGACAAAACCTTCCGGCTGCATCATATACAGCTCTTCCTTAAGATGTCCGTTAAGGAATGCCGTTTTGACGTCCATTTGCCATATCTCATAATCATAGTATGCGGCAATTGCTAACATGATTCGGACGGGCTGCAGCTTCGCTACGGGAGAGAATGTCTCGTCGTAGTCAATCCCTTGAACTTGACGATAACCCTTAGCGACAAGTCGAGCCTTATAAATGGTAACATTACCATCCGCGTCCGTCTTCTTCTTAAAAATCCATTTGTTTTCTATCGCTCGCCCATCATCGGGCAAGTCTGTCAAAGTCCATACTTTGTTTTCATACATGGATTCTATCTCGGATTTCATGGCTTCAAGCCATTTGTTGGAATCTGGGCCCGCCATCGCTTCTTCATAGTTCGAAGGTTCACCGTTGTCTAACAACATGATTTCCAGGACAGGGTTGCCGTACCACTCTGGTGCGGAACGTGTCCTTGTGGACCTACAAAGTTCAGTAGCAACTTGATCCGAAGTACCTTGATCATCATCATTGTTTTCCTCTTCAGTTGGTGTGGGCATCACAGGAACATTTTCCTGAGCTGCACCACTTTCCCGTTCGAGAGGTAGTACTTCATCGAGTTCTACTTTCCTCCCACTTACTTCTTTTGAGAGAAACTCTTTTTCCAGAAAGCATCCGTTCTTGGCAACAAAGATCTTGCCCTCGGATCTTAAGTAGAAGGTATACCCGACAGTTTCCTTAGGGTATCCTATGAAGACGCAGTTTTCCGACTTAGGTTCGAGCTTTTCAGGTTGAAGTTTCTTGACATAAGCATCACATCCCCAAACTTTTTGAAACGACAGCTTAGGTTTCTTCCCAAACCATAATTCATACGGTGTCGTCTCAACGGATTTAGATGGTGCCCTATTTAAAGTGAATATAGCTGTCTCTAGAGCGTATCCCCAAAATGATAGCGGTAAATCGGTAAGAGACATCATAGACCGCACCATATCCAATAGAGTGCGATTACGACGTTCGGACACACCGTTACGCTGAGGTGTTCCAGGCGGCGTGAGTTGTGAAACGATTCCACATTTCCTTAAGTGTGTACCAAATTCGTGACTTAAGTATTCTCCTCCACGATCTGATCGTAGGAACTTTATCTTTCGGTCACGTTGATTCTCTACCTCATTCTGAAATTCCTTGAACTTTTCGAAGGTCTCAGACTTGTGTTTCATTAAGTAGACATACCCATATCTACTCAAGTCATTAGTGAGAGTGATAACATAACGATATCCTTCGCGAGCCTCAACGCTCATTGGACCGCACACATCGGTATGTATGATTTCCAACAAGTTGGTTGCTCGCTCCATTGTTCCGGAGAACGGAGTCTTGGTCATTTTGCCCATGAGGCATGGTTCGCATGTGTCAAACGATTCATAATCAAGAGACTCTAAAAGTCCATCTGCATGGAGCTTCTTCATGCGCTTGACACCAATGTGACCAAGGCGGCAGTGCCACAAGTATGTGGGACTATCGTTATCAACTTTACATCTTTTGGCATCTACACTATGAACATGTGTAATATTACGCTCGAGATTCATCAAGAATAAACCATTAACCATCGGAGCATGACCATAAAACATATCTCTCATATAAATAGAACAACCATTATTCTCGGATTTAAATGAGTAGCCATCTCATATTAAACGAGATCCTGATACAATGTTCATGCTCAAACTTGGCACTAAATAACAATTATTAAGGTTCAAAACTAATCCCGTAGGTAAATGTAGAGGCAGCGTGCCGACGGCGATCACATCGACTCTGGAACCATTCCCGACGCGCATCGTCACCTCGTCCTTCGCCAGTCTCCGTTTATTCCGCAGCTCCTACTATGAGTTACAAATATGAGCAACGGCACCGGTATCAAATACTCAGGAGTTACTACGAGTACTGGTAAGGTACACATCAATTACATGTATATCAAGTATACCTTTGGTGTTGCCGGCCTTCTTATCCGCTAAGTATTTGGGGCAGTTCCGCTTCCAGTGACCCTTTCCCTTGCAATAAAAGCACTCAATCTCAGGCTTGGGTCCATTCTTTGACTTCTTCCCGGTAACTGGCTTACCGGGCGCGGCAACATCCTTGCCGTCCTTGTTGAAGTTCTTCTTGCCCTTGCCCTTCTTGAACTTAGTGGTCTTATTGACCATCAACACTTGATGTTCTTTCTTGATTTCAGCCTCTGCTGACTTCAGCATTGAGAACACTTCAGGAATGGTCTTCACCATCCCCTGCATGTTGTAGTTCATCACAAAGCTCTTGTAGCTTGGTGGGAGCGTCTGGAGGATTCTATCAATGACTGCCTCATCTGGGAGGTTAATGTTCAGCTGGGTCATACGATTGTGCAACCCAGACATCTTGAGAATGTGCTCACTGACAGAACTGTTTTCCTCCATCTTACAACTATAGAACTTGTCGGAGACATCATATCTCTCGACCCGGGCATGAGCTTGGAAAACTAGTTTCAGCTCTTCGAACATCTCATATGCTCCGTGATGCTCAAAGCGCTTTTGGAGCCCCGGTTCTAAGCTGTAAATCATGCCGCACTGAACGAGGGAGTAATCATCAGCATGAGTTTGCCAAGCGTTCATAACGTCTTGGTTCTCTGGGACGGGAGCGTCACCTAGCGGTCCTTCTAGGACATATTGCTTCCTGGCAGCTATGAGGATGATCCTCAGATTCTGGACCCAGTCCGTATAGTTGCTGCCATCATCTTTCAGCTTGGTTTTCTCTAGGAACGCGTTGAAGTTCATGTTGACATGAGCGTTGGCCATTTGATCTACAAGACATATTTGCAAAGGTTTTATACTAAGTTCATGATAATTAAGTTCATCTAATCAAATTATGAACTCCCACTCAGATTAGACATCCCTCTGGTCATCTAAGTGTTACACGATCCGAGTCGACTAGGCCGTGTCCGATCATCACGTGAGACGGACTAGTCATCGTCGGTGAACATCTTCATGTTGATCGTATCTTCCATACGACTCGTGTTCGACCTTTCGGTCTCCGTGTTCCGAGGCCATGTCTGCACATGCTAGGCTCGTCAAGTTAACCCTAAGTGTTTTGCTGTGTAAAACTGTCTTACACCCGTTGTATGTGAACGTAAGGATCTATCACACCCGATCATCACATGGTGCTTCGAAACGACGAACTGTAGCAACGGTGCACAGTTAGGGGAGAACACTTCTTGAAATTGTTGTGAGGGATCATCTTATTTACTACCGTCGTCCTAAGTAAACAAGATGCATAAACATAATAAACATCACATGCAATTATATAGTTGTGATATGATATGGCCAATATCATATAGCTCCATTGATCTCCATCTTCGGGGCTCCATGTTCATCTTGTCACCGGCTTGACACCATGATCTCCATCATCATGATCTCCATCATCATGTCTTCATGAAGTTGTCACGCCAATGACTACTTCTACTTCTATGGCTAACGCGTTTAGCAATAAAGTAAAGTAGTTTACATGGCGTTCTTCAATGACACGCAGGTCATACAAAAAATAAAGACAACTCCTATGGCTCCTGCCGGTTGTCATACTCATCGACATGCAAGTCGTGAATCCTATTACAAGAACATGATCTCATACATCACAATTCATCATTCATCACAACTTCTGGCCATATCACATCACATGAACAATCGCTGCAAAAACAAGTTAGACGTCCTCTAATTGTTGTTGCATCTTTTACGTGGCTGCAATTGGGTTCTAGCAAGAATGTTTTCTTACCTACGAATAACCACAACGTGATTTTGTCAACTTCTATTTACCCTTCATAAGGACCCTTTTCATCGAATCCGCTTCAACTAAAGTGGGAGAGACAGACACCCGCCAGCCACCTTATGCAACTAGTGCATGTCAATCGGTGGAACCGGTCTCACGTAAGCGTACATGTAAGGTTGGTCCAGGCCGCTTCATCCCACAATACCGCTGAAGCAAGAAAATACTAGTAGTGGCAAGCAAGTTGACAAGATCCACGCCCACAACAAATTGTGTTCTACTCGTGCATTAGAGAACTACGCATAAACCTAGCTCATGATGCCACTGTTGGGGAACGTTGCAGAAAATTAAAATTTTTCCTACGGTTTCACCAAGATCCATCTATGAGTTCATCTAAGCAACGAGTCAAGGGAGTGAGTTTGCATCTACATACCACTTGTAGATCACGCGCGGAAGCTTGCAAGGGGATGGTGATGATGGAGTCGTACTCGACGTGATTCAGATCACCGATGTCCAAGTGCCGAACGGACAGCACCTCCGCGTTCAACACACGTACGGGATGGGAGACGTCTCCTCCTTCTTGATCCAGCAAGGGGGAAGGAGAGGTTGAGGAAGATCGCTCCAACGGCAGCATGATGGCGTGGTGGTGTTGGTGCAGCAGTACTCCGACAGGGCTTCGCAAGCACGTAACGGAGGAGGAGATGTGTTGGGGAGGAGAGGGGCTGCGCCTGGAAGATGTGTACAGCAGCCCTCCCCTCACCTCTCTATTTATAGGGGAAGGGGCAAGGGGGGCCGACCCCTCTAGATGGGATCTAGAGGGGGGGCGGCGGCCACGGAGGGGGGACTTGCCCCCCAAGCAAGGGGGGCGCCCCCCTTAGGGTTCCCCCCCCCAACCCTAGGCGCATGGGCCCAAGGTGGGGGGCGCGCCCAGCCCTCCAGGGGCTGGCTCCCTCCCCTTTGTGGCCCATGTGGCCCTCCGGGAGGGGTGGCCCCTCCCGGTGGACCCCCGGAACCTCTCCGGTGGCCCCCGGTACAATACCGATAAGCCCCCGAAACTTTCCGGTGTCCGTATGACAACTTCCCATATATAAAACTTCACCTCCGGACCATTCCAGAACTCCTCGTGACGTCCGTGATCTCATCCGGGACTCCGAACAACATTCGGTAGTCACATACTAGTCTTCCTAATAACCCTAGCGTCACCGAACCTTAAGTGTGTAGACCCTATGGGTTCGGGAGACATGCAAACATGACCGAGACCACTCTCCGGTCAATAACCAACAGCGGGATCTGGATACCCATGTTGGCTCCCACATGCTCCTCGATGATTTCATCGGTTGAACCACGATGTCGAGGATTCGATCAAACCCTGTATACAATTCCCTTTGTCAATCGGTACGTTACTTGCCCGAGACTCGATCGTCGGTATCCCAATACCTTGTTCAGTCTCGTTACCGGCAAGTCACTTTACTCGTACCGTAATGCATGATCCCGTGGCCAACACCTTGGTCACCTTGAGCTCATTATGATGATGCATTACCGAGTGGGCCCAGAGATACCTCTCCGTCATACGGAGTGACAAATCCCAGTCTCGATCCGTGTCAACCCAACAGACACTTTCGGAGATACCTGTAGTGCACCTTTATAGTCACCCAGTTATGTTGTGACGTTTGATACACCCAAAGCACTCCTACGGTATCCGGGAGTTACACGATCTCATGGTCGAAGGAAGAGATACTTGACATTGGCAAAGCTCTAGCAAACGAACTACACGATCTTTGTGCTATGCTTAGGATTGGGTCTTGTCCATCACATCATTCTCCTAATGATGTGATCCCGTTATCAACGACATCCAATGTCCATAGCCAGGAAACCATGACTATCTGTTGATCACAACGAGCTAGTCAACTAGAGGCTCACTAGGGACATATTGTGGTCTATGTGCTTACACATGTATTACGATTTCCGGATAATACAGTTATAGCATGAACAAAAGACAATTATCATGAACAATGAAATATAATAATACTTTTATTATTGCCTCTAGGGCATATTTCCAACACTATCATGTATGCCATGACCTGTACCAGACCTGATATAAACCTTTCCGTAAGTTTGGTAGGAAGGTACCAAAGTAATCCCGGCAAGGAACACTGGACAGCGGTCAAGAACATCCTTAAGTACGTGAAAAGGACTAAGGACATGTTTCTCGTATATGGAGGTCACAAAGAGCTCGTCGTAAAGGGTTACGTCGATGCTAGCTTCGACACAGATCTGGATGACTCTAAGTCACAAACCGGATACGTGTATATTTTGAATGGTGGGGCAGTAAGCTGGTGCAGTTGCAAGCAAAGCGTCGTGGCGCGATCTACATGTGAAGCGGAGTACATGGCAGCCTTGAAGGCAGCGCATGAAGCAATCTGGGTGAAGGAGTTCATCACCGACCTAGGAGTCATACCCAATGCGTCGGGGCCGGTCACACTCTTCTGTGAGAACACTGGAGCCATTGCACTTGCCAAGGAGCCCAGGTTTCACAAGAAGACCAGGCACATCAAGCGTCGCTTCAACTCGATCAGTGAAAATGTTCAAGATGGAGACATAGATATTTGTAAAGTACATACGGACCTGAATGTAGCAGATCCGTTGACTAAACCTCTCCCTAGGGCAAAACATGATCAACACCAGAATGCAATGGGTGTTCGATTCATCACAATGTAACTAGAATATTGACTCTAGGTCAAGTGGGAGACTGTCGGAAATATGCCCTAGAGGCAATAATAAAATGGTTATTATTATATTTCTTTGTTCATGATAATTGTCTATTATTCATGCTATAACTGTGTTATCCGGAAATCGTAATACACGCGTGAATACATAGACCACAACAAGTCCCTAGTGAGCCTCTAGTAGACTAGCTCGTTGATCAACAGATAGTCATGGTTTCCTGACTATGGGCATTGGATGTCATTGATAACGGGATCACATCATTAGGAGAATGATGTGATGGACAAGTCCCAATTCTAAGCATAGCTCAAAGATCGTGTAGTTCGTTTAGCTAGAGCTTTTCCAAATGTCAAGTATCATTTCCTTAGACCATGAGATTGTGCAACTCCCGGATACCGTAGGAGTGCTTTGGGTGTACCAAATGTCACAACATAACTGGGTGGCTATAAAGGTGTACTATGGGTATCTCCAAAAGTGTCTGTTGGGTTGGCACGAATCAAGACTGGGATTTGTCACTCCGTATGACGGAGAGGTATCTCTGGGACCACTCGGTAATGCATCATCATAATGAGCTCAATGTGACCAAGTGTCGAGTCACGGGATCATGCATTACGGTACGAGTAAAGTGACTTGCCGGTAACGATACTAAACGAGGTATTGGGATACCGACGATCGAGTCTCAGGCAAGTAACGTACCGATTGACAAAGGGAATTGAATACAGGGTTGTTTGAATCCTCGACATCGTGGTTCATCCGATGAGATCATCGAGGAGTATGTGGGAGCCAACATGGGTATCTAGATCCCGCTGTTGGTTATTGATCGGAGAGGCGTCTCGGTCATGTCTGCATATCTCCCGAACCCGTAGGGTCTACACACATAAGGTTCGGTGATGCTAGGGTTGTAGAGATATTAGTATGCAGCAAACCGAAAGTTGTTCGGAGTCCCGGATGAGATCCCAGACGTCACGAGGAGTTCCGGAATGGTCCGGAGGTGAAGAATTATATATAGGAAGTGCTGTTTCGGCCATCGGGAGAGTTTTGGGGGTCACCGGTATTGTACCGGGACCACCGGAAGGGTCCCGGGGGTCCACCGGGTGGGGCCACCTATCCCGGAGGGCCCCATGGGCTGAAGTGGGGATGGAACCAGCCCCTGGTGGGCTGGTGCTCCCCCCTTTGGGCCCCGCTGCGCCTAGGGTTGGGAACCCTAGGGGAGGGGGCGCCTCCACTTGCCTTGGGGGGCAAGTTCCCCCCTTGGCCACCGCCCCCCTAGGAGATCCCATATCCTAGGGCCGGCGCCCCCCCTTGGGGACCCTATATAAAGAGGGGGGGAGGGAGGGCAGCCAACCCCTTTCCCCTGGCGCCTCCCTTCCCCCTTGCTACACCTCTCCCTCCTGCAGACGCTTGGCGAAGCCCTGCCGGATCCCTGCTGCATCCACCACCACGCCGTCGTGCTGCTGGATCTTCATCAACCTCTCCTTCCCCCTTGCTGGATCAAGAAGGAGGAGACGTCACGCTGACCATACGTGTGTTGAACGCGGAGGTGCCATCCGTTCGGCGCTAGGATCTCCGATGATTTGGATCACGACGTGTACGACTCCCTCAACCCCGTTCTCTTGAACGCTTCCGCTCGCGATCTACAAGGGTATGTAGATGCACTCCCCTCTCTCGTTGCTGGATGAACTCATAGATTGATCTTGGTGAACATAGGAATTTTTTTATTTTATTCAACGTTCCCCAACACACACCGTTCCCGCCCTCTCATCGCTATAAAAGCCAACCTTCGCCACCGCTCGCCGCACACTCGCTAGGCCATCTCTCTCTCTCGCCTGCACCGCTCCAGCGCCGACCACCTTTGTCGCCCAAAAAACCGGGCTTCACCGTCGCCACACTTGCCCATGGCGGAGAGGTTCCCCGGCGGCGGGGAGGTGGCCAACGGCTTGGGCCGCCATTATTGGGGAACATTGCATGGAAAAAAAATTCTACGCACACGCAAGATCTATCAATGGAGAAGCATAGCTATGAGAGGGGGAGAGCATCTACATACCCTTGTAGATCGCTAAGCGGAAGCGTTTATCAACGCGGTTGATGTAGTCATACACCTTCACGATTCGTCCCGATCAAGTACCAAATGTACGGTACCTTCAGCACACGTTCAGCTCGATGACGCCCTCGCCTTCTCGATCTAGCAAGAGAGGCAAAGTAGTAGATGTGTTACGGCATCAGGAAGACATGGTGATGGTGGTGGTGAAACTATTCCGCAGAGCTTCGCCGACCTCAACGGTTTAGGACAGATGACAAACTAGAGGGAGAGGGGGCTCCGCACACGGCATGGGAATTGTCGGTGTCAAAACCGGCAGATCTCGGGTAGGGGGTCCCGAACTGTGCCTCTAGGCGGATGGTAACAGGAGACAAGGGACACGATGTTTTTACCCAGGTTCGGGCCCTCTCGATGGAGGTAAAACCCTACTCCTGCTTGATTGATATTGATGATATGGGTAGTACAAGAGTGGATCTACCACGAGATCAAGGAGGCTAAACCCTAGAAGCTAGCCTATGGTAAGATTGTTGTAATGGTTGTTGTGTCCTACGGACTAAACCCTCCGGTTTATATAGACACCGAAGAGGGCTAGGGTTACACAGAGTCGGTTACAATGGTAGGAGATCTACATATCCGTATCGCCAAGCTTGCCTTCCACGCCAAGGAAAGTCCCATCCGGACACGGGACGAGGTCTTCAATCTTGTATCTTCGTAGTCTTGGAGTCCGGCGGACGATGATAGTCTGGCTGTCCGAACACCCCCTAGTCCAGGACTCCCTCAGTAGCCCCTGAACCTGGCTTCAATGACGATGAGTCCGGCGCGCATAATGTTCGGCATTGCAAGGCGGTTTCCTCCTCCGAATAATCCATAGAAGATTGCGAACACCAGGATAGTGTCCGACTCTACAAAATAAATTCCACATTCCACTGTAGAGAGAATAATATGTGCACAAGTTCAATCTGCTGACGTGTTTCGTGGCATGACGTCATGCCACTACCAAGCCTTTACTTGAATCGTTTTTTATTATACCACCTCAGCGCGTTTAGCGAAGCAGTTTCCTTGGCACGTCTTGTCGAAGCAGAGATCATGTTCCCCTTATTCCGAGATTCTCATCAATACGGACGTGGGTAACCCAACCGCGCCATTGATGGTGGCGCTTGGGAGATAAGCGAGTTTTACTAGGCCGGTGGGGACACATAGTCTTTGTCCGCCTATATATAAGGGGATAAGGATCCACCTTTTCACCTACGCCTTCTTCCTCCTTTGCTTATCCACCTCCGCGCACTCGAGCTCGAGCACCCAAGTTCGCGCATCTCGTCTCAACCTTCTCCGACCATGTCCGGAGCGGGAGGTAAATGGTTGGCCTCCACCGTTAAGGAGGAGCACATCGCCAAACTGCGCAGCGCCGGATACCTTTTCGGCGACATCGCGCACCGGCTGCCCGACAAGGGGCAGCTCATCCCCACCCCCAGGCCCCATGAGAGGGTCGTATTCCTTCCCCACTTCCTCCGCGGACTGGGCTTTCCACTTCACCCCTTTGTCCGGGGGCTCATGTTCTACTACGGCCTGGATTTCCATGATCTGGCGCCGAACTTCATCCTCAACATCTCGGCGTTCATCGTCGTGTGCGAGGCCTTCCTCTGCATCCAGCCCCACTTCGGCTTGTGGCTCAAGACCTTCAATGTCAAGCCAAAGGTAGTGAAGGGCACGCAGGCGGAGTGCGGAGGCGCCATGTTGGGCAAGATGCCCAACGTCCTCTGGTTCGAAGGGGCCTTCGTGGAGTCCGTCAAGGGGTGGCAGTCGGGGTGGTTCTACATCACCGAGCCGCGCGACCCTACGTGGGCGGCGGCCCCCGAGTTCAGATCTGGCATCCCTGTGCAGCTCACCTCCTGGAAAGAGAAGGGCTTGCTATGGGGTAGTTCGGAGGAGCTGGCGGGACTCCAAGCCTGTATCTAGAAGCTGGTGAACAAGAAGCTCAGGCTTGTTAATGTGGTCCAAGTCATGCTCGTCCGCCGGATTCTCCCATGCCAAGAACGGGCATTCAACCTGTGGGAGTTCGATCCGGCACAGCACCAGGCGTTGAGCGGGCTCTTCGACACGACGTACGAAGGCGCCTGGAGGGTGCTGTTTAAGGGCGCCGAAGCCCCCGCATCCGCGATGGAAGATCACGGATTTCACTCGCAGCGTCCAGCTGACGAGGTAAGTGATTCTACCCCTTCACGGGACACTTGTTGTTAATAGTTTGACCCTAAGCGGGTTTCAATCTCCCTTTTCCTTTGACAGGACTGGATGAAGAAGGCTGTGCAACTCATCTGCCTGGCTCCCATGCCAGAAAACCTAGTAGACGCCCGTCTAGCGGGGCTGCTGGTTCCGGCACCACATGTGGTGCCGGAGAAGAAGGCCAAGAAGGTGGCCACGGGTACTCGAAAGAGTTCCCGTTTTCAGGTGTCCGACGACTCCGAGGCGGACTCCTCCCCTGAAGACGAGGAGGAAAATGAAGACTCTCTCCCAGAGGAGGGAGAGAGGAAGAGGAAGGCTTCCCCAACAGGGGAGGCCGGAGGGTCCAAGAGGGGAAGAACTATTCCCCCGGACAGCCCCGCTAACGCCAGCGCTGGCGGCGAAGAGTGGCCCTCAAGGGCCAGGCCTCCGGCAAGATCGTAAGTATCCGAATTCCTGAATGATTTATAATTTCTTTTTATGTCACATAGTGTCCTTCTAATGCCGCGCACTGCCTGCAGTCCGGCCGATGATGATCTCCCCGCTTCGTCAAGCGGGTCGTTGGCTCCGTCGGATGTAGATTCCATCCCGACCGTCTCCACCCCTCGCGCCGCTGAGGATGCCGAGGTGGGGTCCCGAGAAAGGACCCATCAGGAGGAGGCTCCGGAGGCGCCACAAGGCAGCCTCAGCCTCCCGGACTTTGCGCCGGACTCTATGCCGGAACCTGCAGTGGTTCCAGAGTCCGGCAGGCGGCCCCTTCGCAAGAAGGGCAAGACCGTGACACCGGCGGCCCCCGTCCAACCGGAGGCGCCGGACAACTTGTTGGAGGCGCTCAAAGGCGCTTCCATCGAGGAAGAACACCGCACTATCATGAGTGCGGTGATTCAGAAGGTTCAGCTTGCCAAGAGCGGGCTGACCGAAGCCTGCAGTAGCCTTCTAACAGGCTTTGAGGTAAGAAGTTAAAATTATGTAATGTAATACCACATAGACAGTAGCCCCTGATGCTCGGTTCGGTGTTCGGAAAGAAAAGTCAGACTGAGGATCAAAAAAGATATGCGCAAGGTTGCTAAAAAGTATGTCAATATGGGTTTACAGGCTGCGCTGCTGACCTCTGCCGCACTAACTGCGGAGGTCGGTGCATTGAAGCAGGATCTCGAGCAGTCCGAGAAAGAGCTCGGCCGTGCCAAGAAGCAGCTCGAGGACAAAGAAGGTGAGTAACACCACTTTGAATAGTTACCTTACAGAAAAGGATTTAGGTTGCAATAAAAATAACAAGGATAACGTGGGTACTGCAGGGGCCACGAACGAGGTGGCGGCCCTGAAGGAGGCTGTGTCCGTGGCCGAACACAATGCGGTCGCGGAACGAGCGAAGCGAGAGAAGCAGGAGGCACGGGTGGCGGAAGTGCGGCAAGAGCTCCAGGCGCCCATGGAAAAGCATGAGACTTTGGAGCGCGACTCAAAGACTCGAGAGTCCGAGCTTGCCTCGGCTCTCGAAAGTGCCAAAGCCGCCAAGGCCGAGGCCCATAAGGCCCTTCAGGAGATTGAGGCGGTGAAGAGAATAGCGGCGGGTAAGGCATTTTTATGCAAAGCAAGCATGTTAATGTAAACTATCTGACACTTACCCGAATTCGGAGCCCTCCAGGGGCGTTTGTAGATCTGCCTCGCAGTGTGTCCGATGCAGCCGCGTTCTACCGAGCCGAGGAGGGGAGCTCAACGGAGAAGGTCTTCTGGTCTTAGTACGCTGAGGCCGGCCATCCGGTGCCCCCTAGCGACCAGCTGAAGCAGCTGGTCGAGCTCCACAAGGTAGCCGAACAGGCCATGAAGGGCCTCATAGTCCGGCTGTGGCCTGGAGTGGCCATGCCTGGGAGCTACTTCAGTCTCGTGCGGCGGCTGGTGGATGCTTGCCCCTGGGTGGAGGTCGTCAAGCGCTCCGCTTGTATTGAAGGTGCTCGTCGGGCCCTTGCCCGCGCAAAGGTGCATTGGGGCAGGCTGGATGCGGAGAGGCTTATCACTGACGCGCCGCCAGCGGGCAAGGAGTATCGTACGCCCGAGATGTACTATAAGACTATCCTGAAGGGTGCCCGCAAGATTGCGGATGAGTGCCCCAGAGATGTAATTATTGAGTAGACTCGCTATGTTTTATCCTGTGCGCTGAAAACTTTGTTCATATGCGCTAAGCAACGCTTGTTTAATTTAAAATATTACCTTCAGTGCAGCCATTTATAAAATCTGAGAGATGGCAAGTCGTCGGCTTCAGCCCCCATGCCACTAGTGCTGGGGTGTTCGGGATAAACTTGAGCACTCTTGTTCCCATTTTTGGGTCCATCTAGGGAGGCGCTCAACGCAACGAACAAGACAACCGGACTTATACTGCTTGAACACTCTCACTTAGCCATAGAATTCTATAATTTTAAATTTCGGCGAAGCCCCTAGTATTCGGAAGACCGAATTCGGGGCGCTATCCACGCCTTCGTCGGACATTATCCGGTTCTTCGCTCGAAGCGGTATAAGTCTTTAGGGACCCGAAAAGACCTCTTGAACAGCGACCAGTCTCTTGCCTTATCATGCTAGTCAGTTTTAGCTTTCTCCACTGAGGCGCTCGCCCAGCTCAACCGGGGCGCAATCGCAGTGGTTCTCCCAGTGCTACATTAGCCGACAGAACGGAACGTAAGGTACCAAAACATGGGAGCCGGGCAAACCCAACTATTGACCCAAGACATGATTCGGAGCCGATTTGTCAGGACCCCGACTCAATGCCACATCGATCTAGCATGTAACACCTCATATCACTTTGCGGCCTCACGCACGGTATTCCCACCGGTGTCGCCTTACCTTTGCCCGGGACCGTTTGCGCCTTTTGGCACACGTATATGATAGTGTCGCTAGCATCCATATGATAAGGAGCCCGGGCTGACATGGCTAGTCGTAAACCCAAAGTGGCACAGACTTACAGGGACAGGCATCCATGACCCAGCATCGAACGTGTCGGTCATCAGCGAGTGAATCCAGGCTGTAGCACTGGGCTAGCAGGACTCCGGTGAACCGGGCTGTAGCGGGCTAACAGGACTCCGGTATTCATCGCGTGACATTTCCCCGAAGGGACAGACACAGGAACGAAGAAGGACACATGCCGGCCAGCCTAAGTGTTCCGGAGCAGTAGCAAGCTACCATGGCTCAGTGGAAGCACTAGGAGACATTTCCCGGTAAGAGAGGCTACTAAGGATAAACAACTAGATAGCCAGATCCCACACATACCAAGCATTTCAATAACATACACACAATATGCTCGATATGTGCAAATACAACATGACATCACAACATGACTCTACGACTCAAGTAATTTATTCATTAGGCTCCGAGGAGCGAGATATTACAAACATGGTCTCATGACCCAACAATCAGAGCATACAAATCAAAGCACATGCGGAAGCTTAACATGTCTGAGTACAGACATCTAGAAATGAAAAAGGCTGAGAAGCCTGACTATCTACCAGATCCTGTCGAGGGCACAAGATCGTAGCTGAGGTAACAAGCTAAACGTCGAAGTCCACGCGGTACTACTAGCGAGATCGAAGTCTCTCTGCAAAAACATAAAATAGGCAAACGTGAGTACAAATGTACCCAGCAAGACTTACATCAGATCTAACTACATATGCATCATTATCAACAAAGGGGGTGGTGGGGTTTAACTGCAGCAAGCCAGCTTTGACTCAGTGGCTAACCTAAACTATGATTGCAAGTAACTCTTCAGGTGGCGCACACGAGTCCACATATTCACCATGTCAATACACTACTATGGATCCGCTCCCGTCTCCCTACGAGAACGCCCTCCATAGCACTCACGCTTATCTTGCGTATTTTAGAGTATCCACTTTCACTTGTCTATGAACTGATATAAGCAACCCAGAAGTCCTTTTCCGCGGACACGGCTATTCGAATAGATGATGTTAACCCTGCAGGGGTGTACTTCTTCACACACGCTCTCACCACTTACCGCCGTTTACACGACATGTACTCGACAACCTTCAAGCGGAAGCCCAACGTGGGTGTCGGCCACGGCCTACCTAAACACTCGAGTCTCTAGTCCAGGTTTATCGCCTATTCGGGTTCCATCCATGAGGAGATCCGGCCGGAGTTTCGCTCACAGCCCCAAACGATGTGAACAGGGTTCCCGAGACACCAAACGGGCGCCCGGTACACCGTGCCACGTGCCTACCGCATCACAGCCCACCCCTACGGTCAGCGCTGCGCACGGCCTCCAGCATACTACAAACACCAGAAACTACTTGCAACTCCTGGACAGAGGACAAGGGTGATTAAGAAGCCGAGAGGGTCCATTGGTTTCGGGCCCAATGCGTGGTAGTAGCTGAATCATGGATCACAAACACAGAACTCAGTTCCTGAGGACGGCTGCAATGAGACAACCCACCATGTACTCCTACATGGCCTCTCACCGCTACCTTTACCAAATCGTGTTCACACACTTAGCTCACGCACAGTAGGACATAATCACACACCTCTGATTCATCCCCGATGAATCAGACCCGACTCAACTCTAAGCAGTAGCAGGCATGACAAACAAGCATGAATGAGTAGGCACAACAGGGCTCAAACAACTACTACTCATGCTAGTGGGTTTCATCTATTTACTGTGGAATGCCATGTCATGCAGAGGATAAAGGGGTTCAGCTACCGCAGCAAGTAACAGATGAATCGTTGTTGTCCTAATGCAGTAAAAGAGAGCAGGAGCGAGAGAGTGGGATTTCATCGGAATGAACAAGGGGGTTTTGCTTGCCTGGCACTTCTGAAGATAACATTGAGTCTTCATCAGTGTCAACGATCACAACGTCGGAACATCGTCTACCGAGGGGGAACAACACCGGCAAACACAGAAGAAACACGATCAATGCAATGCACAATATGATGCATGCTATGACATGGCAATATGAATGTGTTTAGAGCTAATGCAACTAGCAACAGATTAAATGAAGTTGGTTTGAATCCAAGATTCAAATTCCAACTCCATATATGATTATTTAAATGCCCTTTAATTGTTTTGTCCAAAACAGAGGACAAACATTGTTCAAACATGCATGAAAATGGTACAGATGGATTCCTTGAATTTTTCTGATAATTTTTCATATATAAATTATTTAATTTGGAGTTACGGTTAATTTTCTATGATTTATTGAAGTTTTAGGCATTTTCTGGAATTTCCTGAATAATAATAAATCCAGTAAATGATTTAACTGCGTCAGCCTGATGCCAGCATGACGTCAGCGAGTCAACGGCCAGGTCCAGGTCAAACCTGACGTGCGGGGTCCACACGTCAGTGACACAGGAGCTAATCCCGGTCAAACCCAGCGCTGACTGGGATTTGACCAGGGGTGGGGCCTACTGTCAGTGGCTGTAGGTGGTTTAGTTAGTTGGATTAGCTCCTAATGACGGAGCCACGTCAGCTAGTGACGCTGGCGACCACGGCGACGGCGAGACCTCGCCGGAGTTGCTCGGGACGGCGCTACAGGGCACCGTTTTGCTCGGGGTTTGCGGCTACAGCGAGCTGGAAGACTCGCGCATCCAGTGGTGGTGGCGGCAGCAGCTGCGGTGGTCGGAATCGACGGCGGCGACCAAATCGGCGGCGGCCGGAGTTCGGGTGCGGTCGGGTTCGGCGCTGCTGCTCACAAGCGAGGGAGCTGAGGCGCTGGAGGGGCTTTACGGGTCGCGACAAGCACAACGGGTGCACGCCCGTGACCAAATGGTCACCGGGGTTTCGCCGGAGTCGAGCTCGCGTGGCGGTGGTTTTCGGCCTTGATGGAATCGGCGGCCAGAGCGAGCAAAAGGGAACGGGGGTAGGGGTGAATGATGGCGGGGCTTACAGGGGGTCGATTGGAGGCCCAGCGGCTCGGGGGAGACATCGGAGGTGGCGAGCGGGCGCCGGCGATCTTGGGCGGCCGGAGATGGGGGAGACGGCGTGGGCGGCGATGCAGGGCTCCCGCAGTCGAACGGACTGACGTAGACGATGCAGGAGACGACGTCGGTTCTTCTGGGCTTATCGACAGGGCGAGGGGTGGCCGGTGGCCACGGTGGTTGCGAGCGACGTCGGCGGC
>NC_041389.1:485699419-485707411 GCF_002162155.2 Triticum dicoccoides | reverse complement strand
GAGAAGTGAGAGGGGGGTCGGGGAGGCGCGTGGCGTCACCGGGGCGTCGAGGAGGAGCCAGGCAGGCTGGGAGGGAGGAGGTGGCCGGGGCGCGTGGCCGCGCGCGCCACCTTGCAGCTTCGGGGCGAGGGGGAGGAAGACGACAGGGGGAGAAGCGGCGGTGGGCTGGGCCGCTGGAGGAGCTGGGCCAGGTGGGCTGAGAGGCGAGCACCAGGTAAGTTTTCTCTCCTCTCTGCTTTTATTTCTATTTAATTCTGTTTTTCTATTTTCTGTAGTTTGTTTTGATTTGATTTAAAAGTATCAAATCATTTTATAAAATCCTGGAAACAATTATGGGTGCTTTCTGAATTATTTCAGTGACCCTTAACAATTTCCAACATTTATTTGAACATTTAAATTATTTATAGTATTTAAATGCCCAAGGTCAAATACAATAGGATTTAATTCAAAAATCCAGAATGGCCTAGGAATATGTGCATCATTGTTGGCAGGGGTTTTCACCTTTAACAAAAATAATGAACTTTCCTAAAGGGCATTCTGGGTTTATTGAAAATATTTTTATTTTGATCCTAATTGCATTTTATTTAGTGCTAGGGTTTGTCATCCCCAGTTCAAGTTTCATGAACTTTAAACATGATGCATGAATGCCTTAATGCAACTAATGACAAACAAATTCTAGGGCTGTGACAACTCACCCCCACTAAACAAAAATCTCGTCCCGAGATTCAAGCGTAGGGTAAGGTGAAGGGGAAACGCAAACTAGCACGATCTTCAGGATCCAGGTTGCACTTCAATTGAACGTTGATTCGTTCACCATCATTGTCTCGAAGTCTTGCCTTGAGAACTCCAACTATCATGACAACGAGGGGAAAGGAAAGACCCTAAAAGAATTGTTCTTCTCGAAGGTCGAACAACTCAGGATTAACTCTCGGAATGAGACATAGCAACATCTCTCGAGCTGAGAGACGAAGCACACCTCTAGCAGAATGGAGTGGAACAGATGACGAGGGTTCACTAGGTAGACAACAATTCCTCACCTAAGAGGGTGGTGAACGGTTGTCAACGTAGCAAGGAGTTAAGTTGACATGACACCATAATGATGCACCTGAGGGAAGGTGACTCGAAGATATATCCCCTTAAGTGGCAAAAAGAATTACCTTTGATTCAGAGATCATTGAAACTCTTTAAACCAGCCTAAGGCAATTCTCGAGCGATCGTTTGGAGGGGGTCGGTAGAATGGCATACTCGGACTTGGATGATGTGGATTACCTTGTTGAAGACAACATAATGGATGAATTTGTTTACCACCGGAAATGGAAGAGACCCATGGTAGAATGGCACATTGGCGGTGTAAGCTGGGAACAGAATGCAAATGCTGGGAATGATTCTGGTAACTGGGGGAAGAACCCAACAATAGAGAGTGAATTCACTGTTTGAAAAGGTCATAGCATTGCCGAGGAAACTGAGAGGAATCCCAGTTAGAGCCGATGGTAACACGTAGCGCTTGTACGTGCTCTCAAGAACTTGAGCATTTCCACAATCATCAAGGTTTTATCAACATCTGTGTCAAGGGTACTGACAACACAACGTACTACCACGATGAATACTGACGGACGATGCAAATGCAAAGGAAGACAACACTTTCTCAGATTTCACCTTAGCGAGGCCAAGGGGACGAAATCTGGATGATCGACCGAGAGACATTTAGCACTCCGCTTCTAATGTTCTCCTTGATGTGCTAGCGTAACCCATTCATAGATATGGTTTGATATCTAGAACATCAAGTAAAAGGTCGGACTTCGGGATCTCAAAAATCCATAGGGGCAACTAGGGAGTAAATCCTACGAAATCCCTATGGGGAGGTGGCCAACTTCCTCAAACAAGATACTATAATAATAGGTCTACCGGATGGGTGTGTTGGCCACGACATCCACCTTACCGGTTATCGAGAGACCAATATTATAGTTCTTGGGAAATGTTCCAACCATCACATCTGCCTGAGATTCAGATCTGGTTGGTGTCAGGATATTCCAGACTCATCGAGTCTAGGAAGAAAAACGAAAGTTTACAACACAAATCGACGAGATGACATTGCGAGATTCTCGGGGAATGAACTACGATAGCAAGCTCCAAAACATGAGCTGGTTCTGCTATGCACGTGTGAACATGTTGTCTCAGACAAACATGATCACATGGTAGTCTTACAATAAAACACTACCGAGTTCCGGTTGGGAACCATCACCGTGGATAACGAAGTCCTTGCATAAGTCATATGATTAGCTCCTATGAGGGAACTTCTTCTCCTTGAACAAATCAATCAGTGGCTTGGTGTGCTCGGAACACATATAGAATGGAGGTTGCAAGTCTCCGAACCACAGAATACTTCGCACGTATGCATGACTGATTTGGGATGATTCCAAAGGAAACAACATTGACTTTCTCGAGTCCACGGCGGCAACTTGCATCCAATGCACATGAACTAGAGGAAGTCACTTCTTACATCCAAACATAGGCTTCATGAACGGAGCACGAAGGCATTGCTTACAAAATTTTCAACACTAGGTTGATGTTCAACATGATTCATGGGGGGAGACAAAATGCTACTGATGGGCTCAACATCAACTCATCGGAATTTCCATATCACTGGACTTCCACCATCATGTGAACACGGTGATAGCATTGGTCAGACCAAAGATGTAAGGGTGTATGCTCGAGGGATCAACCACGAGTAAGACAACATTACGAGCATCGTTGGTACTGATTTGATTTGACGATAGCCCACACTCAAATCAAAGGATTGATAAGACAATAGGTCCAGCAACTGATCATAGAGACCAATCGATGAAGATATCATCTTTCTTCAACACACACTACACCAGAATATCCCTTTGGAACGAACTAAGTCAGGCAAGCTTTTATCTTCCAACTCTCCAAGTTGTTGTCTAGCTTAACCAACTAGCTCCGGGATATCCAACACAGATTCTTGGAGAAAGGGTGGTTCACAAGAAACCAACTTGATCACGAGCTCAACATAACAGTTAGCGGACAACCTGGTAATACTTCCGAGAAGATATTCGGAAAATCACGAACCACCGGTATGTTACTAAGCTCGAGAACAATCTCGCTTTTGAGGGCAAGATGATATGATCAAATGAGTGAGGACTTGACAAGATCCTAACTCATCAATCGAAGGGTGCACCGAAATAAGGACTAGGTAGCACGATCAGTCTTGGAAGGATGATTCAAAAACCAACATGCTAAGAATGAAGTTATTATCCTTTAACTACCAAGCAACAGAGTTGCTAGCAGTATTGATTTCACACGCCATGATTCATTTGTTGGCATTCCGGTTACAATAACACAGGAACCGAGGAATGAACAATGATGGCAAGAAGTATCACTGTACCAAGAGTTCATAGGATGGTGTGCAATTCCTATAACAATCCCGATATAAAGATGGTAATACTCCAAGGTAGAACAGAGCAAAAGCTGGATTAGCAATTTGTTCTGCGGAGCACAACTTCTTTGACCCAATCCTGGATATGGAAGAGGTACTGGAGTTTGTTTCTCCTAGTCATTCCGCGATAGAATGGCTTGACGGACCACAAGAGTAATAGGCATCGATAAATGAACGCATGCATACTCTTGACTATCAATTGATAGACGAAGGTCAGTAGACAACTAAAGAGGGACAACTCAAAGGAACATATAACTTTTTGAGTTGTGGATGCATAGATTAGTATGTCGAACCAGGTTCAACAGGTTTCTTCCGGATAACCCATGCAGAAAGGTTGAGCTAGCAGAGTCACAATATAGCATGGAGAACTCATCGAGAGCACTCTTGTTGTCATCTTTTGGTTCAGAAGAACTTCTGCCAAGAATAGTTCATGGTAATTGGAAAAAGTATGTATCATGAACCTCGAGGATTATCGCAAAGGTTACTAATATCCTAAAGGAACTAGCAACACTATCAACATGATGTAGGTAGGGTGAATCTCGGGTTCAAAACCCAGGAGTAGAATACCTACTACTAAGTAGCATCACGGAATGCTTTCGAGAATAAAGGCAGAATCATCACACTGGAACACAAAACATGGCTAGACTACTAGATGATCCCCTCAGACACCTAGGGTCATAATAATAACTCCAACATAAAGGTCGAGGCAGTAGAGTACCTCAACTCAACAATTTGTGTGATTAACCTGGCCTAAAAGACATTGAAACCAGAGGAAAAGGATTTTGCAAATGCATCAGACTCTTTGGAAACCTGGGATGACTCGGACAGCATAACGGCTGTAAATGCTCAGAAAAGATTTGAGACATTCACAAAAATGGTGGCATAACCACTCAGAAGCACAATATCAAGGCTTCGAGATCAACAGTTAACATACGGAAATAATAGGAACTGAAACGAGGCTTAAGTCCAACAATCTATAAGTCTACGGATTAGTAACACGTGATCCTGATAGAAAGAAGAGAAAGCCTAGTTCCTTAACCCCGTAGAGAAGATAAGATGACTCAGATCAGAAGGGCATAAGGTATAAGGAGTAAAAAGAGCCTTACGTTCCATACCACAATCAATTCCCTTATATAACTAAAGAATTTCTAGACTCAACTTCGACCAGTTTGGCTTGGTAATCCTACAGGCAGTTAAGCTCTGATACCAACGCTGTCAGGACCCCGACTCAATGCCACATCGATCTAGCATGTAACACCTCATATCACTTTGCGGCCTCACGCACGGTATTTCCACCGGTGTCGCCTTACCTTTGCCCGGGACCATTTGCGCCTTTTGGCACACGTATATGATAGTGTCGCTAGCATCCATATGATAAGGAGCCCGGGCTGACATGGCTAGTCGTAAACCCAAAGTGGCACAGACTTACAGGGACAGGCATCCATGACCCAGCATCGAACGTGTCGGTCATCAGCGAGTGAATCCAGGCTGTAGCACTGGGCTAGCAGGACTCCGGTGAACCGGGCTGTAGCGGGCTAACAGGACTCCGGTATTCATCGCGTGACATTTCCCCGAAGGGACAGACACAGGAACGAAGAAGGACACATGCCGGCCAGCCTAAGTGTTCCGGAGCAGTAGCAAGCTACCATGGCTCAGTGGAAGCACTAGGAGACATTTCCCGGTAAGAGAGGCTACTAAGGATAAACAACTAGATAGCCAGATCCCACACATACCAAGCATTTCAATAACATACACACAATATGCTCGATATGTGCAAATACAACATGACATCACAACATGACTCTACGACTCAAGTAATTTATTCATTAGGCTCCGAGGAGCGAGATATTACAAACATGGTCTCACAACCCAACAATCAGAGCATACAAATCAAAGCACATGCGGAAGCTTAACATGTCTGAGTACAGACATCTAGAAATGAAAAAGGCTGAGAAGCCTGACTATCTACCAGATCCTGTCGAGGGCACAAGATCGTAGCTGAGGTAACAAGCTAAACGTCGAAGTCCACGCGGTACTACTAGCGAGACCGAAGTCTCTCTGCAAAAACATAAAATAGGCAAACGTGAGTACAAATGTACCCAGCAAGACTTACATCAGATCTAACTACATATGCATCATTATCAACAAAGGGGGTGGTGGGGTTTAACTGCAGCAAGCCAGCTTTGACTCAGTGGCTAACCTAAACTATGATTGCAAGTAACTCTTCAGGTGGCGCACACGAGTCCACATATTCACCATGTCAATACACTACTATGGATCCGCTCCCGTCTCCCTACGAGAATGCCCTCCATAGCACTCACGCTTATCTTGCGTATTTTAGAGTATCCACTTTCACTTGTCTATGAACTGATATAAGCAACCCAGAAGTCCTTTCCCGCGGACACGGCTATTCGAATAGATGATGTTAACCCTGCAGGGGTGTACTTCTTCACACACGCTCTCACCACTTACCGCCGTTTACACGACATGTACTCGGCAACCTTCAAGCGGAAGCCCAACGTGGGTGTCGGCCATGGCCTACCTAAACACTCGAGTCTCTAGTCCAGGTTTATCGCCTATTCGGGTTCCATCCATGAGGAGATCCGGCCGGAGTTTTGCTCACAACCCCAAACGATGTGAACAGGGTTCCCGAGACACCAAACGGGCGCCCGGTACACCGTGCCACGTGCCTACCGCATCACAGCCCACCCCTACGGTCAGTGCTGCGCACGGCCTCCAGCATACTACAAACACCAGAAACTACTTGCAACTCCTGGACAGAGGACAAGGGTGATTAAGAAGCCGAGAGGGTCCATTGGTTTCGGGCCCAATGCGTGGTAGTAGCTGAATCATGGATCACAAACACAGAACTCAGTTCCTGAGGATGGCTGCAATGAGACAACCCACCATGTACTCCTACATGGCCTCTCACCGCTACCTTTACCAAATCGTGTTCACACACTTAGCTCACGCACAGTAGGACATAATCACACACCTCTGATTCATCCCCGATGAATCAGACCCGACTCAACTCTAAGCAGTAGCAGGCATGACAAACAAGCATGAATGAGTAGGCACAACAGGGCTCAAACAACTCCTACTCATGCTAGTGGGTTTCATCTATTTACTGTGGAATGACAGGTCATGCAGAGGATAAAGGGGTTCAGCTACCGCAGCAAGTAACAGATGAATCGTTGTTGTCCTAATGCAGTAAAAGAGAGCAGGAGCGAGAGAGTGGGATTTCATCGGAATGAACAAGGGGGTTTTGCTTGCCTGGCACTTCTGAAGATAACATTGAGTCTTCATCAGTGTCAACGATCACAACATCGGAACATCGTCTACCGAGGGGGAACAACACCGGCAAACACAGAAGAAACACGATCAATGCAATGCACAATATGATGCATGCTATGACATGGCAATATGAATGTGTTTAGAGCTAATGCAACTAGCAACAGATTAAATGAAGTTGGTTTGAATCCAAGATTCAAATTCCAACTCCATATATGATTATTTAAATGCCCTTTAATTGTTTTGTCCAAAACAGAGGACAAACATTGTTCAAACATGCATGAAAATGGTACAGATGGATTCCTTGAATTTTTCTGATAATTTTTCATATATAAATTATTTAATTTGGAGTTACGGTTAATTTTCTATGATTTATTGAAGTTTTAGGCATTTTCTGGAATTTCCTGAATAATAATAAATCCAGTAAATGATTTGACTGCATCAGCCTGACGCCAGCATGACGTCAGCGAGTCAACGGCCAGGTCCAGGTCAAACCTGACGTGCGGGGTCCACACGTCAGTGACACAGGAGCTAATCCCGGTCAAACCCAGCGCTGACTGGGGTTTGACCAGGGGTGGGGCCTACTGTCAGTGGCTGTAGGTGGTTTAGTTAGTTGGATTAGCTCCTAATGACGGAGCCACGTCAGCTAGTGACACCGGCGACCACGGCGACGGCGAGACCTCGCCGGAGTTGCTCGGGACGGCGCTACAGGGCACCGTTTTGCTCGGGGTTTGCGGCTACATCGAGCTGGAAGACTCGCGCATCCAGTGGTGGTGGCGGCAGCAGCTGCGGTGGTCGGAATCGACGGCGGCGACCAAATCGGCGGCGGCCGGAGTTCGGGTGCGGTCGGGTTCGGCGCTGCTGCTCACAAGCGAGGGAGCTGAGGCGCTGGAGGGGCTCTACGGGTCGCGGCAAGCACAACGGGTGCACGCCCGTGACCAAATGGTCACCGGGGTTTCGCTGGAGTCGAGCTCGCGCGGCGGTGGTTTTCGGCCTTGATGGAATCGGCGGCCAGAGCGAGCAAAAGGGAACGGGGGTAGGGGTGAACGATGGCGGGGCTTACAGGGGGTCGATTGGAGGCCCAGCGGCTCGGGGGAGACATCGGAGGTGGCGAGCGGGCGTCGGCGATCTCGGGCGGCCGGAGATGGGGGAGACGGTGTGGGCGGCGATGCAGGGCTCCCGCAGTCGAACGGGCTGGCGTAGACGATGCAGGAGACGACGGCGGTTCTTCTGGGCTTATCGAT
>NC_041389.1:485666554-485698950 GCF_002162155.2 Triticum dicoccoides | reverse complement strand
GGGGGGGGAAGCAGAGGAGCGAGGGGGAGGGAGGTCCAGAGAGCGAGGGAGAAGTGAGAGGGGGGTCGGGGAGGCGCGTGGCGTCACCGGGGCGTCGAGGAGGAGCCAGGCAGGCTGGTAGGGAGGAGGTGGTCGGGGCGCGTGGCCGCGCGCGCCACCGAGCAGCTTCGGGGCGAGGGGGAGGAAGATGACAGGGGGAGAAGCGGCGGTGGGCTGGGCCGCTGGAGGAGCTGGGCCAGGTGGGCTGAGAGGCGAGCGCGAGGTAAGTTTTCTCTCCTCTCTGCTTTTATTTCTATTTAATTCTGTTTTTCTATTTTTTGTAGTTTGTTTTGATTTGATTTAAAAATATCAAATCATTTTATAAAATCCTGGAAACAATTATGGGTGCTTTTTGAATTATTTCAGTGACCCTTAACAATTTCCAACATTTATTTGAACATTTAAATTATTTATAGTATTTAAATGCCCAAGGTCAAATACAATAGGATTTAATTCAAAAATCCAGAATGGCCTAGAAATATGTGCATCATTGTTGGCAGGGGTTTTCACCTTTAACAAAAATAATGAACTTTCCTAAAGGGCATTCTGGGTTTATTGAAAATATTTTTATTTTGATCCTAATTGCATTTTATTTAGTGCTAGGGTTTGTCATCCCCAGTTCAAGTTTCATGAACTTTAAACATGATGCATGAATGCCTTAATGCAACTAATGACAAACAAATTCTAGGGCTGTGACACGATTCATATAATGCTATAAGTTCAGGGTGCCGCACTTGTGGAAGTGTTCTGACTTATCACACCATAATGCGGGGAACATAAGCCCCTGGTGTATTCGGCCGTACCAAATTGTACGGGTGCAAGATGTCATTAATGAACATATATGTAAAGGCAATTATAGGCAAAACGTGCTGCATTATTTATTCAAGGAATTCTGCTATGAGTGCGGGATGATACAAGTAGTGCGGTAAGCAAGGGATTGGACTAATTAAACATGTCCCCCTCCAGGGGTGGGCTGCAGACTGGTGTATATAATCAAATTTAATGCTCGTAATGGAGACCACCTGAGTGTTCGTCGCAGCCTTTTCCCCTCCCTGGCTGTTGCATCGTGAGTTCGGCGGGCGCACCGCCGGACAGGGCCTCTGGTGAACGGAGTCCTGTATATAAAAGGAAGGAAAATAAAAATAAGAAGAGTGACACACTTGGGAGCCCCTGGTGTGGTCAAGCCGCACTCTGGGTCTGTTGTGGTTGTGCCCCTCCCCCTATGCCCATGGTATCTCCAGAGTGTAATGATGTACGCGGAGGGTTGGTCTTGCAATCATGCGAGGGCTGGAGTTGGGGCCGCATTGCTATGCGTGCTCGGAACGTGCCAGGTGGTCTTGATTGATGTTGCTCCGGGCGCGTTTGGCCGTGTCCGGTCGTTTAACGGCCAGACTCAAAAATTGCCTTAGAAGGCTGCTCTATACTTCTGCCGCGAGAGCCGCTGTATGTTCCTCCGTTCGGAGGGAGCGTTCCGTGTTTCCATTGACCGCGATGACTCCACGAGGGCCTGGCATCTTGATCTTGAGGTATGCATAATGCGGCACCGCTTTGAACTTTGCGAATGCGGTTCGTCCGAGCAGAGCGTGATAGCCGCTGCGGAACGGTACTATGTCGAAGATTAACTCCTCGCTCCGAAAATTATCCAGGGATCCGAAGACCACTCCCAGTGTGACTGAGCCTGTACAATTGGCCTCGACACCTGGTATGATGCCTTTGAAGGTCGTCTTTGTAGGTTTAATCCTTGAGGGGTCTATGCCCATCTTGCACACTGTATCCTGATAAAGCAGGTTCAGGCTACTGCCGCCGTCCATCAGCACTCTCGTAAGGTGAAATCCATCGACGATTGGGTCTAAAACCAATGCGGCGAATCCGCCATGGCGGATACTGGTCGGATGGTCTCGTCGATCGAAAGTGATCAGGCAAGAGGACCATGGATTGAACTTCGGGGCGACTGGCTCCATCGCATATACGTCCCTTAGTGCACGCTTCCGCTCCCTCTTGGGTATATGGGTTGCGTATATCATGTTTACCGTCCGCACTTGTGGGGGGAAACCCTTCTGTCCTCTACTGTTCGGCGGCCGGGTCTCTTCCTCGTCGTCGCTGTGCAACCCCTTGTCGTTGTTTTCGGCAATTAACTTGCCTGCCTGCTTAAATACCCAACAATCTCTGTTGGTGTGGTTAGCTGGCTTTTCGGGGGTGCCATGTATCTGGCATGAGCGGTCGAGTATTCGGTCCAAATTGGACGGACCCGGAGTGGTTCTTTTGAATGGCTTCTTCCGCTGACCGGGTTTAGAGCCTCGGAATCCGGCGTTGACTGCCGTATCCTCATTGTTGTCGCCGTTAACGCGGCGTTTGTTTTTGTTTCGACGCGACCTGCCATTGTGGTCCTCAGTATCCGGACTGCTAGCATTCTTGCTGAGGTTGTTGCTGCGAGCTAGCCAGCTATCCTCTCCCGCACAGAAGCGGGTCATTAATGATGTGAGGGCTGCCATGGATTTCGGCTTTTCCTGTCCTAGGTGCCGGGCTAGCCACTCGTCGCGGATGTTATGTTTGAAGGCTGCTAGGGCCTCTGCATCCGGACAGTCGACGATTTGGTTTTTCTTTGTTAAGAACCGTGTCCAGAACTGTCTGGCCGATTCATCTGGCTGCTGAATTATGTGGCTTAGGTCATCGGCGTCTGGTGGTCGCACATATGTGCCCTGGAAGTTGTCGAGGAATGCGGCTTCCAGGTCCTCCCAACACCCAATTGACTCTGCGGGCAGGCTGTTAAGCCAATGCCGAGCTGGTCCTTTAAGCTTGAACGGGAGATATTTGATAGCATGGAGATCGTCGCCGCGGGCCATATGGATATGAAGGAGATAATCCTCGATCCAAACCGCGGGGTCTGTCGTGCCATCGTAGGATTCGATGTTGACGGGTTTAAACCCTTCAGGGATTTGATGATCCATTACTTCGTCTGTGAAGCATAGTGGGTGTGCGGCGCCTTTGTATTGAGCGATGTCACGACGTAGCTCAAGAGAGCGTTGCCTGCTGTGTTCGGCCCGGCCGGAGTTGCTGTATCCGGCGCGACGGTATTCGTCGTGGGTCGTGGGGCGCCCACGTGATCCATAGATAGATCTGGATTGTCTTGCCTTGTCCTCCAATATATCCCGCAAGTCCGGCGCGTTCCCTCGTGGCTTCGTACTTTTTGAGTGATGCCGGTGTACGGTCTTGGTGGAGGGCCTAGGTGCCTCTCTGTTGCGACCACGGGGTGGTCGGTCTGCCGTATTGTGCGCTGGTGATGAAGGTATATATGCTTCCTCCTCTAGTCGGGGGAGCAACTTGCGTTTTGGGTAGCTCTTGGAGGGGCATTCGAGTTCATACTCTTCGGCCGCGAGGACCTCGGTCCATCTGTCGGCCAGCAGATCTTGGTCAGCTTGAAGCTGCTGCTGCTTTTTCTTTAGGCTATTTTCCATGGCGATAAGCCTGCGTTTAAAACGCTCTTGTTCGACGGGATCCTCAGGCACGACGAATTCGTCGTCGTTGAGGCTTGCCTCGTCTCCGGAGGGAGGTATGTAATTATCATCCTCGACCTCTTCGTCTGCCGCTCTCTCGTGAGGGCTTGCTTCTGCATCCTCCTGTGCTGAATCTTGCTGGAGGGGGTTGTCTTCGGCACTCTCTGGGGTGTTATTATCTTCGGTGCCGGAATCTCCATTCTTGCTGTGGCGGGATTTAGAGCGGCGCCGTTGACGCCGGCGCTTGGGCTGTTTCTTTGAGGAATCTGCCTTCGCTGCTTCTTCGGCGTCCCCATCTTTTGGGGTGTCCACCATGTATATATCGTATGACAAGGTGGTCTTCCAGTGCCCTGTAGGCGCTGGTTCTTGATCGTCTCCGGCATCGTCGTCCATACCGTTGATGTCCTCGGATTCGTAGTCTAGCATGTCGGTTAGATCGTCGACAGTGGCTACAAAGTGGGTGGTGGGTGGGGTTTGAATTTCTTCGTCGTCCGCATCCCAACCATCCTGGCCATAGTCCGGCCAGGGCTCTCCGGATAGCGAGAGATGCTTTCGCGAATTTAGGATGTCGCCAAAGGGTGAGTGCTGAAAGATGTCCGCGGTGGTGAACTCCATGATCGGCGCCCAATCGGATTTGATGGGAAGGGGCGCAGGAGGTTCGGAGTCCGGTAGGGAGTCCGGCACCTCGGAGTCACGAGCTTTATAAGGGACAAGGTCAGTGTTCGGCTCCATCGCCGTGGGAGTCACAGCCCCCGAGGCGGTGTCCAGCCACCCGTCCTCGATCTACGCGATCGGCTCCGAACTTGGGGTCGGAGCGGATTCGTGTGCGGCCACCAGGGCACTGTCCGGCGGCAGAGCTAAATCATACCCATCGTGACAGCACGGCACGCTCGGCAGTGGCTCGAGTCCGTCGAGGATCAAGTCCCCGCAGACGTCGGCCGTGAAGTTTAGGCTTCCGAACCTGACCTGATGGCCAGGGGCGTAGCTTTCGATCTGCTCTAGATGGCCAAGTGAATTGGCCCGCAGTGCGAAGCCGCCGAATACGAAGATCTGTCCGGAGAGAAAAGTCTCACCCTGGACGGTGTTGTTGATTGGAGAAGCCATCAAGCCTATCGGTGACGACACAGAGGAACTCTCAATGAAAGCACCAATGTCGGTGTCAAAACCGGCGGATCTCGGGTAGGGGGTCCTGAACTGTGCGACTAGGCGGATGGTAACAGGAGACAAGGGACACGATGTTTTTACCCAGGTTCGGGCCCTCTCGATGGAGGTAAAACCCTACTCCTGCTTGATTGATATTGATGATATGGGTAGTACAAGAGTGGATCTACCACGAGATCAAGGAGGCTAAACCCTAGAAGCTAGCCTATGGTATGATTGTTGTAAGGGTTGTTGTGTTCTACGGACTAAACCCTCCGGTTTATATAGACACCGGAGAGGGCTAGGGTTACACAGAGTCGGTTACAATGGTAGGAGATCTACATATCCGTATCGCCAAGCTTGCCTTCCACGCCAAGGAAAGTCCCATCCGGACACGGGACGAGGTCTTCATTCTTGTATCTTCGTAGTCTTGGAGTCTGGCGGACGATGATAGTCTGGCTGTCCGGACACCCCCTAGTCCAGGACCCCCTCAGGAATCAAGGTGTGTGTTGCCCCCTCCTCTCCTCACACACACACACACACACATAAACACTATTCTGATCACGGGAGCAGAATATTATTCTGATCACAACCTGAACTTCCTGAGTTACACAACCTGAACTTCCCTGTGTAGGAACCCGACCTTCGGGCTATCTTCGCAACCGTGTCTCCCTGCGTGAATTATTCTGGCCAGTCGTGTTCTGTGTGATGTAAGTGTAATCTACAAACGGGTTTTAGCAACTAAATGCCCGTTTTAAATAGGAATCTCGCTCATTGGCGGATTTTGCTCTCGTGTTGTGATGAACATGCGTCTGTTACAATTTTACTGCCTGAGTTGTTCGACCTGAACTTCCCCTAGTGCTAGGTTGAACTTCTGCCAACATTGCCCAAATGGGGCTTACGATTTACTATTGGAAAGCAATGGACACGAGTATCATGACCCAAGTTAAATTTTCGGTAAAATTTAAGCGGATTAAGAGCAGTTTTGAAAACCGATTTTTCCTCGTACGAAGAACGTGAATCGTATTTTTGATCACATTTTTAAACCGTTTATCGGAATTAGGAAAATAATGTGGTGTTAGAAAGCTACTTCAAAACCACTCCTTCCACATGTTGAAGGTTTTATCTAATTCCCTATTGTTAAAGAGTAATTTGGAAAATCGTAAACTTTTGCAAACCGAACACCCGAGTTCATATTTTCGATGCCACTTCTAAATGGCTTATCCAATTGAGGCAAATGATATGGAGTTCGAAAGTTTATGAAAATACGCTACTGTTTCATCTTGAAAGTGTTTTCTAATTTTGAACGGTTTAAAAGTAATTTTGGAAACGGTACAAGTTCCATCGAGTTTGTATTTTTGAGCTAATTTTTTAACCATACGTCCGAATGCAGCAAATGATATGTCGTTGGAAAGCTTGAGGAAATGCAAAACTTTTTGGTACATATTATTTCTCCTAATTCCTTACAGTTTTCAGTCAAATTTTAAAATGGTTAAAAATGTTTTTTGGCTGTAATTTTTGGAAACTTTGTCAGAATGGGGCAAATAATATATCGTTGGCTAACTATCAAAAATGCGAAACTTTTTCGTATGCAAAGTTTTCTCTAATTCCCAGACGTTTTCAAGTAATTTAAAAAATGGTGAGATCATGATTCCTGCCTTCATCGCGAAAGGAAATGCACTGCGTGAAGTACTTGAACTTCTGTGGCAGTTCTGTTTGAACTTCACTCTGTTTTTGACGTGATGTTTCTTGCCCGTAACTCCCAAACCACTTACCGAAATTGAGCTAATGATATAACGATGGAAAGCTGCTATAAGCACACAACTCTCCCATGTTGATTTGTTTTTCATACTCGCGACGCAATAAAAGATTTTCATCTGAAATTCCTTTAGTGTAAGAGTTGAACTTACTGCTGTTTTCACGTTGAAATTCTATGACATATTTTCATTTGTAATATTCTCATCCATTCGTTGGTGTTACACAAATGATATTTCTTTTGTACAAACCTCTCTCACTGTAATTTTTTTAACTTTCTCCGACTGAGGAATTGAACTTATAACAACAAAAAATTTGGACCTTGCCTTTTTATTCATTTTTCTCATATTTAAACACACACTATGTAGTACATGAACTTTTTCTGTTTTAATAATTTGAATTTTTTTATTTTATTTTTAAATCAAATTGCTCAATTTCTTTGTGGATTGAGAGAATTATTTTAAAACGCAAAAAACAATTTCTATTTTGTTTTTTTTGAACATGGAAATACAAGGTGAACCTCCCTCACAAGAAAATTGAACTTCCCAGACAGAGCACTTGAACTTCTTTCAACAAACCTTTTAAGCTTTTATTTTTGTTTACTTTTAGAGCACTTGAACTTCTTTCAAAAAACCTTTTAAGCTTTTGTTTTTGTTTACTTTTATTCTCACCTGAAATGCATTCCTTGCAATAGTTGAACTTCTCGTTGTTTTCACTATGAACTTCTGTCACATTTTTGTGTATACGTCAAATTACACGCAATTGAACATCGAACGTCATTTTTTGCCATTTTAAAACATGTAATTGGAGGTCGGACGTCCCCCGATATAAATTCTAAACCGTGCACGGAGGTGCATGTGAACTTCTTCCAACAAATCTGAGTTTTGTATATACTTCGAATTTCTCTGTTATTTTAATTTGAACTTCTTAGTCTTATTTTTAGATTAATTTTATTTAAATGAGGATCAAACAGTTAAAGAAAATTAATCTTCATTCTTTTATTTTACCTATAAACGAAAAGAATTTAGCAGTAACAAAAACAAAAAATAAAAGTGTGATGGAAGGATTGAGATTTTAGTCCACGAGGAAGATTTTAGGAGCATAAAATCCATGCGAAGATTAACGTTCACTTTGGTACTTTTCGCTAGCAACGGTGAAAATCCGAGTTTTATAACAAACATTGAGCCGCTCCGTTAATTTAATTTTGAAGCTTATGGTTTTTTAGAAATGAGGAGAATCTTCTTCTTAATAAAATTTTGAACTGCTCCGTATTTTTAATTTGAACCTTATCATTTTTTTAGGAATGAGGACAATCTGCTTTTTTTATAAACTTTTGAACCACTTCTTGTTTATTTTTTTAGAAATGGGGAAATACTAGTATTTTATACTCACTAGACTATTTTATTATTTAAAATTGAACTTCGTGATTTTATACTTTACAAATGTGGATCCAAATGTATTCTTTATTTTTTTAGAGATTAGAAAAATCTGATTATTTTATTAACATCGAAGTGCCTACCTTTTTTAATTTGAACTTCCATGTTTATTATTTAAAGTGGAAAAATCCTTCTTTCATAAACACGAATTGTTTTCTATTATTTTAAACTTCTTTCAACTTCAAGGATTTTTTAGCGTGAACTTTCAAAATATTGGGGGACTATTTTTTCAACAAACATATTGAAGTTTCTTAGTCTTGCCGTTTCCTCTAATTTTACCAATTTCGAACTTTTGTGCGCTCTTTCTTTCAAAACACAAACAATTGTAGTTAAAAATTTCAAACCTCGGGTTTCATGTGTACTTTCTATTGTCATTGAGGTTAAGGAACCATTTTCGCGAGTGAACTTGCGACATTGAAAAGGAAAAAAGTCCGACGAAGCTTCAACCATGTAGAGAAGAAGAGGCTAGGAAACCAGGGTAGTATTCGTGGAGGGATATGTACTTTTCAAACTAAAACATGTGAACGTACGAGAGTAGGGTGTAGTTTGGTTCAATTGTGATTTTTTCAGAAAACCAAACTACTGCAATTGCTATGCGACACTCTTTGAACTGATTATCAAATACATACTGGACTATTAGACCCACTGTAACGCCCTAATGCAATTACATAATCGTTAAACTAATGTACTGAGTTGCAAACAATTATCAAATGCCAAGCTACTGTGTGTACACTTCTTTTAAAATATATTTAAAAAATTCACACAATCTTCTATGGAACGGAGGGGAGTTTTTTTGTAACATGTTATAAATGCTTTCTTAAACATATTGTAAGGGCATATTTATCCCTAAGGTGTTTTGGTGATTGATGACAATGCTTTTGCGGACTAATCGTGTGCCTTGAGTTTCTCAGACGCTTCATCGCTAGGCACAAGACGGTTCGGTGCCCCTCGAAGACTATTGAAGACGGTGTTTTTCTACGTTTCTTTTTGGTGGATTTGAGTCGTAGGAGAGCCGTTCTATTAAGAGGGGGTCCGCGTCGGAAAGGTTCGGGTGGAATCATCACGTACACGTTTCCTTCCTTGTCTCCACCTTTCCCTTGCACTTTGGAGCATCCCCCGTTTATCCTCTATGCGATTGTCCTGGCTGCTGTTGCTGAGCTTGCGGTAGTGCTGCTCCCTGGAGCGGTAGTACCGCAGGCACCTACGGTAGTACCGTGCCACTGCGCAGTAGTACCGTGGGAGCCCACAGTAGTACTGCTCCTCTGGAGTCGTAGTACAGTGGCTCCCAGGCCAAGTGCCGCTGCTTCGCGATAGTAGGGGCGGATGTAATTTTTTACATCCGCGCCTCCACGGTAGTACTACACGTCGTGCGCGGTAGTACCGCGGGAGCCCACGGTAGTACCGCTCCCCTGGAGACATAGTACCATGGCTCCCAGGCCAAGTGCCGCTGCTTCACGGTAGTAGGGGCGGATGTAATTTTTTACATCCGCGCCTCCGCGGTAGTACCGGACTTCATGCGCGGTAGTATCGCGCGCGGCCTGTTTCAGCTGCCATGTGGTAGTACCGCTCCCCAGCGGTAGTACCGTGTCGGATTGTTGCATCGTTTGTTTTCTAGCAGAAGTAGGCACAGATGTATTTTTATTCATCCACACCCTTCCCAGGCTAGGACTTTCCTGCCTTGCAGTAGTACCGCAAGGGGGAGCGGTAGTACCGTGCTCGCGGAAGTACTGCTCTCAGTCAGGAATGTTCTAGTCTCTGCAGCTGCCGCGGTAGTACCGTGGTCCCTCACGGTAGTACCGCGTGGCCTTGCAGTAGTACCGCGTTTCTGGAGCGGTAGTACTGCATGTCGCGGGCTGGATAAGTGGATAACGGCTGGATTTTGTCCACATCTATAAAAGGGGTGTCTCCTACCTCTAGTTGACTACCTCTTCCATCCCTAAGCTCCATTGTTGCTCCAAGCTCCATTTTCGCCCGATCTCTCTCCCTAGCCAATCAAACTTGTTGATTTGCTCGGGATTGGTTGAGAAGGCCCCGATCTACACTTCCACCAAGAGAAATTTGATTCCCCCCACTAATCCCTAGCGGATCTTGTTACTCTTGGGTGTTTGAGCACCCTAGACGGTTGAGGTCACCTCGGAGCCATAGTCCATTGTGGTGAAGCTTCGTGGTGTCGTTGGGAGCCTCCAATTAAGTTGTGGAGATTGCCCCAACCTTGTTTGTAAAGGTTCGGTCACCGCCTTCAAGGGGCACCAATAGTGGAATCACGGCATCTCGTATTGTGTGAGGGCGTGAGGAGAATACAGTGGGCCTAGTGGCTTCTTGGGGAGCATTGTGCCTCCACACCGCTCTAACGGAGACGTACTTCCCCTCAAAAGGAAGGAAATTTGGTAACACATCCTCGTCTCCATCGACTCCACTCTTGGTTATCTCGCGCCTTTACTTTTGCAAGCATTACTTGTGTTATATCTCTTGCTTGCTTGTGCGCTTGTTGTTGTTGCATCATATAGGTTGTTCACCTAGTTGCATATCTAGACAACCTACTTTGATGCAAAGTTTAATTTGGTAAAGAAAAGCTAAAAATTGTTTGTTGCCTATTCACCCCCCCTCTAGTCAACTATATCAATCCTTTCAATTGGTAACAGAGCCTCGTCTCTCTATTAAGGACTTTGCCGTCCGAAGAGTATGGTTGACACCGTAGACCATGGGGAGGAGGAGCACTCCAGTGTGAATCCGATCTAGTCTACGGGTGATGGGGAAACCATGGTGTCCCATGAGGAATTCAATGTGGCCTTGGACACATTGAAAACCTCCATGACAACCACGGTTGAAAGCATGTTTAATAAATTCTTAGAAGGAGTTAAACTACCTACCTCGCCGTTGAAAGTGGGTGATCCCACTAACAAGGTGACGCATGCTAACTCCGACAAGGGGGAAGCTAATAGTGTGAAGGGTCCTTCTACTAGTGGTAGAAATGGCACCGGCATCTTTGCCATGTGGAACCTCCAACTTATGGAGGACCGATTCCCTCTACTCATTTAAATCATGCCGGTCCTCCTCCTAAGATTGTGAAAAATGAGGATTTTGATTCTTGGGTGTATCGCTTCAAGCGTCATTTAAATCATGTGAATACTAATCTTTGGAGAATCATTGAAGAAGGTTTCTATCCAGATGACCGAAGCAACTTCACCCCGAGAGAAGCAGTGGATAATCAATTCAATGAGAATGCTCTCTTCATCATCCAAGATGCGATCCATCCTGAAGATCTCCCTCATCTTCGACCCCATGCCATGGCCAAAGACGCATGGCAATGCATTGTGTCTCTCTATCGGGGAAGTGCTAGCATTCAACGCTCCAACTATGGAGTGGTGCAAGATGAAGCCGATGAGTTTGCAATGAAAGAAGATGAAGAACCTCGTGAGCTCTTTCGAAGAGTGACCAAACTCGCGGTCTCACTCCGAGATCATGGGAGCAAGGACATGGATGATTATTGGATCAAGCGCAAGTTCCTCAAGGCCATGCTGCCCTACAACAAGGCCATGTCCTCCGTCATTCGTCAAAGACCGGACTTCCACTCCATGACCTCAAGTGAAGTGTTGGATGAGTTCATTGCAATGAGCATCTTAGACAAGACCGCCGACAATGCGGTGCTCCGCTCTCAAAGGGGAAAGAAGCCCAACCTTGCCTTGAAGGCCAAGGTTATTATGGAAGAAGAGGAAGAAGAGGAGGATGAGGAGAGCAACCCCGAAGATACGAAATATGATTATCATGAGCACATGGCTCTTGCTTCAAGACAATTTTGGAGCAAGAAGAATTCAAGGCCCAATTTCAACAAGACCAACTCAAGTGGCTTCAAGGGAAAGCAACGAGTAAGAACTTGTTACAACTGTGGCAATGTGAGCCATTTCGTTGCGGATTGTCCTTACTAGAAGCGGGAAGACAATGGTGGCAAGCTCATCCGAAAAGACAAAGCCAAGTCCTTCCCCAACAAGAACAACTTCACCAAAAAGACTCCTACTCGAGGGTTGGTGGTTCAAGAAGAATACCGTGAGGATGACAATGATGATGAAGATAGTGAAGCGGTGGCCATGGCATCTGTTGCCATTTCCACAACTCCCCGGATGTCTCTCTTCGATTCACCCAATGAGAACATCCCCGCCAAGTGCCTCATGGCCAAAGCCTCTAACAAGGTAACCCCCAACATCAAAACCACCATCATTACTAATCCCTCTTTGGCGGGTTGCATTGATGAACATGAGGGGTCTAATGAGGATGTGAATGAATTTGAGTCCTTTATGAGTAAGCTCAAGGGCAAATCCAAGAAGCACTTTGTTGCTCTCTTGGAACAACTTGGTGAAGCCAATGACATGATTGAGGCTCACGAAGAAACCATCTCTAAGATGGAAGGTCATAGTCGTGACTATGCCGATGAGATATCGGATCTCTCTAATGCTCTTGAAGAAGAGCGTGGGCATCGTTTGGCTCTTGAGGAGTCACACAACGATGACCATGCTAAGTTAAAGAAAGATCTTGATCATGCTCTTGTGGTGTCTCGGGTGCTAACTTCTGAGAAGGCTAAACTTGGGGTTGATCATGCTAGACTCAAGGAGGAGTTTGATGTACTTGACAAGGCCCACAAGGTCTTGAAGGGTACTCATGCTAACCTCAAGGAGTCTCATGCTCAACTCCAAGTTAAGCTAACCAAGGAAAAGGCCACCTTTCCTCATATGGTATTAGTTGATAATGCATATGCTACTAACCCGTGTTGTGAGCATGTGCATCTTGTGGAGGAGAATGCCAAGTTGAAGGATCAACTTGAGAAAGGCCTTGTGACATGCATTCAAGGTGATAAGAACCTCAACGACCTTTTGAGCAATCAAAAGGAAGTTGTGGCCAATAAGGGAATTGGGTTCGCACCCAAGTCCAAGAACAAGAAGAAGAACGACAAGACCAAATGACCTCCTCCTCTCAAGCAAACGGTTGTGAAAGAGGGAGAGGGTGCTCCTAAGGAGAAGAAGGAAAATGTGAAGGGTGTTGATGTCAAAAAGGGCAAAACCACCTCCTCCAACAAATCCGGCGACTTTAACCCTTCCTATGTGTTGTGCCGTGCTAGTGATGGGCATGTTTATGCTAAATTTGTTGGTTCTTCTTATGAGTACATTGAATGGTCTATTTGGGTTCCTAAGACCCTTGTTACTAACATCAAAGGACCCATTACAAAATGTGTACCTAAAACCAAGCATTGATCTCGTGTAGGTGTTTGCTTCCGGTGGGGGATCATGGTTGCTCGATAGTGGAGCAACAAATCATATGACCGAAAGCAAGGACTTGGTGGTGGACGTGCACAAGATTCCTTCTATGACCACCAATGTCGAGTGGGGTGATGCCTCGTCTTCTAAGGTATTGGGTCTTGGCAAGGTTGTCATTTCTCATGATCTTACGATCGAGAAAGTCATGCTTGTTGAGTCCCTTGCATTCAATCTTCTCTCCGTTCGTCAACTTGCACTCATGGGTTTTGCCACTTTCTTTGATATTGATACCGTGGCCCTCTTGTGGAGCAAGACTCTTAAAGTAGCCTTTGTTGGGCATGTCGAGAACGGTCTTTATGTGATTAACTTTTCAGAGCAACCCACTAAGACCGCGACATGCCTAATGGCTAAAGTTGATGTGGGATGGCTTTGGCATCACCGTTTAGCCCACGTCAATATGAGATCTTTGCAAAGTCTCCTTAAGGGGGACCATGTCCGTGGACTAACAAATGTTAGTTTTGCCAAAGATCGTGCTTGCAGTGCTTGTATCGAAGGGAAGCTTCATGAAAAGGCTCACCCTCCCACGACTATCATCTACTCGAAGAGACCCTTGGAGCTCCTTCACATGGATCTTTTTGGGCCTCCATCCTTTGATAGTCTTGGGGGTAGAAAGTATTGCTTGATGATTGTCGATGATTATTCAAGGTACACTTGGGTATTCTTCTTCAAGAGGAAGAGTGAGACTCAACAAACCGTTATCGACTTTGCAAATGAAGCTCAACGTCAACATGATGCAAAGATCTTGACAATAAGAAGTGACAATGGCACCGAGTTCAAAAACTACACCTTGGATGAGTTTCTTAGTGATGAGGGGATCAAGCATCAATATGCTGCACCATATACCCCTCAACAAAAGGTGTCGTGGAGAGGAAGAACCGGACGTTGATGGATGCGGCAAGGACCATGATGGCGGAGTTCAAGTCTCCATACAACTTTTGGGCTGAAGCCATCAACACAACATGTCATGCATCCAATCGGCTCTATCTTCGCAAAGGCTTGAACAAGACTCCATATGAAATACTCACCGGTAACAAGCCCAATCTCAAGTACTTCCGGGTGTTCGGGTGTAAGTGTTTCATTCTCAAGAAAGGTGTTCATTTGTCTAAATTTGAGGCTAGAGCTTACGAGGGCATATTTGTTGGTTATGCTACCAACTCTCATGCGTACCGTGTCCTCAACAAGTCCACCGGATTCATTGAGTAGACGTGTAACATGGAGTTTGACGAAAATAACGGCTCCCAAGTGGAGAAAAGTGGTACTTGTGATGTAGGTTATGAAATTCCTCCCCAAGCCATAAGAAGAATGGGTATTGGTCATATTCTACCCATTGAGGAACCCCTTGTGGCTGAAGGAGAAGGACAATGCTCCACTCAAGTGGGGCCATCACCTCCCCAAGACCCACACGCTTCCGAAGAAGAAAGTGAAGGCCCTCAACCTCGTGAACAAGACCAAGGGCGAGATCAACCTCAAGATGGTGGTGAACCACCAAAGGATGCCCAAGGTCAAGTTCTCCCCCTCGAGCAAGTTCAAGATCATGAGCAAGCTCAAGATCTAGAACAAGCTCAAGACGGCGCACAAGATAATCAAGTTAACCCTCCTCCTTCCACATCCGAGGAGGAATTAGAGCGTCGTGCCGTGAAGATTTGTTCCAAGCTCACCACCAAAGGTCATCTCATGGAGAATGTGGTTGGAAGCCTAAGAAAGGGGGTAAGCACTCGTAGACAATTAGCAAACTATTGTGAACATCACGCGTTTGTCTCTTGTGTCGAACCCCAAAAGGTCTATGAGGCGCTCGAAGATCCGGATTGGCTCAGTGCCATGCATGAAGAACTCAACAACTTTGAGTACAACAAGGTGTGGAGATTGGTGCCAAGGCCGTCGGGGAACCACAACGTCATTGGAACCAAGTGGATATTCAAGAACAAGCAAGATGCTCATGGGAACATCATTCGCAACAAGGCAAGATTGGTAGCACAAGGCTACTCCCAAGTCGAGGGTATCGACTACGGTGAAACCTTTGCTCCCGTTGCTCGCCTTGAATCCATTCGTTTGTTGATTTCTTATGCTTCCCATCACAACTTTAAGTTACAACAAATGGATGTGAAAAGTGCTTTTCTTAATGGTCCTATTAATGAGTTGGTTTATGTCAAGCAACCCCCCAGGTTCAAGGATCCCTACTTCCTGGATCATGTGTATCAACTCGATAAGGCACTCTATGGCCTTAAACAAGCCCCACGTGAGTGGTATGACCACCTTACCGAGTTGTTACAAGATCGTGGATTTGAGGTTGGGCAAATCGATCCCACTCTTTTTACTAAGAAGGTCAAAGGGGAGTTGTTTGTATGCCAACTATATGTTGATGATATTATCTTTGGTTCCCCTAACAAAGCTTTCAATGAGGAATTTGCCGCTCTCATGACCTCTAAGTTCAATATGTCTTCGATGGGAGAGTTGAAGTTCTTCCTTGGTTTTGATATCAAACAAAGAAGAGAAGGTACCTTCATCAACCAAGCCAAATACACTCAAGACATGCTAAAAAGATTCAAGCTAAGTGATGTCAAGCCGGCTTCTACTCCAATGCCTACCAAGTGCCAACTTGACATTGATCCCAATGGTAAAGCGGTGGATCAAAAGGTATATCGCTCCATGATTGGCTCCTTGCTTTACCTTTGTGCATCTAGACCGGATATCATGTTGAGTGTGGGAATATGTGCACAGTTTCAAGCTGCACCGAAGGAAGGCCACTATGTGGCGGTCAAGCGAATCTTTCAATATTTGGCCCATACCCCAAACATTGGCTTATGGTACCCAAGAGGAGAAAACTTCAAGCTTGAAGGATATACGGATTCCGATTGGGCGGGAGACAAGGTGGATAGGAAGTCCACTTCCAGAGGGTGCCAATTTCTTGGTTGCTCTTTGGTGAGTTGGTCTTCCAAGAAGCAAAGTTGTGTGTCTCTCTCGTCCACCGAAGCAGAATATGTGGCGGCCAATAGTTGTTGTGCACAACTCTTATGGATGAGGCAAGCTTTAAAGGAGTATGGTGTCATTTGTGACAAAGTGCCTCTTTGGTGTGATAATGAAAGTGCCATCAAGATTTCTCTCAACCCGGTGCAACATTTCAAGACGAAGCATATTGAGGTTCGGTATCACTTCATCCGGGATCACATTAGGCGAGGGGAGATCAAGCTCAAGTATGTCAACACTCATGATAACCTTGCAGATATTTTCACGAAGCCCTTGGATGAAGCAAGATTTCGTGAGTTAAGGCATGAGCTAAATATCATTGATTCGAGCAATGTGACTTGAACCCTTGCACCTCCCACCACACTCAACTTGTTGTCTAGTTTAGGTGTAGGCATGGACATAGGGGGAGTGTTGTTCTCTTAATGAACTCACCCTCCCCCCATTATGCATAAATCGATCAACTCTTTCACATTAGCCATTTTTTATGGTACTTGTGCTTCAAAGACGAGTTTTGGTCATGGGTCCAAGGATAATTCTTCGCGGTGCCATACCAACTGACTCAAACATAGGTGGCTCCGGCCACCGCCCTCTCTTTTGAGAGGTGGTGTTGCGTGGTTGCTTCTTGTTGACGTTTGCCTTTCTACCTTTGTGTTGAGTGTGTTCTTGTGGTGTCTCTTGTGCTCAAAGTTTCCTTGCGAAGACCTCTTTTTCGTGTGTTTGAAACCTGTTTTTCTTGAGCTCACGGTACTACCGCAGCCTGCTATGGTTCTACCGCGTGTGGAGAGCACGGTACTACCGCCCTAGCGTGGCAGTAATTTTTTGCTGCCGCCTAGGAGAGCGGTACTACTGCTTTGGTGCGGTACTTCAGCCCAAGCGGTACTACCGCGATGATGTGCGGTACTACCACGCTGTCGCAGACGCGTGGGGATAAGGACGGGCAGGGGGAGTTCTAACTCCCCCATACCCATTCGTCTGTTTTCCCCACTTTGTCTCTCTCTCTCTCCCTCTCTCTCTCTCTCTGTCTCTGTCTCTCTCTCTCTCTCTCGCTCATGAACGGGGCCGGAGTCCCTCGCCGGATCTCCGCTTCCGACTCCTCTCCTGCGATTCCGTCCAGTGGGATCGTTCCCCACCACATGCTCTTGCCATGGAACGAGGTCCTTCCCCAAATCCCTCTCTTTTTGGTTGTTTTCTTTGCCTCTAGGTTTTTGGGGAGATGCATGTGTTCTTGAGATTTTAGGCTAAATCTTTGCAAGAGTAGGATGTAGGAGAGTAGTATCGTGTAGGGATTATACTTGATATGTTGTCCTATGATAGATTTGCTCAACCGTAGTACCGTCATGGTTTCGTGGTTCTTCTCAGATTCAAAATCTGGTTCGGATCTAACGCGGTGCGGTACTACCGCTCGACCGGTTCTACCGCCCGTCCGGTGCGGTACTACCGCACGAGCTGTGGCACTAGGATCTTACTACCGCTCCCAGCCCTGGTACTACCGTGACATCACACGGTACTACCGCGACTAGGAGCGGTACTAAAATTTTAGTACCGCAGCACCAGGCAGTACTACCGTTGGGTCCAATCTCTCTCATGGCAATTACCACGTATGCTTTCTATGTGTTTCTGTTGCTTTGCCGTGGTCTTTGCATTGATCCTTCTTGCTTGTCGTGGGTGTTTTGCGCTTTGTGTCTCAGGTGGTGGCTCTCGCTGTTCCAATCCCAGTTGTGACACTGGCTCCAAGAGTCTGTGCAATCTAGGTGAAGCACTAGAGGGCTCCACTGCCCCCAAGCGCCATGTCAAGACCTCCGCTAGCAAGCACAAGGAACCCGCTAAGGGCATGGACGAGATTCCCCCTTCTGAGTACATTCGTCTCAGGCAGATCAACCCATATGTGAATCGTCGTGCTACCATCAGAGGCAGTGAATTGTTTTGGTCCAAGCAGCAGACTCTCACTTATCTGGATGTCATCAAGAACAAGAAAAATACCTACGTGGATGTCAAGTGGATAGACATGCATCACCTGAGGAAGGACACGTTTCGTGAGTACTTTGGAGAAGCTCTGGATTTGGTGGAGCAGTTTGGTATTGAACATGTGATCTCTTTCCACCTTGACTATGACCCTGAGCTTATCTGTTAGTTCTTTGCCTCAGTTTTGTTTCACTCTGGGGAGGAGCGGAGGATGACTTGGATGGCCAATGGCCATCAGTTGACTACTACCTGGAAGGAGTTCATGAATCTGCTCCAGGTTCCTGATGACGGGCTCAACACACCCGTGGGTGTTCGCCCCCATGCCAATCCTGAGTCTACTAACAAGGACAAGATTCAGCCGTTCTATGTTGAGAAGGTGCTTCCCAGTGGCAAGTCATCATGGGTGCTCAACTCCTTTCTGGATATCATGTATCGCATCTTCTGCAACTCTTTGTTCCCTTGCATTGGTGACAAGGACAAGGTTCATGCCTATATGGTGGATATGATGCTCCTATGCGAGGAGGCACGTGTGTCTCAGAATCAGCCACTTGATGTCTCACACATCATGTGGTGTGAGCTTCGGTTTGCAGTGTTCAACCGCAAGGTGCCTATCTATGGACCATACCTGTTTCTGTCGATCTCCAAGACTTGGGAGAAGCTGTACCCTGGTGATGAGTTCCTTGCTCCAGACTAGATTTGGCATGATCCCATCAGTCTCCGTGTCAAGCCCAACTGGGCCAAAACTACTACTCGTGCTGAGGCGCCTGCTGCTAGGAGGGCTGTTTATGAGGAGGAGGCTGGAGCAGAGGATGTTGCTGAGGACCATGCTGCTGGGTCTTCCCATAATTCCTCCGAGCCCTCGTGGGCCAAGAAGCTGAAGGACAAGATGAAGACTCTTTTCTGCATGCAATCTAAGGGGCAGTACAGGACTCATGTGGCATCCAAGGAGAGTCGTCGCCGGGACAAGAAGACCATGAGGCTGTATGGAGAGGACGTGTCTGGCGGTTCTGAGGATCGCATCACTCCAAAGGCTGAGTGGATGGTGAAACAAGGCTACAAGTGGACTGATTCTGAGGAGGACGTCGAGGAGACCGTCCCTGCCGCTGAGTCTGATGATGAGCGTTGGGATGATTTCTCTGCTTGAGCCACCCCTTGTGTGTAGGTATCCTCTCTGCCTTTTTGGCGTCTCGATGCCAAAGGGGGAGAGAGTGTAGGGATTTGCGAGTCGTGTGTTTACGTGCTCGGTGTGTTTGCTAGCTCGTTTGAACCTCGTTTCGGTTGCTTTGGTTTGGTTTGACCTTCATATGGTGTAAGACATATGTACTCTACCTATCTTAGTGAGCTTGTGATATATTGTGCTACCTATGTTTTATGCTCTTGCTTAGATGTTAGTCTTACCCTTGCAAGATCATGCCTTGTCTCTAAAATATAGGGGGAGTGTTGATCCTAGTTTGTGTGCTGTGCAGTCCAAAGCATCCATCAAGATTGTACACATCTAGTGGGAGCCCGTCTATATTTTAGAGAGGAGGGGTTTGCCTCTGCTCAATATTGTTTCCCCATGTGCAAATCCCGTATTGTCATCAATCCACCAAAAAGGGGGAGATTGTAAGGGCATATTTATCCCTAAGGTGTTTTGGTGATTGATGACAATGCTTTTGCGGACTAATCGTGTGCCTTGAGTTTCTCAGACGCTTCATCGCTAGGCACAGGACGGTTCGGTGCCCCTCGAAGACTATTGAAGACGGTGTTTTTCTACGTTTCTTTTTGGTGGATTTGAGTCATAGGAGAGCCATTCTATTAAGGAGGGTTCCGCGTCGGAAAGGTTCGGGTGGAATCATCACGTACACATTTCCTTCCTTGTCTCCACCTTTCCCTTGCACTTTGGAGCATCCCCCGTTTATCCTCTATGCGATTGTCCTGCTGCTGTTGCTGAGCTTGCGGTAGTGCTGCTCCCTGGAGCGATAGTACCGCAGGCACCTGCGGTAGTACCGTGCCACTGCGCGGTAGTACCGCGGGAGCCCACGGTAGTACCGCTCCTCTGGAGTCGTAGTACCGTGGCTCCCAGGCCAAGTGCCGTTGCTTCGCGGTAGTAGGGGCGAATGTAATTTTTTACATCCGCGCCTCCACGGTAGTACCGCACGTCATGCGCGGTAGTACAGCGGGAGCCCACGGTAGTACCGCTCCCCTGGAGACATAGTATCATGGCTCCCAGGCCAAGTGCCGCTGCTTCACGGTAGTAGGGGCGGATGTAATTTTTTACATTCGCGCCTCCGCGGTAGTACCGCACTTCATGCACGGTAGTACCACGCGCAGCCTGTTTCAGTTTCCATGCGGTAGTACCGCTCCCCAGCGGTAGTACCGTGTCGGATTGTTGCATTGTTTGTTTTCTAGCAGAAGTAGGCACAGATGTATTTTTATTCATCCACGCCCTTCCCAGGCTAGGACTTTCCTGCCTTGCGGTAGTACCGCAAGGGGGAGCGGTAGTACCGCGCTCACGAAAGTACTACTCTCAGTCAGGCATGTTCTAGTCCCTGCAGCTGCCGCGGTAGTACCGTGGTCCCTTACAGTAGTACCGCATGGCCTTGCAGTAGTACCGTGTTTCTGGAGCGGTAGTACCGCATGTCGCGGGCTGGATAAGTGGATAACGGTTGGATTTTCTCCACAACTATAAATGGGGTGTCTCCTACCTCTAGTTGACTACCTCTTCCATCTCTAAGCTCCATTGTTGCTCCAAGCTCCATTTTCGGCCGATCTCTCTCCCTAGCCAATCAAACTTGTTGATTTGCTCGAGATTGGTTGAGAAGGCCCCGATCTACACTTCCACCAAGAGAAATTTGATTCCCCCCACTAATCCCTAGCGGATCTTGTTACTCTTGGGTGTTTGAGCACCATAGACGGTTGAGGTCACCTCGGAGCCATAGTCAATTGTGGTGAAGCTTCGTGGTGTCGTTGGGAGCCTCCAATTAAGTTGTGGAGATTGCCCCAACCTTGTTTGTAAAGGTTCGGTCGCCGCCTTCAAGGGCACCAATAGTGGAATCACGACATCTCGCATTGTGTGAGGGCGTGAGGAGAATACGGTGGGCCTAGTGGCTTCTTGGGGAGCATTGTGCCTCCACACCGCTCTAATGGAGACGTACTTCCCCTCAAAAGGAAGGAACTTCGGTAACACATCCTCGTCTCCAGCGACTCCACTCTTGGTTATCTCGCGCCTTTACTTTTGCAAGCATTACTTGTGTTATATCTCTTGCTTGCTTGTGCGCTTGTTGTTGTTACATCTTATAGGTTGTTCACCTAGTTGCATATCTAGACAACCTACTTTGATGCAAAGTTTAATTTGGTAAAGAAAAGCTAAAAATTGTTAGTTGCCTATTCACCCCCTCCCTAGTCAACTATATCGATCCTTTCACATATGTTGCAAATCCTCACGTAATTGGATTAGAGATACATTTTGTTACGGGGGTTTTCATATGAATGAACTGACTAGCCCATTTTTCTCGTACTGAACCGTTTTTGTACTGACGCTTGTTTCCAGAAATTTAAGACGATGCAAATATTATCTACAATACGGACATTTAGTATAGTCTGAATTGAACTTTTTGGCACTTTTTGCACCGAGGTAATGGCAGTGAACCTGTGACGAAGAATAGAACTCCGAAAGAAATGTTTTGGAGGTGGAATAAAACGTCAGAGATCGGGTGGACCGGCTACACCTCCTCCTCTGGACTGATTGCTCCAGTGAAGTGGAGCTGATGGAGGCGGAGATCACGAGCAGTGCCGGTGATTGGACTGATCTCCTCCTCCCATTGTGACATGATTTTGTTTGTGGAATCTCTAATGTCCTGAATGCATTACATGAAAAGAGAATAGGAGAGGAGTCAGCAAACACACACATCCAAAGTGCATGTCTGTCGTTTCATGAGTAGAACTGAAAAAGAACGTGTAGCAAGGCTAGAGCATCGCAATCAAACTTGACAAAACTTTGAATGGAGTTAGCAGTGGAGCATTTACTAAGTAGATCAATGGAGTTGGCCAGAGTATCGATATAAACCTGGACGTACGGGACCAGGGCCTCTATAGTCTGTGTACACCAGCCCGCCCGTCTCCCGCTAGAACCACAGCAAGGCAGCGAGCTTCCCCTCCCTTCCAACTACCCCATGTGACATGCCTTTCTCAGTAAATCAATATACTGATGATGCAAGGGAGGCCGTTCAAGTAACACAAAATGGCGAGAAGCTCGCGTAGTTCAAGCTCATCAGTTCAAGCAGCATGTGGTCAGCCAGAAACGGGCTTGAAATGAAGGGGTCGACAACACAGTGTACAAAAGACAACGAGGACAGAGACGACCACACGTGGTGGAGGCCACGGTTCCCGCATGGGCTCGTCCGAGCCAGGGTTTCCGTACTAATGCGGCATCACACACGTACTGATGCACGCACTGATGCAGCAGCACACAGAGGCTCGAAACAAAGAGTGTCATGCGGCAGTACACACGTACTGATGCACACGGAAACACGAGATGGCCATGGAGCTAGGTGAACATGGCGGAGGCTAGTGGCAATTCAGAATGACGAGGATGGTTGTTTTGCCAAATATTATGGCTAGGACTGGACTTGTACGACGGACAGCGCTCGATCTGGACTGAGAAGCAGGGTCGGTGCTTCTCGCGGGAGGAAGAGAAGGGGTTTGCTCAGGAAAGACCCCGACGGAGGTCAGGGGAAGGAGCAAGAACACGAGCGACACGTGGCAGTTCAGGGAACTCGTTGGATGACCCGGCGGCGTTGCTGAGGTGCGGGTAGGATGGTCACCGCGTCCGAGGGATTCGTTAGGGCAGGAGAGGATGTGGCATGGACCATGATGGCCGTGGGAAGTGGGAGGTGGTGGTGGTGGTGGGGCGCGCGCCGACGGCTAGGGCCATGGCGGCTGCAGAAGGTGGTGGTGGCGGTGTGCACGCTTGTGGCAGGGGCCATGCCAGCTTTGAAAGGTGGGAATTGGTGGTGGCACGCGCGCACTGGCGGCGGCAGCTGCGGCGGCTCTAGGAGGTGTTGGTGGCGGGACACGGGCCAGTGGCGAGGGCCATGGCGGCGGTGGCATTGTGATTGGGATCGGGGGTGGGAGGTGGGGTTTCACCGGGATGCGGGCGAATGGAACGAGTTTTTTTCTTTTTCCTTGCGGTCATATAATCGGTCCATCGAGCCTATATAGGGCATCCTCAGTAATATTCTGATCACAACTAGAACTTCCTGAGTTATGCGGCCTGAACTTCCATCTATAGAAACCCGACCTTCGGGCTATGTTTGCAACTATGTCTCCCCACATGAATTATTCTGTTTAGTCGTGTTCTATATTATGTAAGTGTAATCTAGAAACAGTTTTTAGCAACTAAATGCCCGTTTTAAATAGGAATCTCGCTCGTTGGCGGATTTTGCTCTCGGGTCATGATGAACTTGCGTCTTTTGCAATTTTACTGCGTGAGTTGTTCAACCTGAACTTTCCCCTGTTCTAGGTCGAACTTCCGCCAACATTGCCCAAATGGGGCTTACGATATACCGTTAAAAAGCTATGGAGACGAGTATCATGACCCAAGTTAAATTTTTGAAAAAAATGTAAGCAGTTTAAGAGCAGTTTTGAAAACCGTTTTTTCTTCATACAAAAAACATGAATCATATTTTCAATCGCATTTCTAAAACGTTTATCAGAATGAGGTAAATAATATGGCGCTGGAAAGCTGCTGCAAAACCTCTCCTTCCACATGTTGAAAGTTTTCTCTAACTCCCTATGGTTAAAGAGTAATTTGGGAAATCGTAAAATTTCGCAAACTGAACAGCCGAGTTCGTATTTTCGATGTCATTTCTAAACAGCTAATCCAATTGAGTCAAACGATATGGCGTTGGAAAGCTTATGAAAATGCGCTACTTTATCTTCTTGAAAGTTTTTTTCTAATTTTGAACGGTTTATGAGTAATTTAGAAAACTGTACAAGTTCCACCAAGTTCGTATTTTCGAGTTAATTTTTTAGTCGTACGTTCGAATGCAAATTATATGGTGTTGGAAAGCTTGAACAAATGCCAAACTTTTTGGTATATATTGTTTCTCTAAATTCTTTTTGGTATATATAGCCGTACGTTCGAAACTTTTTTAGACTTCATCTTTTTATTCTTTTTTACTCATACAAAATGCACACCATGTAGTACGTTAACTTCCTGTAGTTATCAATTTGAACTTTTCTCTATTTCGCTTTAGTAATGAAAAATTATTATTATTTACATATATCGAATCGCTCTAACTTTTTTATTTGAATTCCTTTTATGTATTTTTAGAAATATGAAAATTGTAGTTTTGTTAGAAACATCAAACTTCTTCGTTATTGTGAATTGAACTTATTGGTTTTATTCTTTAGTAACAAAAAAATCGAGTTTTTAATTAAATATCAAACTTCTCCATGTTTTTAAATTGGACTTCTTGGTTTTATTCTTCAGTAACAAGAAAAAATGAGTTTTTAAGGTACATTGAATTACTCTGTTTTAAAATTGAACTTCTTGGTTTAATCTTTAGTATGGGGGGGAATCCGATTTTTTTTAAAAACATGGAAAATCTTTTTAAAACTTTTTTTGTTGTTCCCTTATTTTAATTTGAACTTATTAGTTATTCTTTAGAATGAGAATATGAGGTTTTTATAAACTTTGAACTTCTCTGTTATTTTAATTTGAACTTCTTAGTTTTATTCTTTAGTAACGAGGAAAATCGAGTTTTTGAACTTCTTTGTTTTAAAGTTTAAACCTCTTTGGATTTATTTAAAATAATGTGAAAAATCCTATTATTTTTATAGACATCGAACTTCACCATTTTTTAAATTTGAACTTCTTAGTTTTATTGGTTAGTAACATGGAAAATGTTTTTTTATATAAACAATGATACTGCACCGTTATTTTAACTTGAACTTCTAGTTATTGTAGAATGGGGAAATCAGTTTTTATACAATCTTTTGAAATGCTCCTCTCTTTAATTTTAACTTCTCTGACTTTTTTACAAATGGGGAAAATCTGTTATAAAGACTTTTGAACTACTTTTTTTAAGTTCTTGCTCAAATTTTTTGAACTTCAAATTTTGACTTTTAGATATTCAAAACTTCATTTTTTTAACGTTGACCTGCTTCGGTTTTCAAATTTGAACTTCTTATAGAATTTTTTCGTGACACTTATGCATGTTTTTCTTTTCGATGAAATGGCCTAGGCTGTCCCTTTTCTCATTTGATGATTTTTCTTCTGTACGTGGTACACGTGATCTTCGGAATTTCTGAAACATGAATTTCGCGTGCTATTAATTTTTTTTCATGAAACTCCATAGTTTTTATTCTTTGAATTCCATGATTTTTTTGTTTACATTTTTTTGGTTTGAACTTCGATGTTCGTTACACATGAACTTTCGAAATCACACCTTTTTAAACACATTTTCCCTTGAATCCAACATATGCAAAAACAATAGGAAAATTTGGGCATGAAAAACAACATTTTAAAACAGGTAATTGGAGGTCGGACATCCAGCAATATAAATTATGAACCGCGCACAGAGGTGCACGTGAACTTCTTGCAACAAATCTGAGTTTTTTATATACTTCAAACTTCTATGTTATTTTAAATTGAACTTCTTAGTCTTATTTTTTTTTTAAAATATTTTCAAAGAAGCATCAAACTTTTTTTAAATTGAACCTCATACTTTTATTTTTTGTAGAAATGGAAAGAATTCGAGTTTTTCGTAAACATGAAACTACTCCTTTTATTTTAATTTGAACTTCTTTAAATTTATTCTTTAGTAATGAAAGAAAACCTGTGTTTTTTATAAATATTGAACTTCTGTATTTTTACAATTTGGACTTCTTGGTTTACTTGAAATACTTTTTTTCCATTTATTGGAAACCGTAAAACAATATTATGTTTATAAAAAATTGATTAAATTCATGTGTTATGGTAATTTGAACTTCTTGCTTTTCTTTTAGATACAAAAATTTCTTTTTTTATAAACTTTGGCCTGCTATGTATCTTAAATTTGAACTTCTTGGATTAGTTTCAGAGACAGAAAAAATTGTCTACTATTTTGTCTTTTAACTTATAGGCTTTTTGGGGTTTGTAAACTTCTAGAGTTTATTTTTGTGCAAAGTTACACACACACACACACACATAATAGAATACACACCCACACACTGATGCTCACATGTTGTAATTTTGTTTTGAAGTGAATTTTCTAGAATTAAATTTTGTTTGTGCTCTTTTAAATTTATTTGTCACTTCATGTTCTAAAAAATCACAAATCTCACATGTTTTTCCTTGCATGTTTAAATAGTTTGAACTTGCTGAGATACACATAACACAATTGACCTTCTCGAACACAACAGTTTGACCTTATTTAAGCATAGTAATACAAGACAAACAAAGCATTCTCTGTATCCACTTTTTGAAATGACAACATGGGTGCAGGTGCTAGTCGACACATTGTGCAGCGGGGCATCGGTGGGTGGTAGTAGCAGAAGGTGGTCGTCTACTTTTCAGATCAATGTCCTTGAATTGGTTTCGAAGAGGAGCAACAACTTTTTGTTGCACTACAGATTCAAACACACAAGCATGTCCCCTCCTGATGAATGAATGGAACGAGCAAGATGAGTGAGTCTGAATATGCATGAATATATAAAGGCCGTGTTTTTTATTTGGAATCTCTGGTATTGCTGAGAGTATAGACTGAAATAGTAGACATGAGTGGAGCTTAGTTGCAAGAACATGAAAATGAGAGAAGGAAGAAAGGTGATGCCTGGGAAGGTCGGATTCGACCGTCGCTGCAGTCCACACACGAGAACAGCGACCAGGTACATCGTAATAGGAGCTGGATATGAATATGGAGGATATGCTTTGCTGAATCTCAAAGTCAGGTTCTTTTCTTTGGGCTGGCGAGTGTTTGACTTTCAGACACAACGTCAGCAAAACAAGATGGCGTGCCGAGCAGGAACGCTAGATCGCGGCACAGTGACGATTCGAAAACATCCTGGGCTAGCTTTTCCTTCAAATAACAAAGATAAGAAGCCACTCCAGGGTCATGTCCATTTTTTGTTGACCATACCGACACTGCATATCTCGCGGTTAAAAAGACGAGCATCTTTCAATTCTTTTGAGCGACTTGCTCCCTGCTGCTACTTCAGCTTCCTTCAGCTCTGGTTCCGCTAGTTCATGGGGAGAGGATGGAGGCAGAAGGGCAGCAAAGCTCGAGGGAGCAGCTCGGCCTACATGAGCAGGAGGAGGAGCAACATCAACAATTTGCTAGAATCTGTTGGTTTAACTCTAGAGGAAGAAGATCGAGGTTGCAGTTCAGACCTGCGCCATGGGAAAGGTCATTTTCTGGCTCACCGGAGTTGGGGGCTTCTGCCCTTCACATCGAGGAGGAGGAGGAGGGCAATGGGACCTGCTGGTGGCGCTCAACGCGTGGGCAGGGCGGGTGGCCGGAGGGACGGCGGGGCGCTTTGCGGCCTGCCAGAGGGGATCACGAGGGGGCGGAGGTGGTTGCCGGAAGGGAATGCGGGGCCATGCGACTCAGGAGGTGGTCGATCCCATCGCCGTTGAGGATGTTCCAGCGGTCGATCCCGTCAACGGGGGCGGCGGTAAGGGGGTTACCGGCGGCGGGGTCCCAGCCAGTGCGGGAGTGGTGGGGCTGGGTACCATTGACGGGGAGGTTCGGGGCGGGGTGGGGGGGGTCCGCGGTAGGGCGCAGCACCGGTGGCGGAGAGGTTCGGGGCGGTGCGGGGCACGGCACCGGCGACGGGGTCGGGGGGCCGCGGCGAGGCGGGGCACTGACGACAGGGAGGTTCGTGGGGAGCTTGGACATCGGGGAGAGGTGTGATACGTCTCCAACGTATCTATAATTTTTATTGTTCCATGCTATTATATTACCCCTTTTGGATGTTTATGGGCTTTATTTTACACATTTATATCATTTTTGGGACTAACCTACTAACCGGAGGCCCAGGCCGTATTGCTGTTTTTTTGCCTATTTCAGTATTTCGAAGAAAAGGAATATCAAACGGAGTCCAAATGGAATGAAACCTTCGGGAACGTGATTTTTGGAACGAACGTGACCCAGAGGACTTGGAGTGCAAGTCAATAAGCAGCCGAGGCCTCCACGAGATTGGAGGGCGCGCCCCGCTGTCTCGTGGGCCCCCCCGGGCGTCCACCGACGTACTTCTTCCTCCTATATAAGCCTACGTACCCCGAAAACATCCAAGGAGCCAACGAAACATAATTTCTACCACCGTAACCTTATGTATCCGTGAGATCTCATCTTGGAGCCTTCGCCGGCACTCTACCGGAGGGGGAATCGACCACGGAGGGCTTCTACATCAACACCATAGCCCCTCCGATGAGTTGTGAGTAGTTTACCACAGACCTACGGGTCCATAGTTATTAGCTAGATGGCTTCTTCTCTCTTTTTGGATCTCAATACAATGTTCTCCCCCTCTCTTGTGGAGATCTATTCGATGTAAACTCTTTTTGCGGTGTGTTTGTCGAGATCCGATGAATTGTGGGTTTATGATCAAGTTTATCTATGAATAATATTTGAATCTTCTCTGAATTCTTTTATGTATGTTTGAGTTATCTTTGCAAGTCTCTTTGAATTATTAGTTTGGTTTGGCCTACTAGATTGATCTTTCTTGCCATGGGAGAAGTGCTTAGCTTTGGGTTCAATCTTGCGGTGTCCTTACCCAGTGACAGAAAGGGTTGCAAGGCACGTATTGTATTGTTGCCATCGAGGATAACAAGATGGGGTTTATGTCATATTGCTTGAGTTTATCCCTCTACATCATGTCATCTTGCTTAATGCGTTACTCTGTTCTTATGAACTTAATACTCTAGATGCATGCAGGAGTCAGTCGATGTGTGGAGTAACAGTAGTAGATGCAGGCAGGAGTCGGTCTACTTGTTGCGGACGTGATGCCTATATACATGATCATGCCTAGATAATCTCATAATTATTCTCCTTTCTATCAATTGCTCGACATTATTTTGTTCACCCACCGTAATACTTATGCTATCTTGAGAGAAGCCTCTAGTGAAACCTATGGCCCCTGGGTATATCTCTTATCATATTTGCTTCCAATCTACTTTTATTTGCATCTTTACTTTTTTGCATCTATATTATAAAATACCAAAAATATATTTATCTTATCTTACTATATTTATCAGATCTCACTTTCGTAAGTGGCCGTGAAGGGATTGACAACCCCTTTATTGTGTTGGTTGCGAGTTCTTTGTTTGTTTGTGTAGGTGCGTGAGACTTTTGAGGAGCCTCCTACTGGAATGATACCTTGGTTCTCAAAAACTGAGGGAAATACTTACGCTACTATTGCTGCATCACCCTTTCCTCTTCAAGGAAAACCAACGCAAGCTCAAGACGTAGCAAGGTGGTGCGGTTCCTGGTCGTGGGCTCGTGGCCTTTTTTTCTAGACGATGCTGGTGGGAGCAGTTCGGGAACATGTCGTTCGGGCCCTACATAGGGCAAATCATGATCCAAATAACTATTCTGATCCTGGGATCAGAATAGTGTTACTCTCTCTCTCTCTCTCTCTCTCACACACACACACATGCACACACACACAGCCAGTATATTCTGCTAATATTAGCAGAATAACTATTCTAATAACACTTCCGCACTGCACGCTTAACGCGAAGGCACTGCACTTTCACTAGCAAAGGTACTGCAATACAGAGACTAGTGAACTTCGTGTCGGATAAAACTGCATGCGGTGTTTTTTGGGTACCTTTTTTGCTCTAGTTTTTTAACTATGTATCGAAATGAGGCGTCTAATATACCAATCTATGGATTAGGCACAACTTCTCCATGGTGAACACTTTTTGAGATTCCTCACGGTTTAAGAGCAGTTTTGAAAATGGTGCATCGCACAACGAGTGGCAGCGAGCATTTTTTCGCATTGTTTTTCTAAAACGCTCGTCGGAATGAAGCAAATGATACATGGTTGGAAATATATCGTCGAGGCATATCTTTTTCATATCTATTATTTCCTCTAATTCGTTACGGTTTAAGGGCAGTTTTAAATTTAGTAAATCACGGAATTCTGTTTTTTCGAATTTTTTGTAATTTTCGTACTGGTTTCGTGCCAGTTTTTGAACCGTTTGTCCAAATGAGGCGTGTGATATGCCGTTGGAAAGCTACGGACGAGACACAACTTTCGTATGTTGAAATGTTTTTGAGATTCCTTATGTTTTTTAGTTAAATCATGCGTCTAACGACAAGGGTTGCGGCCGTTTTTCGCAAAATGTTTACAAACCGCTGATGACCCACAAGTATAGGGGATCTATCGTAGTCCTTCCGATAAGTAAGAGTGTCGAACCGAACAAGGAGCAAAAGGAAATGACAAGCGGTTTTCAGTAAGGTACTCTCTGCAAGCACTGAAATTATCGGTAACAGATAGTTTTGTGATAAGATAATTCATAACGGGTAACAAGTAACAAAAGTAACTAAGGTGTAGCAAGGTGGCCCAATCCTTTCTATAGCAAAGGACAAGCCTGGACAAACTCCTACATAAAGGAAAGCTCTCCCAAGGACATATGGGGATTATAGTCAAGCTAGTTTTCATCATGCTCATATGATTCGCGTTCGTTACTTTGATAATTTGATATGTGGGTGGACCGGTTCTTGGGTACTGCCATTCCTTGGACAAGCATCCCACTTATGATTAACCCCTCTCGCAAGCATCCGCAACTACGAAAGAAGAATTAAGGTAAACCTAACCATAGCATGAAACATATGGATCCAAACCAGCCCCTTACGAAGCAACGCATAAACTAGGGTTTAACCTTCTGTCACTCTAGCAACCCATCGTCTACTTATTACTTCCCAATGCCCTCCCCTAGGCCCAAACAATGGTGAAGTTTCATGTAGTCGACGTTCACATAACACCACTAGAGGAAAGACAACATACGTCTGTTCAAAATATCGAACGAATACCAAATTCACATGACTACTTATAACAAGACTTCTCCCATGTCCTCAGGAACAAACGTAACTACTCACAAATCATATTCATGTTCATAATCATAGGGGTATTAGTATGCATAAAGGATCTGAACATATGATCTTCCACCGAATAAACCAACTAGCATCAACTAGAAGGAGTAATCAACACTACTAGCAACCCACAGGTACCAAACCGAGGTTTTGAGACAAAGATCGGATACAAGAGATGAACTAGAGTTTGAGAGGGGATGGTGCTGGTGAAGATGTTGATGGAGATTGACCCCCTCCCGATGAGAGGATCGATGGTGATGACGATAGTGACGATTTCCCCTCCCAGAGGGATGTTTCCCCGGCATAACAGCTCCGCCGGAGCCCCAGATTGGTTTCGCCAAGGTTCCGCCTCGAGACGGCGGCGCTTCATCCCGAAAGCTTCCTTCTGATTTTTTTTCCAGGGAAAAGACTCCTTATACCAGAAGATGGGCATCGGGGGGCTTCCAGGTGGCCCACGAGGCAGGGAGGCGCGTCCAGGGGGTAGGGCACGCCCCCACCCTCATGGACAGAGGGCTGCCCCCTCTGGTGCTTTCTTCGCCCAATATTTTTAATATATTCCAAAACTAATTTTCGTGGAGTTTCAGGACTTTTGGAGCTATGCAGAATAGGTCTTTAATATTTTGATCCTTTTCCAGCCTAGAATCCAGTTGCTGGCATTCTCCCTCTTCATATAAACCTTGTAAAATAAGAGAGAAAAGGCATAAGTATTGTGATATAATGTGAAGTAACAGTCCATAATGCAATAAATATTAATATAAAAGCATGCTGCAAAATGGACATATCAACTCCCCCAAACTTAGACCTCGCTTGTCCTCAAGCGAAAGCCGATAATCAAAAATATGTCCACATGTTTAGAGATAGAGGTGTCGATAAAATAAATACGGACATGAGGGCATCATGATCATTATTAGAATAGCAACATATATATTGTCATATGATTCCTTATGCTTAAAGTAACAATCTATTCACAATGTCAAGTATGAATCAGAAACTTCACTGAAAACTAGCAAACTATAAGCTCAGTCATTGAAGCAATTGCTATTTATCATAACATCGGAAAGATTCAAATATAAGAGCTTTTCAGCAAGTCCACATACTCAACTATCATTTAATCTTTCACAATTGCTAACACTCGTGCGATACTTATGGGTATGAAGTTTCAATCGGACACAGAGAAAGATAGGGGCTTATAGTTTCGCCTCCCAACCTTTTACCTCAAGGGTAATGTCAACAATAATG
>NC_041389.1:485644257-485666150 GCF_002162155.2 Triticum dicoccoides | reverse complement strand
ATATATCAGGATCTGTTCAACACATAGTGCTTGCCAAAGGATAAAGTGTAAAAAGGAAAGGTGAAGATCACCATGACTCTTGTATAAGGAAGAAGACAAAAAATAAAAGATAGGCCCTTTGCAGAGGGAAGCAGAGGTTGTCATGTGCTTTTATGGTTGGATGCACAAAATCTTAATGCAAAAGAACGTCACTTTATATTGCCACTTGTGATAGGGACCTTTATTATGCAGTCCGTCGCTTTTATTTCTTCCATATCACAAGCTCGTATAAAGCTTATTTTCTCCACACTAATAGATCATACATATTTAGAGAGCAATTTCTATTGCTTGCAACAATGACAACTTACTTGAAAGATCATACTCAATCCATAGGTAGATATGGTGGACTCTCATGGCAAACCTAGGTTTAGGATGTTTGGAAGCACAAGTAGTATCTCTACTTGGTGCAGAGAGTTTGGCTAGCATGAGGGAGAAAGGCAAGCTCAACATGTTGGATGATCCATGACAATATAATTTATTTTGGATATAAGAAAACATAACCCATTATGTTGTCTTCCTTGTCCAACATCAACCTTTTACCATGTCATATTTTAATGAGTGCTCACAATCATAAAAGATGTCCAAGATAGTATATTTATATGTGAAAACCTCTCTTTCTTTATTACTTCCTATTAATTGCAACGGTGACCAAAACTATGTTTGTCAACTCTTAACAACTTTTATTCATCATACTCTTTATATGTGAAGTCATTACTCTCCATAAGATTAATATGATCTTTTTATTTTTTTCTTTTTCTTTTATTCCCTCAAGATCATAGCAAGATAGCAAAGCCCTCGACTCAAAACTAATATTTATTATATATAGCTCATGGACTTGATTACATAGATAGGGATCAACACAAAAACTCAAAGCTAGATCATACTAAACTTTATTCTACTAGATCAAGATATAACCAAAAGGATCAAACTAAGAAAAACGGTAAAGATAGAAGTGTGATGGTGGTACGATACCGGGGCACCTCCCCCAAGCTTGGCAGTTGCCAAGGGGAGTGCCCATACCCATGGATTTATGTCTCTTTCTTCGAAGGTGGTGATGATGGAGTTGTTGATGATGTAGGCTTCTTCCTTAATTTGCACTTGAGGATAGAATTTTGCTCCCTTAGGTCATCGATCTCCTGCTCAAAGCTTAATATATTTTTGCATAGTTCCTGTTTGTTCTCCTGCAAGAGATGAAAAGGGATTAACTCGATCTTAGGTTTCTTTGCTCTATCAGGGAGGCTTGACTTTTTAAACTCCACGTGCATGTCCCCAGGTTGAGGTAGTGGGACTTCATCTTCGCCTGAGCTCGTCTCCTCCTTTCCCTTAGGATCATAGTCTTGTTCTTCCTCCGTGATCCAACCACAATGCTCCAAGTCCCCATAGACCTTGGGGTCTGCAAGGTAATCAGCCACGTAGCTTTCTCCCTCCGAATCCTGGGACGACATATTGCTCTAATCTAAGCAGAAACAACTCAAAACAAAAACAGAGGATTTCGTCATGGTACGGTGGTCAAAACCTTTCGGGGATTATGTAATATTTTTTACCGACCAAAAGAAGTATCGTGCAAGAAAACGGAGTCCGGATGATACACGAGGTGCCCACGAGGCAGGGGGGTAGGGCGCGCCCTCCACCCTCGTGGACACCTCGTGTCCTTCTCGGACTACTTCTTAATTTCCTATTTTCTTAAATACTCCAAAATGGAGAAAAATTGCTATTAGAACTTTTTTGGAGTCGGTTTACTTACTGTATCACATACCTATTCCTTTTCAGAGTCTAAAACATTCTGGAAGGTGTCCCTTATGTAGTCCTCTGGGGTTACGGTATCAATAACATTGGTCTCAACATTTATGGGATTACCTGAGATATAATGTTTGATTCTTTGACCGTTCACCACCTTTGGCTTTGTGCCTTCGAAATTGTTGATTTTTATGGCACCGAAACGATAGACCTCCTCGATAATGTAAGGACCTTCCCATTTAGAGAGAAGTTTTCCTGCAAAAAAATCTTAAACGAGAGTTGTATAGCAAAACATAATCACCTACATTAAACTCATGCTTTTGTATCCTTTTGTCATGCCATCTTTTAACTTTTTCTTTAAACAATTTGGAATTCTCATAGGCCTGGGTTCTCCATTCATCAAGTGAGCTAATGTCAAATAGACTCTTCTCACTGGCAAGTTTGAAATCATAATTGAGCTCTTTAATGGCCCAATATGCCTTATGTTCTAGTTCGAGAGGTGAGTGACATGATTTTCTATAAACCATTTTATACGGAGACATACCCATAGGATTTTAGCAGTTCTATAGGCCCATAATGCATCATCAAGTTTCTTGGACCAATTCTTTCTAGATCTATTTACAGTCTTTTGCAAAATTAATTTAAGCTCTCTATTACTCAATTCTACTTGACCACTAGATTGTGGATGATATGAAGATGCAACTCTATGGTTAACATCATACTTAGCAAGCATTTTACGAAAAGCACCATGAATAAAATGTGAACCACTGATACGTCTCCGTCGTATCTACTTTTCCAAACACTTTTGCCCTTGTTTGGACTCTAACTTGCATGATTTGAATGGAACTAACCCAGACTGACGCTGTTTTCAGCATAACTGCCATGGTGTTATTTTTGTGCAGAAATAAAAGTTCTCTGGATGACCTGGAAATCCACAGAGCAACTTTTTGGATTTAATAAAAAATATTGGCGAAAGAATCAACGTCAGGGGGGCCACACCCTGTCCACGAGGGTGCCCCCCCCAGGGTGTGCCCCCTGCCTCATGGGCCCCCTGAAGCTCCACCGACCTCAACTCCAACTCCATATATTCACGTTCGGGGAGAAAAAATTCAGAGAGAAGGATTCATCGCATTTTACGATGCGGAGCCGCCGCCAAGCCCTAATCTCTCTTGGGAGGGCTGGTCTGGAGTCCGTTCGGGGCTCCGGAGAGGGGAATCCGTCGCCGTCGACATCATCAACCATCCTCCATCACCAATTTCATGATGCTCACCGCCGTGCGTGAGTAATTCCATCGTTGGCTTGCTGGACGGTGATGGGTTGGATGAGATTTACCATGTAATCGAGTTAGTTTTGTTAGGGTTTGATCCCTAGTATCCACTATGTTCTGAGATTGATGTTGCTATGACTTTGCTATGCTTAATGCTTGTGACTAGGGCCCAAGTGTCGTGATTTCATATCTGAACCTATTATGTTCATGAATATATGTGAGTTCTTGATCCTATCTTGCAAGTCTATAGTCACCTATTATGTGTTATGATCCGTTAACCCCGAAGTGACAATAATCGGGATACTTATCGGTGATGACCGTAGTTTGAGGAGTTCATGTATTCACTAAGTGTTAATGCTTTGGTCCAGTACTCTATTAAAAGGAGGCCTTAATATCCCTTAGTTTCCATTAGGACCCCGCAGCCACGGGAGGGTGGGGCAAAAGATGTCGTGCAAGTTCTTTTCCATAAGCATGTATGACTATATTCGGAATACATGCCTACATTACATTGATGAACTGGAGCTAGTTTTGTGTCACCCTATGTTATAACTATTACATGAGGAATCGCATCCGACATAATTATCCATCACTGATCCAATGCCTAAGAGCTTTCCACATATTGCTCTTTGCTTAGTTACTTTACCGTTGCCACTGTTACAATTACTACAAAACTGCTACTATTACTTTTGCTACTGTTACCGTTACTTCCATACTACTTTGCTACTAAATACTTCGCTGCAGATACTAAGTTATCCAGGTGTGGTTGAATTGACAACTCAACTCCTAATACTTTAGAATATTCTTTGGCTCCCCTTGTGTCGAATCAATAAATTTGGGTTGAATACTCTACCCTCGAAAACTGTTGCGATCCCCTATACATGTGGGTTATCAACCACCATCAGTCATTAAGTATCTATGGACTCCAAACCTCGAAAAAATAACTTCTTTAAGCATCTTAATAGAAGTGTTATGATCAGCACTACTAGTTGTAATAGCTTCTACCCACTTAGTAACGTAATCAACAACAACTCAAATATGTGTCTATCCATTAGAGGAAGGAAAAGGTCCCATATAATCAAAGCCCCAAACATCAAATGGTTCAATCTCAAGTGAATAGTTAATAGGCATTTCTTGGCGTCTACTAATATTACCAATTCTTTGACATTCATCACAAGACAAGACAAACTTACGGGCATCTTTGAAGAGAGTAGGCCAATAAAAACCGGATTGCAATACCTTATGTGGAGTTCTATCTCCCGCGTGATGTCCTCCATATGAATCGGAGTGACACTTGCGTAGGATATGTTCATGTTCATGCTCAGGTACACAACGTCTAATAACACCATCTACTCCTTCTTTATACAGGTGTGGGTCATCCCAGAAATAATGTCTTAAATCATAGAAAAACTTTTTCTTTTGCTGGTATGTGAAACTAGGTGGTATAAATTTAGCAACAATGTAATTAGCATAATCAGCATACCATGGAGCAGTATGAGAAGCATTTATGACAGCTAATTGTTCATCGGGAAAGCTATCATCAATAGGTAGTGGGTCATCAAGAACATTCTCTAACCTAGACAAGTTGTCTGCAACGGGGTTCTCGGCTCCCTTTCTATCAATAATATGCAAATCAAATTCTTGTAGCAAGAGAACCCATCTAATAAGTCTAGGTTTAGCATCTTTATTTTCCATAAGGTATTTAATAGCAGCATGATCAATGTGAACAGTTACTTTGGAATCAACAATATAAGGTCTGAACTTATCACAAGCAAATACAACTGCTAAAAATTCTTTCTCGGTAGTAGTATAATTTCTCTGGGCACTGTCTAGAGTTTTACTAGCAAATTGGATAACATTTAATTTCTTATCAACTCTATGTCCTAGAACAACACCTACAACATAATTACTAGCATCACACATGATTTCAAAGGGTAAATTCCAATCAGGTGGCTGAACAATAGGTGCAGAAATTAAGGCTTTCTTAAGTATTTCAAATGCTTCTATGCAATCATCATCAAAGACAAAGGAACATCTTTTCGTAATAGATTAGTCAGAGGCCTAGAAACTTTTGAGAAGTCTTTAATGAACCTCGTATAAAAACCGGCATGACCAAGGAAACTTCTTATAGCTTTCATGTCCTTAGGACACGACATCTTTTCAATAGCATCGGCTTTAGCTTTGTTAACTTCAATACCTCTTTCAGAAATTTTATGCCCCAAGACAATACCTTCATTAACCATAAAGTGGCACTTCTCCCAATTCAAGACAAGATTAGTTTCTTCACATCTCTGCAAGACTCGATCAAGGTTGCTTAAGCAATCATCAAAAGAAGTTCCATACATGGAGAAGTCATCAATGAAAACCTCAACAATCTTTTCACAAAAGTCAGAGAATATAGCAGTCATACATCTTTGAAAGGTAGCAGGTGCATTACACGAACCAAAAGGCATACGTCTATAAGCAAAGGTACCCAAAGGGCAAGTAAAACTGGTCTTATCCTGATCCTCTTTTGACACAGGTATTTGAGAGAAACCGGAATAACCATCTAGAAAGCAAAAATGTGTATGTTTGGACAATCTTTCAAGCATTTGATCAATAAAAGGCAGAGGGTAATGATCTTTTCTAGTAGCTTTATTCAATTTGCGGAAATCAATTACCATTCTATAACCTGTAATAATTCTTTGTGGGATCAATTCGTCTTTATCATTAGGAACAACAATAATACCTCCCTTCTTAGGGACACAATGGACGGGACTTACCCACTGACTATCAGCAATAGGGTAAATTATACCTGCCTCCAGAAGCTTTAGTATTTCATTTCTTACCACTTCTTTCATCTTAGGGTTTAACCGTCGTTGGTGATCAGCAATTGGTTTAGCGTCTTTCTCCAATTTTATTTTGTGCTGGCATAGAGTGGGGCTAACGCCCTTAAGATCATCAAGAGTATATCCAATAGCAGCGTAGTGCTTCTTCAGAGTTTTCAATAATTTCTCTTCTTCCTGCTCTGAAAGGTTAGCGGTAATAATAACATGGTATATCTTATTTTCATCAAGATAAGCATATTTGAGAGTATCAGGTAAAGGTTTAAGCTCAAACACGGGATCACCCTTGGGTGGAGGAGGATCCCCTAGGATCTCAACAGGCAAGTTGTGTATCAATATAGGTCTCTGTTTAAATAATACTTCATCTATTTCCCTTCTTTCATTCATAAACATATCCTTTTCATGGTTTAGCAAATATTGTTCTGAAGGATCATTAGGAGGCATGGTAATAGAAGCAAGACCAATAATTTCATCTTTACTAGGAAATTATTTATCATGGGGTTGTCTGCGGAATTTAGCAAAATGACGCATACTTCTGAATTGAAGATGGGCATCGGGGGGCTTCCAGGTGGCCCACAAGGCAGGGAGGCGCGTCCAGGGGGTAGGGCGCGCCTCCACCCTCGTGGACAGAGGGCTGCCGCCCTGTGGTGCTTTCTTCGCCCAATATTTTTAATATATTCCAAAACTAATTTTCGTGGAGTTTCAGGACTTTTGGAGCTGTGCATAATAGGTCTCTAATATTTTGCTCCTTTTCCAGCCCAGAATCCAGCTGCCGGCATTCTCCCTCTTCATATAAACCTTGTAAAATAAGAGAGAAAAGGCATAAGTGTTGTGACATAATGTGAAGTAACAGTCCATAATGCAATAAATATCGATATAAAAGCATGCTGCAAAATGGACATATCAACTCCCCCAAGCTTAGACCTCGCTTGTCCTCAAGCGAAAGCCGATAACGAAAAATATGTCCACATGTTTAGAGATAGAGGTGTCGATAAAATAAAATATGGACATGAGGGCATCATGATCATTCTTAGAACAGCAACAAATATATTGTCATATGATTCCTTATGCTTAAAGTAACAATCTATTCACAATGTCAAGTATGAATCAGAAACTTCATTGAAAACTAGCAAACTATAAGCTCAGTCATTGAAGCAATTGCTATTTATCATAACATCGGAAAGAGTCAAATATAAGAGCTTTTCAGCAAGTCCACATACTCAACTATCATTTAATCTTTCACAATTGCTAACACTCGCGTGATACTTATGGGTATGAAGTTTCAATCGGACACAGAGAAAGATAGGGGCTTATAGTTTCGCCTCCCAACCTTTTACCTCAAGGGTAACGTCAACAATAATGTTTTATGAAAACTTACATCCAATTGGATATATATATCAGGATCTCTTCAACACATAGTGCTTGCCAAAGGATAAAGTGTAAAAAGGAAAGGTGAAGATCACCATGACTCTTGTATAAGGTAGAAGACAAAAAATAAAAGATAGGCCCTTCGTAGAGGGAAGCAAAGGTTGTCATGTGCTTTTATGGTTGGATGCACAAAATCTTAATGCAAAAGAATGTCACTTTATATTGCCACTTGTGATAGGGACCTTATTATGCAGTCCGTCGCTTTTATTTCTTCCATATCACAAGCTCGTATAAAGCTTATTTTCTCCACACTAATAGATCATACATATTTAGAGAGCAATTTTTATTGCTTGCAACAATGACAACTTACTTTAAGGATCATACTCAATCCATAGGTAGATATGGTGGACTCTCATGGCAAAACTAGTTTTAGGATGTTTGGAAGCACTAGTATCTCTACTTGGTGCAAAGAGTTTGGCTAGCATGAGGGAGAAAGGCAAGCTCAACATGTTCGATGATCCACGACAATATAATTTATTTCGAATATAAGAAAACATAACCCATTATGTTGTCTTCCTTGTCCAAGATCAACCTTTTACCATGTCATATTTTAATGAGTGCTCACAATCATAAAATATGTCCAAGATAGTATATTTATATGTGAAAACCTCTCTTTCTTTATTACTTCCTATCAATTGCAATGGTGACCAAAACTATGTTTGTCAACTCTCAACAACTTTTATTCATCATACTCTTTATATGTGAAGTCATTACTCTCCATAAGATTAATATGATCTTTTTATTTCTTTCTTTTTCTTTTATTCCCTCAAGATCATAGCAAGATAGCAAAGCCCTCGACTCAAAACTAATATTTATTATATATAGCTCATGGACTCGATTACATAGATAGGGATCAACACAAAAACTCAAAGCTAGATCATACTAAACTTTATTATACTAGATCAAGATATAACCAAAAGGATCGAACTAAGAAAAATGGTAAAGATAGAAGTGTGATGGTGATACGATACCGGGGCACCTCCCCCAAGCTTGCCAGTTGCCAAGGGGAGTGCCCATACCCATGGATTTATGTCTCTTTCTTCGGAGGTGGTGATGATGGAGTTGTTGATGATGTAGGTTTCTTCCTTAATTTGCACTTGAGGATAGAATTTTGCTCCCTTAGGTCATCGATCTCCTTCTCAAAGCTTAATATCTTTTTGCATAGTTCCTGTTTGTTCTCCTGCAAGAGATGAAAAGGGATAAACTCGATCTTAGGTTTCTTTGCTCTATCAGGGAGGCTTGACTTTTTAAACTCCACGTGCATGTCCCCAGGTTGAGGTAGTGGGACTTCATCTTCGCCTGAGCTCGTCTCCTCCTTTCCCTTAGGATCATAGTCTTCTTCTTCCTCCGTGATCCAACCACAATGCTCCAAGTCCCCATAGACCTTGGGGTCTGCAAGGTAATCAGCCATGTAGCTTTCTCCCTCCGAATCCTGGGACGACATATTGCTCTAATCTTAGCAGAAACAACTCAAAACAAAAACAGAGGATTTTGTCATGGTACGGTGCCCATATTCTTTTTATTAGCATTACAGACCATATATTTTGGGCACTGCTAAAAAATTCAATGAAATTTTGCATATTTCGGTGGGGTCCAAACTCTTTTAATCACGAAATTTCGAGTCACGTTAAAAATAGTTTTCAAAAAATTATATCAAAATAAAATTCAAAAAACAATTCTCCGCAAAAAAATGAATGAAATTTAGAATCTTAACTAGCAAGATGCCCATTCATTGCACGGAACATGAAGATGCATTTGTATGAGTAGTTTATCTTGTGGGTGAAAAGATGATATTTTAATGTAATTGCCAGTTGGCTTTGGTTTTTAAAAGAGTAGAGAGTAGAGAAATCCTGAAAAAAATGATATTTTAATGCAATTGCCGGTTGGCTTTGGTTTAAAAATTTACAGCCCATTTCTTACAACTTATAGCCCGTTTTCTGGGGAAGCCCATTTCTTATCCCTCCTCGTCTTGAAAGATTTGCAGCCCAGCAAGGCTGAGAAAAGCAAGTAGGCCTCGGTTTTGGTATTCTCAAAAAAAAAAGAACTGGCTAGCCAATTTCAGAAAGAAAAAAATATCAACTGGGCTTGTCATGTGCTTAATAAAAGCGTAAGCGTGGGCTAGACGGGCCACAGCCCTCGCACAGCGCGCAATTCAGCTCTGTCTCTGAAACTGAAAAACAACTGGGCGAGCTGTTGGGTCCCTGGTGTTATCCGCTCGTTGTGTAATTTTCTCGTTTATTGACTACATTGACAATGGCGTGGAACCTAGTTGTCAAACAATTAGGAGGAAGTATTGTTTTGGCTTGTAATAACGAGGCACCTGCTTGCGAAATGCAATGACCCTGGTGGGTCCCTACTGTCAGCCTCTCCATGTACAGTCATCTCCTGATTCCTCTTGGTTGTTGACCATGTTGACAACACCAGACGGCGGCGAGCACAGCGAGCTAACCAAGGCGGAGAACGACCGCAAGGCCTCGGACGGGAACGAACAGCAGCCATGGAAGATGCAGCAGTGTAGTGGTAGGTGGAGGGGAGTACGAGGGCAACAACATGCAAGTCAAGCATACAAATGGTACAAAAAGCCCAAGGATTAATTGTTCATCAAATTTTTAGACAAAACCCAGATTGAACATGACAGTAACATCTAACCCAACCACTCTTTTTTGCAGTCACAAACAAATGGATCGGTCTGATCCATAAAATCAACATCATGTGCAAAAAAATTATTTTAGGATGTCTACAACTTGTTGTAAATAGAAGCCGAGCACGTTTAGAAGCCCATTTGTCCACCTGAAACTTCTTTTTTTGCTGTTCAACATGTTCATCCGTGAGAAATCTCTTGCTATAAAAATTAAGCCTCATGGACAATAGTAACCTCGCATTCAACAGGAAGAATGTGACAAAGCTTCTGTTTGCCTGGTTGGATGCATATCGTCCCATCGTTATTGTCCTCAAACGAATGTCATGAGAACTGAGAAAATCCTTGTGCTTATTACGCCAACGATTGGTTATATGTTTTTCCCCATGTGGTTCTGCCTAAGTAGACAAGAAGATTGAAAATAGTCAAGGTCTGAAAAAAGAGTATGTCAAAAGAACGATAACTGAACAATTAATTCTAGTACAATATATATGGGCTTTCAATGTGCATGAAATCATCACCTCTATGTATAAATTCTCCAGAGATCGAAAGCATCGCAGCAAGCCAATAATTATGTCCAGATCAAAACTATACATTCTGATATATATGATCTTGATAGAATCCAGCAGCATTGATAGGCTATCAATGGACGAACTCTTCATTGAGCATATAACATAATATTAGTACCCAAAGTGTACTCCAAGATGATATAAAACTTATGCGCACAAATGAAAAATGCAGCATATGATTACAAATGTGTAGATGATAATATACGGTACCTGAAAAGGTGAGGAGCCAAACACCAACTCCTTGTGATTATTAAACGGGTCACGAATTACACCCCAAGGTCTCCAGTTTGGGCGCAGAGACAACAGTTATTTCTGAAGGTGTATAACAATTATGAAGGAGCAACCTTTCAAGTGAAGGGGCACCTTCGATGATGAGCTGCTGTCCTTCAAAACAAATTCCAATGCTTTTAAGGTGAGACGACTTTATTTGGAGACAACTGATACCGATTTCTATTCCCAAAACAATCAGCAAGCGCTCCAGGGCTGGCAACTGGAGTGGATGATGCTATGCAGTGAGGCCTCCGACAGATAAACCACCACAAGCGAAAGTATTTTTAGCAGTGGGAGTCGAAGCATTTGTACCAGATCGTATGGTAGATGGCACCGGGCGAAGGTGGCGGTGTGGAGAGAGAGGAGGAAAACCGCGAGATGGACAACGGTGCTGTGGGCACGAATTCTTGGTATGTTCGTGGTATGAAATTTCGTGGTAATGGTAGAACTCAAACTACTGGAGTTTTCCGAATTCAGGGGATGTCAGTCAAGCGTCCACCTTGCCGAGTATGGACAGCAGGTAGCTTGTCGGGATGCAGAGGCATTGAACGGGGCCCTGCTAGTGAGAAGAGACGATGGCTCTGATGAGATCAAATTCAGGAAGGACAGATATCCGATGACAGTCGAGATTGAGGGGTGCGGTGCGCCATAGAGGGCGCCACCGAGTTGAGAGGACTTGTGTGCGGCAGCAATCCTTGGTGGGGAGAAGCGAGATGATCTCCTCAAGGATGACGTTTGGGAGATCGCTGATGCAGTCCACTGGAGATTCTACCGGCTCCTCAGATCCGGGTGGGGGGGGGCTCGTCGCTTCTCCCCGCGCTACCGGGTGCGGGGTCTATAACCGGCGTCGCCGCTGGCGGGAGCCTCATCTTCTTGGCGCTGGGGCCAGCCGACTCCATTTTCCTTGTGGGCGTCGCGCCAAGCTCACGGGTTTGAGCAGAGTAGCCAGAGACGAGCCTAGTGGCAGTGCGAGTGGGGAAGAAGGAGGGCTGGGGATTTCTGTAGGAGTGGAAGAAGAGGAGCAGACATTTTCTGTACGAGTGAGGAAGAAGGTGAGTGGGGTTTTCTGGATGAGTGAGGAAGATTGGGGAGCGGGGGGAATTCGGTCGGGAGACGGAAGTGGGAGAGCGAGCTGTTCGTGTTTATAAGGCCCGCTGCACTAACTACTCCCTTTTTTCCAAGAACCGCTCTCTTCTTTTGTGTTGCTGCATGACTGGCCATGCATGCAGGATGCATGTGCCCGCCGGCCACTGCATGCGCCTGGTTTATTACTAGGCCTATTTAATAGGGTGTTTATGGAGTAAATTAAAGAGATTTATTTTCTCTGTGTGCATCCACCAAATTAGAGGATGCAGTATTGGATGCAGACACTCACATTAAACTAACATTCAGAAGAACAAAAGTTCAGCATGTCTATGCATCTCAATGATTCACCATACTATAACCAATATACAAAACTGTGAGAAGGTGTGGAAATAAAGAAAATCGGTCGATGCTTCTCTGAGCAAAGGGCCTACCTGCGCACGCATTAATTTCCTGGGCATGCTTGTTTCTTCTCAATGTTGCGAGCACTTTGAGCATGTTGGCAACTCCACAGCTAGCTAGCTGCCTCATCTTGCAATTGATGCTGACACATTTGCAGCAAACACATGAGGCAATAGATATGACTCAACATGGGTCCATATTGTGCAGTTCCCCTGATATCATATTCATTGTCCTGAATCTGAAAAGATAGGAAAACAGTAGCTATACTTAAACGGTGTTGCAAAACAGTAGCACATATCAATAGCTCGGCATGACAAAACACGATCATCTGGACGAAGGGGATACTGACCTACCTGAGGAAGATTACATATAATTTCATAAGTCCTTGGTTGATTTCCACCTTCGGCTGCACTGCTTGTTTGCTCCTCCACACATGACAGGATCGTTCCGCACTGCATTCAACAAGTCAATGTACGAATAAGCTAATTTCATCTTGCGGTGGTCATTGTACCTAGTTACGAATGTAGGAATACTTGGAGCACCATGAGGTTAGCTGACAGCAGGTAGATGCAGCCATATAAATTTTGTGCGGTCCTACCAAAATTGAGGTTTGTATCCCTTCCCGTTATGAGAATTCTTCTTGAAGTTGGTAGAATGTGACAGCTTGTTCTTTGCATCAAACTTGCCTTTCCCCTGAGATTCGTTCTTGTTGTTTTGGGGCTGGTTGGGCTGGAAGTTCTTCTCGTGTACCATGTGGGCACTAGAAGCTCCCTTGGCGACCCGAGCACGTGTGTCTTTTGCTCTCGCCTTCTCCTCAAAATCAAGAGTGCTAATGAGATCCAAAACAGAAAACTCATGTCTCTTGTTTTTCAGAGAAGTAGCAAAATCGTTCCACGAAGGTGGGAGCTTGGCAATGATGGTCCCAGCAACAAATTTGTCCGGCAACACACACTTAAAGTACTCAAGTTCCTTAGAGAGTCACTGTATCTCATGAGTCTGCTGAACAACAGAGCGCTCATCAGTCATCTTGTAGTCACAGAATTGCTCCATGACGTACAACTCGTTGCCAGCGTCCGAGGGCCCAAATGTGGCCTCGAGCGCAGCCCACATGTCTTTGCCGTTGTCAAACAACATATACGAATCCACAATGGAATCGTCAAGAACACTCAGCAGGGCGGCTTTGAAGAGGGTATCCATGTTCTGAAAAGCTTCCTGCTGTGTAGGATTAAGATCGCCCTCAGGCTTACCCTTAGTGGCGTCATAGCAGTACATGATCTGAAACCAATATACTGCTCTTGTGCGCCACCTTTTATATTCCACCCCCTTAAAAGTAGGCGGCTTCAAAAGCGCAGCAAAACCACTCGGAGTAAATTGCCTGTGATCAGGTTTTTGGATTGGATTGTTGAATATATGAGCAATTTAGTATGAGATTTAATCCGAATCAGCAGTAAATAGATCATGACGACAATTGCAAAGATCAAAGTAATGATGTGGACTAAACCAGGAGGACAGAATCACATACTGTACAACAGGAGCAGAACCGATGTGGTTGATGTTGTCACTCATGTCGTTGATGAAGAGGTTACCGAGGTCGGGGAAGAAGGCTATCGTTGAGGAAGTCGTCGCTGGCAGCAGTCACAGGAGTGTGCTCCCCAAAAACCTGATCGCCCCTCTCCCGTACAGGATCACGAAAGGCAGGGTTCAGAGGACTGTTGTCCCTTCTCGCGGTGCACGCCGGAAGGAGGGCTGGAGAAGAATTGCGTGGCGGCGCTAAGATCTGGAACGGTGCAAAACCATATGATACAGCGGCGGCTAGGGTAGAGCATGTCAGATCGGAGTATAATAGTAGGCCTTTGGCCCCCTAACCCCACATCCAAGTCAATAATAGCTCAAAAAAAAGTCAATAATAGCCCCACCAAGGTTTGTCTAAAAAACGGAGTAATTAAGGCGTCCGTTAGTCCCTTTAGTATAAATACAATATCATTAATAATGGCCCCACCTTTTGTCTCACAAAGTAGAGTATGTTGGAGTACAACCGGCTACACGTTTACAATCCGCTTCTCTTCTCTCTCCTCTTCTCTCTCCTTCAACTAAGCACAAATACTATATTTAAATCCTTATAGCCTACTTACGTCATCTAATTATAGTACTTGCTCTAAAAGTTACTATCCACTGTGTACTCTGAAATGCCAGGCGTGCAGCGGGCGGCGCCCTCGGTCGGCACGCTGCTTCAACGGTGGAAGCAGTGAGAGGTCGCGTCGCCCTGACTTGCCATCAATGTGGAGCGGCGGGCTCAGCTGGCGCCGGGCGGGAAGCGCACGTGGGAGGGGGGAGGGGTTTTTGTTGGGCCAAGAAGGTGAGAAGCCAACTTGGGATCGATCGGATGGGGAAATATCATGTGCTCCCATACTCTGCATATGACACTAGTCTATGTTACTACTCCCTCCTTTCCGGTTTATAGAGATGTTTAGAGTAACATAGTAATATGTTACAGTACAAGTTACTCCCCACTATGACCAGCCTTGGCCTCTCCCAGTGCTCCACCATGTATAGCTGCTAAGCCTGCCACGTAGGCATAAAATATGATGTGGCACCAATAAACTAAGCACCCATTGAACACTTGAGTTACTAAGCCATTTAATGCACTTAGCACCTCATCTAAAGAGCATTAATAGTATAGCCAGCTGCTGGCTATAAGCCTACAGCCCATCTTATAGTCAACATGTACAAAGTGCCTAGGAGCACGTGCTAGATCTGGCTCTTCACGAAGAGCCCGCTTACCTTCTCTCTCCTCTTCTCTTTCCTCCAACTAAGCAGAAATATACTACTGTTTATTCCTTATAGCCCGCTGACTCAGCTCTATTGTACTTGCTCTAAGCACATCTAAGCACTTGCTAGCACCCCCTTGACCGTGGACCTTGATGGTGTACGTCACCTTGTGTCTCATAATTTTCCTCGTCATCATCTGAGTCCTAGAAGATCTCACCCACATCATCATTAGCATGCAGCCGCCTTGATAGACAACGTGCACAGAAGGAGTAGAGGCGACTGGGGACGCACCACCACCACGTCGTGGGCACTCCGTATGTGCTCGTGTGCGTGCAGCGTGCGTGTTTTTCCATCGGTGCTAGCTCTAAGACCGAGGCTGCGGTCGTCTTCATCTCCGACTAGTAGTTGAGCAATGACGGCAAAGAGGTGCTGCAAGAGATGCGTATGTGCCGTTGCGTGCGAGCTTCGCTGTAGCACGACGAACCGGACGTCGCCGCGGATGGTGCAAGCCTCCATGCATCCGAGTGTGTGCGCATGCATGTGTTATTCACGTGCATTCTGCGGCCGAGCGTGTGTGCATGCACGTCTTGTGTATGTGCGTTTTGTGCTCCATGCTGTGCGCGTATGTGCAGGAGTTGGATCGGATGGAGTTAGTGCGTTGGCTTGTGTACATATTTTAGAGTGTAGATTCACTCATTTTGTTTCGTATGTAGTCCCTTATTGAAATATCTAAAAAGACTTATATTTGGGAACGGAGGGAGTATAAAACATCTTCAACTTAGCATCCTGATGTACCGTTTCTAGTGGTTAGCGAAAAGTTCATGTTCTTTTAGTTGTTTATAGGTGAGCAGGCGGCAAAAAATAAGGGAAAATGCGCAAGGTTCCTTGCAGACGCTCCACCGCGAGGTTCCTTGCTCCTCCTCGGTCGTCGGGAATCTATGCTCTTCAACTCTTTTCTTTTACGTGAGCTTTGTTCATCCTTTTCCCAACACGCGAGACATCTAGCATCAAGGTGCATGTGTCATGCAAGAAAATGGAGATAATCAGATAAGCAGTGCGTAAGTGAGTGGCGCGGGGGGGAGCGGGGGGAAACCCTTTTCCGTAAGTGAGTCGTGCACTTCGATGGCACCTATGCAATATTTTTTCTCCTCGATGGCACGTGAATGGCATGTGAATAGTGCACGTACTCAACGAAGGAGCACGGGATGGTAGCAATGACAAGGTCAGCCCTTTTTTGGAGAGAGTACGTACTACTAGTAAATAACTTTGATGTGTCCCGTCAACTCGCAGAACGACGAGAAGCTTGATTACGCCTTCTCCCTCGCCAACGCATGCGTGGTGGCTCGCAGCACGAGGAAAAACTTTTGCTTACAAGCGGTGGACGTGCAGCAGTTCATTTGGTGTCAGATTGCCAGAAGCACTACTGTAGAACCATCGACTTCCGGAAGAGGCGAAGAGCCAAGCGCAAGGTCACCTACTAACCTTAGGCTAGGCATAGTGGGAGTAACATAAGTAGAGGTACCTCCTTTTTTTATTCTAGAAACAACCACACGTAAATATCAAGGTGCTGGTTACGTAGAACAAATTTCCTGCAGTCCGTGCTCAGCCCTCCTCTATCTCTCTTCTCAGCCAGCCAGCGGACGCGCAGAGCCCATTGTCTGTTTGCTCACATGCGGCCCCACATGTCAGTGAAAATGCAAGAGGACCCACTGAACCTGCACATCTTTCACCTCGACGTGCTGGTGATGAAAAACAAATCCAAGAAAGATCTTTGGTGACCGCTTTTGGAGTTACTCAAGAGTAGTAAGATTCTATTTACAGTTTAACCCAAGATGCACATCTCGTGGCTTCAACTTATCAACTACCACTCTATTTTCTTTCATGACACGACCTGGATGCTGGATGTCCCACGTGTCGGCAAAATGAGGAAGAACCCGACCAAATCTTCGGTTGTGCTCTCGGATTAGATTAGTTGTGCTAACTTAAAAATTTTATTGTGTACTTCCTCCGTTCCAAAATACTTGACTTCCATTTGTCCAAAAATGGATGTGCCTATATACTAAAACATGTCTAGATACATATATATTTTGACAAATACTACCTCCGTCCAGGTTTATTGGTCCCCATTATATTTCGTGCCAAATTTTGACCATAGATTAAACTAACAAAATGTTTACGCATGTCACCAAACATTATATTTTTGAAAACTATGTTAAAATACGAATCCAATGAGATAATTTTACTTGACATGCATTAACATTTTGCTAGTTAAATCTTTAGTCAAAATTTGACACAAATTACAAAGGGGACCTATAAACTAGGACAGAGGTAGTAGAATGGAGGGAGTAGAATGGATGCAAGTTTTTGTATTGGGAAGAAGAGTACATCCATATATTGATAGAGCATTGGAGTTGGCCTTACAAGTGGGACCGCAGTTGAGGAAACCGACTATCGGCAAACCCCCACCTCGCCTGCCGTGCGATGGCTGAGTTAGAGAAACGATGAGGTTGAAGAGATTGCTCTAGCACGGACTCCAAGAAATATGGTGTCAGATGGAAGTCGTGCTGGTGGCGTGTGATGTACTCCTGGACGTGAATGCTTGTTCTGGCCCATGCCACCCTACTACTCCTACTACTTACTATATAGTACTAGTATCGAGGATTCGAGGTGCTGGTTACGTAGTACAATATGGCTACAGTAAAAACACCCACACGACGCGCGAAGCATGTGAAGCTAGTACAAATAGTGTACTACTATTGTTGATTGGCCTCATCCGATAACCTATTGCAATGCACGTACAATTATGTATTCGGAAAATATTTTTTTGCCTCGTCGCACCAGTCACTCACAGAAGCAACTCGAAAGCCATTCATAAATTTAGTAAGTTTATCACAGGCATATCATTTTATTACATACAACATGTCATCAACCCACATCGACAACGAGGATACATTATAAATACTAAAGTTTTCACCACACAAAAAATAACAAGCAATGAAATGAACTTCAACTCAACCATTCCTCGGCGTTGGAAACGCTTGCTTTGAACCACAAGTGATTCTCTGGGACGGGGCATTTATTATCGATCTCGAGACCAGCGCAGGACTGATCATCCAGGCTGAAGCGGCCTACTATATCAGCACCAGGGTAGGGAACCATGCTAATGTCCGAGGTATAGGCACATTTGCTTCTCATAAATGGTGCTAGTAACGTTGTGTCAACAGCAGTTGGATCGCCTTTCACCATCATCGGATAGTTTTGTCCAAGGAAGAGCGAGTTTTCTCCAAGACTATCAATTCTGTACCAGGGAGAAGGTGTTGGCGCTAGCACACTAGTATCCATCCCGAATACCATGCAATGGGTGTTGGAATAGGTCCGGAGAGTGCGACCATGGGACACTACACCTGCTTCCTTAGCAGTAACATCATCAGTGTTTTTATACACACGAGAAGAGGTGATCCATCGGAATTAGTTGCCAGGCGCCAACGAGTATATGGGCGCTGCTCGTCCTCATGCTCGTGATCATCACCATCATCATCTCCCCCTTGGTTATAAAAATTTTCAAGTATAGGTGATGGAATGTTCACAGGACCTTGGCAACACAAGAAGAAGGTTAATTAGTAAAGGGAAACTTGCTAACCCGCATGCATGTGGATGAAACAATTATAATTACGATGGAAGACAAACGTACCGAAATCATAACGATTCCATGCAAAAACAGTGCCACGAGTGGTGGCAGCAAACACAAGGCCCTCGTATTGAATTGCATCACAGTACTCATGCGTGTACAGAAACTGATTTTTGAGCAATGTCCATCGAGTCAAACTAGCAACGACGGTAACAAGCTTGTCGAAGATAGCAACAACTTCATAGTTGTTGTAATTCCAAGAGCGGGTGGGAACTCGAGAAATTGCTATCCTTCATAGAAGACAGTCACCATGATTTTATTTGAACATGCGTACAATACTGGTGTGCTCAACCTCTAGGCAGTCTGCTGAGATTTTTGGAAGTGGAACCCGGTCACGAGTGTACATATTCACAAGTTCCCACTCGCAGTTGGACCCAATGTAAACAACCCAATCTCCATTTGAGCCTGCCCAAGCCTTGCCCTCAAGCGATGGCATCTTAACATCATACATATCATTATCAAGTGGCATCAACTTGCACAGGGCGAGGCTTCCGTCGTGACGGCGCCAGTCATCAGGGTCACGGCAAAGAAGATAGGGGAGATCAAACCGTTCCTTGACTCTTGGGTTCCTTGTAATGATGTTATTAGTTGAGTCAAGAATGGGCTTGAACGAACCTGCCATGCTAGCCGAGGTGATGACGTCGCACCGATCAATGAGTTCCTCCATGACGTCATCTTTCAGATCGGGGCAAGAATAACGGGGTCGTTTCCGTCCTGTTCTCTCCATGGAGAAGACAATCGAACAATGGCAGAAGAAAGTGTGAAGGGTTGAAGGAAAATGGAGGAGGGAGAGGAAGAGCATGCGACAGCAGTTCCAAATCGAGAGGGAAAGGCGAAGAGTCGGTGGACGGTTGTCAGTTTGCCACGGTTCACGAAGGGGCGCCCCGGCCTACACGTCGGTTCGGAAATACTCCTACTACTCGCTGTCGTCTCACTGATATGTTGGAACAGGACCACATGTCAATGCAACATGGTGTGTAATTACTCGTGCAAAATGCGATCTGGCTGCGTCGGCCCGAGGTGTCGCATTAGTTTTTTTTGAAAGTTTGCCGCATTAGTTATCGACCTTTATTTTTTTTAACATGCAATCTGAATGGATAGCTCCTGTGGTCATCACACATGAGCGGATATAGTGATGGTTGATTCTCCTGAGCAACTTATTACTGTGGGAATATGGGAGTACCAGCGGATTCAAGGAACAGAGAAATGATGGTTGCTTCGTCCGAGCAACTTACTGTGGCGAAGGTGGGGCTCTGTGATTTGACTGCTCACTAGTCATTACTACTGCGGTGCAACGACCGGGGTGAATCTTTCCCTGAAGTTGTGTTGTGCACTCAATATTGCTGCATGGCAGGTGGAGCCGATGAAGGATGTCCAACATGTCGGCGAAACGAAGTTGAATTGTTTCTGGCATTGCTATCAATCCTTCAGGATTTGTTTATATGTACGCATAATTTTGATGAAATTGTACAGTGATGCTATGAAGGTTTCAACTCTGGTTCCCGTAGGAAAAAAAGGTTTCAACTTAGGATTCATGTGTCTTGCCTCGAGATTATCTCGTTACAACATTCCATCAAATACAAATGAAACTACCATGGCTAATGCATCTCAATGGTTCGCAGATCAGCGCCAATATTCACATCACAACTGAAGACAAAGTTGTGAGAAGGTGTACAAATAAAGAAAAAAATATAATTGATCGATGTTGTTCGTAGGCATGGCTCCATTTCCTTGGCACAGTGTTCATTGCTTGGCAGCTAGTTTCACCCAGCTCTATAGCCAAAAAAGAGATGTATGAAGGACACCACAATCCGATCATTTTGTGCAGCTCCACTAAAATCGGGCGGACCATCCCTGTTTGCAAAGATATCCAGTCATTGTGATTACAATAATAGTGGAACTAGATGATGAAACATAACACACATAAATAGAAGCCGATCACCTCTACGATCTCTCTTTAGGACTAACTTCTTGTTGGAGAAGATTAGGCACGGAGTTGGATGAGGAGGATAGCAAAACCAATCTCCCTTTCTGCAGTCCCACAGAAATGTAAAAACGTTGCCCGTGTGACATTTTGGCAGAACTGCACAAAACACTCTTCAGAAAAGTGATTTGTGCAATTCACCAAAAGGTCGCAATAGCAACAAGGTGAAAATGGATAGCCCTGTTTGCAAAAGGAGGTCGAAAGGAAACAATTACTGCCCAATAACACGAGTTGAAGACACATACGCCGACAAAAAAGAAGCATGTTCCATGTAAAAAGGGAAAGATAGCACATGGTGGTTTATCAAAAATGGTTTGAGGACGAGATTGCAAGATGGAAAGTACGCCGGTCGAGATACGATTTAAGCAAACAACTAAAGAAGATCCACATGCAGCAACGTGGGAAGATGGGCAGTGGAGCAAGGCCGGAGGAAGCTGTACCTGAGGGTCGTCGGGATGTTACTAGGAGGGCGCCGGCGGCCGGGATCTGCCCATACTGCGGCAGCGAGCAAGTGGCGAAGGCCCTACCGCGCCGGAGCTTGGTCAGAGAGAATGGCAGGTACCGCAGATCGGGACGAGCTGACTTAAAGCCGTTGAACGGAGAGACGATGCACATCCTCCCTTTCCGCCGGAGGATGGGATGCGGCTGGATCACTGACCAACGCTGAGAGAGAGAGGCCATGGCGGCCTTGTGTGAGATTGTGTGATGAGACTCATGAGAGACAAACCCATTTTTCCATTTTCCCCACGGCAATCGTTTTATATTCTAGGCATGGTACCCGACCCTCCTTCGAGTAAACAATCGCTACACGAGTCAAATTATCACGTGGGCTGCCTTTTCGTACAGAAACGAACTCCACAGTGTACCCGCGCGGGTGTGGCCGGGAACGAGACGTGAGTACATGCGTCCTGCGTGCACTTCTTCTTTAGGTGCAGGTACGTACGTGGGTGGGTGTGAGAGAGATGGTTTGTGCGAAACAGAGGCAATGTGTTGATGATATCTCAATCATAAAAACGTAACATATGCAATGTGTGTGAAACGGAGTCATGGACGTGAGATATCGATAGAATTGAAAACAGGGATGAAGTGTGTGGCTGCACGATCGATAAAGAGTGCCATCGAATTTGTGTTTGCCCACGTCAAAGATAGAAGGCGGCTGGCCTACTGGAATTTGAGAGGGCAGAGGTGCAGTTCTTC
>NC_041389.1:485605367-485644058 GCF_002162155.2 Triticum dicoccoides | reverse complement strand
GACCGGTCGACTAGTATATGTGTGGGGAAGGAGAGAGACCTAGCTATGTATTGAGGGAGATCGATCGACATCCATGGATATGTGTAGCAGAGGAATAAGGTTGGGAAAAAGACAAACGTAGAGCGTCAGAGGGTTGGTGGTGGAGTGGCGTCTCACAAATGGTGGGAGAGGCCTGCTAGACAAATGGAGGGTATGAGTGCAATATCAATAATAGAGGGCGGGGGATGTCTGTCTGTTTATGCACGTGCGTGTGAGAGACGGGTCGGGAGGTATTCAAGGATGATGAGGGGAGAAGATATGGTTGTGGTAAGCATGCGTAACTACATAGGAAGATCAACCGTCGTGTGTCTGAGAAAAGGAGAGACATAAGTAGCGAGGTAAGTGTATCGGTGCTTGGTGAAAACGAATTATAGTCGACCTGGCTATATGTAGGGAGATCAGTTCATATACACGCCTGCATGTGTTAGAAGAAAATAAGGTCCGGAGAGGCAGACAGGGGGAGAGGGTGTGGCTAGGAGGTGGTGCGAGAGGCCTACCATGTCGAGGGGGGAGGAGTGTGCGAGCATGTGATTAATGAAAAGAGGGGCGGGAGTGTGCACCTGCGTGGAATCGTATTGGACATATGGGGGCATGGACGGTGAGAAGAGAAGAGGGGAAGTATATATGTGTTTGTTGTAGGCACACTTGGCTAGAGAGGTATATCGACCGGTGTGTGCCAGAAAGAAGGAGCCGGGGGCCTACACACACCGCTTGTGGACGACCTAAAGAGAAATAATGAACGTGCGCGATGGAGGGGACGCTAAGGGTGTGTGAGGGGGCGGGCGTGTGCATGCACGATAGAAAGTTAGCGCTAGCTAGCTACAAATAGAAGAGGATCGTGAAGGTGTAAAAGACGAACAAAGATCATAATTCATTATAAAAGGTGGATACGGATACTTGAAGAAGATATCATAATGTAGAACATTGATTATAATTTGGGCTATTGTGTGGCTTTTGCAACTCAGGTCTAAATACTTGTCATAATGTAGGGGGCGGGGCACTATACTTTGTGTGATAAACACGGTGTACGTATGGAACATGGTTTAGATTATGAATATATAGTTAGTACATCAAATGTACTATTATTTGGAATCAACATCAAGTGTATTCAAAAAATAGAATTCGAGTTCATGTAGTACACATAGTTCATATCTATCTCTATAGTAATCATGTGGTGTGTTATTAAGGTAATACACGAATGATGGTTGAAGTTGGCAACAATCATGATTGTACATTCTTATTAAAATAGAGAAACGAATTCAAATTTAGTTCGAATTGCAGTGGTAGTATAGACATTTGGAATGCACTAAAATGTTGGTATGACTAGGTTACATGCATTATACAGCAAGCGAAAAAAATTAATCGGACATAACATGGATTCATACTCCCTCCTTCCATCTATATAGGGCGTAATGAGATTTTTAAGACCGCCTTTGACTATTGACAAGATTAATAGTACATGACATGCACAATGTGAAAATTATATCATTGAAAGAACCTTTCACAGACGAAGTTAACGGTGTGCTTTGTGTAAGTTGCATGTCATATATCATTGCTCTAATATTTGGTCAAAGTTAGCATCAAAAAACGCATTAGGCCTTATATAGATGGAAGGAGGGAGTAACTTTGAATAGCATTTGTATAGTAAAACGGGGCAAGACTCTCTCTTTGTGTGGTGTGAATAGTTTTATTTTTTTGTTTTCTTTTTGGTTGAGGGAAGTGCGAATTGATTTGGTACGTACAAGTACAATATTACTACACGTTAGGCTTGTCCCTAAAATTCAACCTGCGTCTTGTTATATCCCGAAAATTCAGATATCGTGCTCCCAAAACTGGTGCCTTCACAACCCGCGCCTTGCTATCCCGAAATTACAACGCGCGTGAAAACTCCCTCCAGCTGCCAAATCCTGACACGTGAAATCCCCCTTCTAACCCTGAGCTGAAAGGGTTGTTAGTTCAAATCAGTGGGGGGTACTTTTGCAATACACCCTACATTTTGGACAAGCGCGTCCCTAAGTCATGCTTCAGCCCCTCCCATCGCCCCCTTTTAGCCATTCGAAATCCCAGGCCGCCATAACCTCTCAGCTCCAGCCGCGAAACCCCACCCTCCTCTGTCCGCCACATCACCACTGCCCAGCCAGAGCCTCTTCCCCGACGACGTCGTCCACCGCAACAGCTCGACGTCCCTCGTCCACCTCCCCGGATGAGGATCCGTCGTCCATCTCGCCGTCCCGCCGGTTCAGCCGCCCCGTCCTCCACCTCCAAGGAGCTGCTCCGACGATCGCCTTGTCTATCGTGGCTGCTCCATCCCCACAGCCGCCTTAACCTGCTCCACCGGGACCGCAGCATCCTCACCGAATCCTCGGACAAAGCCGAGGCCTACTCGGCGCCACCAAAGAGGTTGTACACTCATCGCATCGCACCTTCTCCTTAACTCGACCTCCCGGCGCCGACGGTGCTCCATCCCGCACCCCCATGGAGCGGCTACCTTGAAGCCGGCTCCACGGGCGACATCTCCATGGCGGCTCTCCCCCAGTGCGAGGCCCCTTCGGCGGCGGCATCCATACCAGCCGGATCTACTGCTGCTACTCTGGCTCTCGCTCGCTCGCTCGTGCTGCTGCTGCTGCTGCTCCGGATCTTGCTCGATCGCTCGCTCGCCCAGCTGCTGCTGCTGCTCTCCCCCTCGCTCGTGCTGCTGCTCTGCTCCGATTAAGCCACACTTAAGTCGACTGAATCGACTTTTGGGTCAGTCGATTTTTAGGGGTTGGGGGGCTCGCCGGAGTTAAGGAAGAACCACCCGCAGTGGGGACGGGGGCTCGCCGGAGAGGTACCCCACTATCTATCTTAGGGTTCAGGGTGGGGGCGGGGGGCCTAGAGGGCTGGCCGGGGCGGCGGTGGCGAGTTGTTTTGGGGCGGCGAGGCGGCGCTGGGGCCGGTGGTGGCAGGCGGCTCAGGGGTGTGCAGGTTGAAGATGAACTGCAGGCCCTCCCTAAACTACATGTCAAGTGCCTCTCTGCTACCAGTGTGTTTAGTTTCGACAGTAGCATTCAGATTCCAAAGTAAATTTCAGTTTCGACAGTTAAGTTCAGAGTCAACAGTTTTTACCTCATCTGTTGTAGTTAGGTGGTTTTTGGTGATGTTAATTTTACATCCATTTTTCATCATCTATTGGAGATGCTATTAGAATCCCACTTGAGATTGACGATGTCTGTCTTGTGCTGCTTCAGCCTTGACGTCTTACGGCTCACCGGAGCTGCTCCAACGACAGAACGATCCATCACAACAGCGTAGTGCCCTGGACGCCGTCTACAAATTCCTCAGATCTTCCTCCACGCCTCCGACAGCCACCTCTGCCTCAACTGCTTCAGCGACCAACCCAATGATGCTGAGGTCGACATGGCTACGGCAAAGAGGTTGTACACTTGTTGCATCACTTATTACTATACATTCACGTCGATCCATTAGGGCTATTTTGGTTCAACGGAAAAACATAGCAATAGGGAATTTTCCAATGGCACTCTACTATTCAATTATTCATGCATTTTGTTGAAAGGAATGAAGCAAAATATCCACCTGGACCTACTTTTCAAAATCCTATGCATGAAAACAAGACCAAGTGCATTAGTGCCAGAATAACATTCTAACTGTACACGCTTTCATATGGTTTGTCTTTATTTTGGCCATGTTTCTTTGCATTCCTCTGCTCTTCCAATTCCTGTAAACCAAACACCCAAGTTGACAGAAATCCTGTGTTTACAAATGCTCTGTTTACCATGTGCATTTTCCTATCCTATTCCGGTGTTTTTCCTATCCCTGCATTTTAAGAATCATGCAAGCCAAATGAGCCCTTACAGAATTACTTCAGTTACAGGTACGTGTCGAAGGGAACTTTGTGTGGTTTGTCCTGCTCCTGCCGCGACGTCGTCCACCTCACCTGAGTTGCTCCATCGACAGAAGCATCCACCAAACCAGACATCACGACTCCTGACCGTCTTTCGCCGCCTCAGATCTCCTTCCCTGCCGCCGGCACCCACCCCAACGGCATCACCATCATCGACTCAGCAGTGAACCCGAGGAGTACACGGGTCCACAAGAGAGGTCGCACTCTTTTGTTTCTACTTATGTTATGCATTGCTTAAACTTACCTGCTACTTTATCGTCATGTTCAGCTATTGGACTCTCAACTCAGGTCCAAATTAATGTTCAAACTTGAGTTCTAAATTAGTTGTGGGGCACATATCGAGGTAGAAATGAATAGTATGTCTGTCTAATATCTGGTTCACCTAGGGTATGCCTATGTTGTTCATCTTGGGTGGGAAACAAATAGTAAAGAAATCATCATCTGTCTTTTTATTAATTTAAAGCAATCATCAGCCTGCTATCATTATTTTTGGATCCATCCACTGGTTGTTACCATCACTCTAAATTTCTGCATGCTCTCCTTACACAATCTCACCATATTTTTTTGTATGCATGTCAGATATTGTACACAGTCATGCTGAACATGTAGAGAAAAAGATAAGAGTTTTGCACGGCAATACAATGTCATGCAGACATCGCTCCATGGTGGGTTCAATGGCAAACCCTTCCCACCCCTCTCCAGATTGTAATCCAGAGGAAGATATCTGTTCTGAGGCGGATTCAGACGCCGCTGACCACTCCTATTTACCCCCAAGGTGTTTGCTCTACCTTGGCATGATGATGTTAGTCATATCATGCATATGTTGCCTTGCAGTGCCTACTTTTGACATCATATATGTCATCTGCTTAGTTTAGACATGTTCTGTAATGCCACCTGTTTAGTTCTATATCATATATGGAAATTATGCAGTCTCATGTCTTTTAGCCAGCCATAATATATGTGAAATGTGCAATGCCATCATGTTTAACCAGGCATCATATATTTGAATGATATCTTGCCCATCCTTTTCTTCATTACATTTCCATTTGTCGACAATGTTTGTACATTAAACTACTCTTCCTATGAATCAGCCATTTTGGTGGGAGATGGAAAAATCTAGAGTGAAAACAAGGCCTTCAGAGCAGACAGTGCTACCTGACGAAGCAGATCTCTTGTTGGGTCCCGATAGCTCCTCAGAGATGTATTCAGAGACACATGACCAGTCCTATTCCCCTACTGAGGTGTATGCTATAACTTGGCACGGTTATACTGTTCATATCATGCATACGGTGTCTTGCATTGCATAGTTTAGACATCATATACATAATATTCAACACCATGTTCTTAGTTTAGACATCATATCGAATGCCCTCTGTTTAGCATATAAATCACATATGCGAATTAAATGATGCGATCCTGATTACTTAGATAACATGTAGGTGAATTATGTCATGCGATCCTGTTTAGTTATTCATCATATCTTTGAATTATATTATGCTATGCTATCCAGTTTAGATAGACATCATATATGTGAAATTATGTCATGCTATCCGTTTTAGTTAAACAATATACATGTCAACTATTTCATGCCCTCTTTTTTCCACACTATCTATTGCATCTGTCTCTCATACAATGTTTGTACATTCAACTATGTTTCCTGTTTATCAACCATTTGAATTGGAGCGGGTGATGCCAGTATCTAGCGGAATAAAAACACGGTCTTCAAATAAAACAGTGCTACCTCTTGGTGGAGATAGCACCCCGGTTGTACATGCACAAGAACCAGCCCTACCACACATAACTTAAACTCTCGCAGATTGTACCCCTACTGATGGACAGAGAACCAACTTCACCCAATCTAACCCCAACCCCAGCCGATAGTAACCCAGTTCATGTTGACACAGCACCATCTCCACCACAGAGCTCCCAAACAAGAGCAGTTAGTAAGGCAGCTCCAGTGCCCAAAGGGCCAGTACTATCACGGCGAACCCCAACTCCACCAGTTAGTACGCCTATTCCTGTGGAGGAAGCACAACCAGCCAGTTGTAGTTTAGCATCTATCGCATTTGATGTTGTTAAATTGTATGTGTGTATCTTCCCATCTTGAAAATATTATACTGAAGATGAAGGAAAATGCCAGTTGCAGGTGTTTGTCCAGGAGTTATGTGTAAGTAATGTTATTCATGGCAATTACTTTGCTTTGTCCCATACATCCTACCTCCATGATGGTTATAATACAGCAAATTTTCCCATTTTTCTCTATAGAGAAGGACCGATTTGGAAACTCAGGATGAGGTAACCTGTGCTAATACCTCTACTATCTTCAAGAATGCTTGGTGGCAGTATCGGAATTACCTGAAGAAAACGTACTTCACCGGCAAAGAAGCTCATCAAATTCCCTTACGTTCTCCTGAGACACATTTACTGGACGATGACTGAGAACGCCTTGTTCTGTACTGGTCCCGGACCAAGAATGTGGTAAGGTCTATGAGCTCATTTTCTATTTTAAGTATTATATTCTTGCGTCTTACTGTACTCTGTTCATATAGAACAAGTGCCTAAACCTGAAGAACAACTGTTCTAATTTAAGATTCCATTGCTATCATGGTTTAAAAAAGCGCTAGGCGTTAATTGTGCATTTTGCCATCGCCTTGCGCTTTACTGACCAAAGCGCATGCTTATGCGCAGTTATGCACAGATTAAGCGTAGTTATGCGCAATGCGTTTTGCCAACGCCTAGAGCCTAGGCGCGCTTAAGCGCTCGCTTAGGCGCGCCTTTTTTAACTATGATTGCTTTGCTCTTGTATCACTGTATTTACTGATACAAACTTATTTTTAAATTGAAGGATCCAATCGAAACTCCAATGGCACAGTAGGTATGTTCACGCATGTTTCTTTAACAGGTTTGCTCTTATTAATAGCTCTTTTGATTTCAATTTCAATTGTGTATACAGTTGACTTTCATATCATGCACATTACTAGCATCACAACAGAGCCAATAGTGTTGTTGTACATGTAGACCCGTGGTACCCATCTGAAATCTTGTTGTGCCGTGTAGTTTCCCACGCTTTGTATTCTTTCACTGCTGCTTTGTCTTGAACTGATATGATTTTAACTGTGTCTCTATTTTGATTTGGCAAGACAATGCAGTGACCATAGGACATAGATATATGTTTGTTTGATGCTTTTATTATGTACTAGTACTTGGCAATAGAAGACTTGATAGTTTAATACTGTCCACCTTACTAATGAACTGGTTCACCGTAAATGAGTTTCATATACTAGTACATGCTAAACTTGTTATGTGCCAGCTTGTTTCTTCTTTTAGAATGCTGACAGAATATTGGGGAAGAGTGCCTTATTAAGCAATGGTAAAGGAAGTAATGCAGATAAGGTTCAGGATAGTGACACATCCTTGTTGGTCTCCAACAAAGCTGATAAAACAGCTAAGGAAGACTATCTTGAAGACAGCGAGACAACCCCAAAGTCCTGTCTTGGTTTAGTGTTCGAGTTACTGGCCACTATCGCTTGCACAAGCTATTCAAACTCACTGTCTGAATCAGTTCGGTTTCTTGAGCCTCAACTACAAGCTGAAAGACATCGATCAGTTGTGCTGTGACAAGAAGCGGAAGGACTGCGGAAGTCCCTGGAGCATTTAGATGCATACTTTCTGGTGCAACAGCAAGCGTTGGAGGATTTTAGCGCCAAACAGGACAAAGCTAATCAGCTTGCTAAGCTTATTGCCAGCATGGTGGATACCTAGGATAACGTTTCTTGAGCTCTTCTGAAGTTGTTCCAGTTATGCTCTTGTTTTGCTCCCGCGTTTATTTGCACTGGTGGCCAATTTTGACGGCCAGTGTATGTAATATGCTGCTTTGTTCCCTATATTTGCACTGGTGGCAAACTTTGATGCCCGGTGGATTAATATGTGTAATAGCGGTAATAGGCTAGCCTTAATTGCTTGCTTATTTATTTCCTTATTATCTTGTTTAGTTGTTTGCTTGTAGTCACTGCAGTTCTTTTTTTGTGTTTTTCTAGTGGTCACAATAGCCTATTTTTGGTAACTAGGCCAAAATAATCATGGCAACACACGGACTGTTGTAACCATGGGCCTCCTGCAGGCCGTATGATCCATGGGCCTTCGTTCGGCCATAGGACCATTGGCCTTCTATACGGGCCGTAGGATCCATCGGCCTTCTATACGGGCCTTAGGGATCAATGGGCCTTCTACGGGCCGTAGGGTCCATGGGCCTTCTACGGGCCGTACGATCCATGGGCCTTCTACGGGCCGTATTATCCATGGGCCTCATATGGGCCGTAGGATCCATGGGCCTTCTACGGGGCGTATCATCATTTCGCCAATCATGGGCCGTACTATTCGTGGACCATAACGGGTCGTTAATAGGCCGTATTTGATAACTCTATGAAAACAGCCCAACGGGTTTTTTTTACATGAAAACGGCCCAACGTATTAACGGTCCGCAAACGGGCCGACTGTAACGACGGGCTGAATTTGGCCCACAAGCAGAAAATGACAGTAACGGGCCGTATGTAACCGAATGCTGCAAGTGAGCCCAAGAATCAATGGGCCCTGAGAAGGCCGAAAGATAACTTGGGCTGGAAACGGCCCAATGGAATAACGGGTCGTTAATGGGTATAAAGTGATACACTGTTCATTACGGACCAGTTTCACCACAGGCCGTTAATGGGCCAAGAGTTACAAAGGTCCTCATATGGATCGAAAGAAGTCATGGGCCACACATGGGCCGGAAGTTAAAATGGGCTGAATCATATTGGACGGCCCAGATGACGCTACTGGGCCTAATTCGGATAGGGCGTAACGGGCCCTGGGTTAGCGGGCTGTAAATGGGCTATATGCGAATAGGCCGTTAACAGGCTTTCCGTGGGCCGGCCCGCCACCTTTTGACCAAGTCAAACGGGTCAGCCTTTTCACAGGAATGGGCCTCTGTTGGGCCGTGCCACGTGTCGTCGTATCATAGGCGCCTTCGGTCCAATGAGCGGATGACATCTGTCCCAACGGTGGGCCGACACATGTTTCCTCCCGCCAATGATGATTTTACACGTGGAAAATCCTCATTGGTCGGGGCTGTTAACGGGTTATCGGATCCAAAACCCGACCCGATAGCTTAACGGCGTTCCGTTACGGTGGATGCCACGTGTCGGTCACCCTTGACGAAAGCACTTTTGTGACGTGCGATTTATCATCATGGAAGTGGACACTTCCGTGATGATAATTTTGGTAATGTCATGGAACACTTCTACGACAGCACAGGTATGACTATCTTGATTCTGTCATAAATTTGTCATGGATGTACATGCATGACAAAAAACGCGACCTAGTGTGACAAACACGTATCATCACGGAAGTGTATTTTTTTTGTAGTTTAATGACCGCCGTGCCGCAGTGTACTGGGAGACGACTATCGCGCCGCCAGCGGTCATCGGCGGGGAGCCTAAGGAGGAGGAAGAAGAGGCGGTGCACATGCCAGCTAGGGCGCCGGAGCCAGTCCGTCCTACCTGGCAGATCGACCTCGACTCTGCCGAGGATGACGAGGATGACCCGCCGGCCCGCACGGCGATGAAGAAGAAGATGAAGGCCAGCGGCTCGACCAGCCGCTCCGCACGCCGGTGACGGCCGCCGCGGTCAGCCGGTGTCCGTTGTGTACCCCCTATCCACCTATTCCCCTATCCCCCAATCCCAAAATCCACCTTATGCATTTCGATCTTGCATGTATGAACTCGTATGAACTGCTATGAACTAGTATGAATTACCCCTATGCTTATCTACCTCTATTTCCCATTCCTGTCCGTCGTGGATCGAATCTATCGCCGTGGATTGAATCAAGCGTGCATGTCGAAGAGAGAGAAGTGCTTACCGCCACTGATGGAGTCCGGTGGTCTTATTCCTCTGCTCCGATCCGCCGCCGCCGGTGATGGAGTCCGGTGGTCTTCTTCCTCTGCTCCAATCCGCCGCCGCCGCCGGTGAAAGTTGGGAGAGTGGGGAAGGTGGGGAGAGGGAGCGGTGAGGCTAATAACTGCCGGTGCTTCGGGAAGCAACGCGGCTCCTTGAGCGTGGCCGCGCGCGTGCAGCCGCGCCTGCCCATGTGCACCGCTCGGGCCTGGCCCTGGAGAAACTACCGATTCATGCATTTCCAGTGAGCCAGGGCCAAAGTGCTTTAAGAAGCGTGCGATGCAGGCCCAATAGTGTATGCGGGCTACCAAAGAGGCCGAATCCTTCCCGCGCGGGCCTGGTTGGACCTTATGCGGGCAACCAAACACGCCTCTAACTTCCCGAGTGCCCATTTTTAGTTGTGTTCCAGAAACCTAGGGCCCCCGCGTCGTCCTTTCTTACTTTCTTACATTTTTCCCTGTCTAATATTTTTGCTGGGTTGTACTAATAATATACCTGCATAACATATCATGGGACCCTCCAAAGCCTGGGCCCTTGGCCGTTGCCTCGTTGGCCATACCCTAGGGCCGGCCATGTGTACATGCTCTAAGGCTGGCCATAGTGGGGGTAACATAACCGGTAACATGCGCTTGGGACTAGCAAACATGCTTATGTGACACACAATTAAAGAAGAGAGAGAGGGTTAGAGTAACATAGATACATACCGTATCATGTTAAATGTTATGCTACTTTGTGTCATTCATGGTAATAAATATAGTCATCTATGATACTACTTTATGATACTATGCACTATGGAGGTAGTATCATACACTAGTATCATATGCATGATACTAGTATATGATACTCCCCACTATGACTAGCCTAAGGTGACTCGCCAAGAGGTGCATGACGGCTCTTAAAAAATGTGACATGTGGCAGCTCCTAGGGAGTTGTTGGTCCCAGGCAAGCCGAGATTTGGCACCAGCAACTAGGAAAGTATTTGCCGAGCTCTCCTTTGGTTCTCGGCAAAGACCTGATGTCCCTGTCCTCGGCTAACAGACTTAAGGTCACTTTATTTTGCCGAGAGTATCCCTTTGGCTCTCGGCAATAAGTATGCTGAGTGTCTAACAGACGATTCTCGGCCAAGGTTTGTTTGCCTAAGGTGTGCATGCTCGGCAAAGGTGTTGCTGAGTTTTTTTTGGCTTTCGCCTATTGTCTGGGGCACTTCGCAAAGTAGGCGATTCCAGTAGTGTTGACTATCCTGTAGACCTGCTGGCCACCTGGACAATAAGAGATGATCACCTGAAGCACCCCATCCCTTTTGATTTGATGATTTCTACCGGTAGATCATGGGTGTTAGCTCATATCGCGTTGTCCACTGCTCCAACGTTTCTGTTTCAAGTTTTCGCAATGCAGTTTCAATGATGGTCTCTATTCCGGTGCAACAGGTGTGGATATTCAAAAGTGGTGCCATAACGCATAGGAGGCTACTCCACAGGCCAACAACAAAAAGGCCCCAACACTTTCGTAAGCACATTCAATCATCATAAATAATTTAGCGGGAACTTCACCGTGATGCATGGGTGCATCTGTCTTGTGCCGGTTCAAAAGTTGCATTCCCTGATCAGACACGAAGCAACACATTTCTGCTGTCTTATCCAATGGTTTTACGTACAAGCTTCTCCGGTGCACGCAAATATTCTTTGAAGGCGGGAAAGTAACTACAGCAGCTCATTTCTTGCCACGGCCCTTGTCAGACTTCTTTGTTTCCTTGGATTTCTTCTTGCTTTCTGCTTCTGCGCCACCTTTGTTGAAGTCGAGGCAGCTTCTCCCGTGTCAGCTCGCTCATCATCTGGACAAGTTTTGTATAAACTGGCTGTGGGCACCTTCAGAATGCAGAGGATGGGTACCTGGGGTCTTTCTCCTTTTCCTTGCACCTTCACTTCCTGCATTCACTACAATCATTCATGCATATTCCTGTACCACTCACAAGGCGGATGACCGGCTGCAGTGTCTTCCCAGCACCTTCCCACTTTGTGTATAGGTCATCCACATCTTTTTTGTCCATCCTGTGAATTTTCACGAGCGCAAATTGTAAGGTGCATTTTCACAAGACATGTCTTAAACTAGACTAGAAGGTGTTACTCCCTCCGCTTCTAAATATAAGCCTTTTTAGAGATTTCACTATGGACTACATACGGATGTATGTAGACGTATTTTAGAGTGTAAATTCACTCATTTTGCTCCGTATGTAGTCCATATTGGAATCTCTAAAAGGACTCATATTTAGGAACGGAGGGAGTACATAGCAAGCAAAAAAAGGAGGATGTTATTACTCATACTCCCTCCGTTCCTAAATATTTGTCTTTTTAGAGATTTCAAATGGACTATCATATACAGATGTATATAGACATATTTTAAAGTGTAGATTTACTCATTTTGCTCCGTATATAGTCACTTGTTGAAATCTCTAGAAAGACAAATATTTAGGAACGGAGGGAGTACATGCCTATCAATTCCAACACGGCATATTAAGAAATTTAGATAGAGTCGGCCCTAAATTAACACTTGCTTACCTGTCGGAGAGTTTTTCAAACTCACTGCAGATGTGCTTGACCTCTTCCAGAATGTGTTCATCAAGTTCTTTATCAATCTATGCTAGAACGCCTGTTTGCTCCAGCCATGGAAGGGCGTCTCTAAGAAATTGAAAGACAGCCCTTGCATCTTTCTGCAGAAATTAGCTTTTAGAATTACTTGGCAGCTGCCAACGATGGGACAAGCTGGAAGATAACAAAACAAGCACTATTGTAACATATGAAACTCACCTGGTCTTGCTCATCGAGTAGAAAAGTCTCAAGCTTCTTCCAGAGAGTGTCAAAGATACCAGTTGAATCTGTCTTGCTCGAACCCTCTACCTTTTAATACCTCTATACAGGCACAAGGACATCGGTTGAACTTCTCTTTCTCGGACTGATCCATATCTTTACTATCTCTACCGTCACAAGAATGTTTCCAGAAATAACATTTTTGAACTTGCTACCATCAGATTTTTCAGGAAATGGAGTCTCTTGCTTTACAGAACTTGGTTCTTCAAGACACTTGCTACCATCAGTTTGTTGTGGCAATGGAGTATCTTGCTTTACAGAATTTGATTCTTCAAGACACAAAGAGCCATTATCTTCGGAACATCATGCAAATCCTCCTTGCTAATCATACAAGGATTCAAGTTTCGACAGATTACTGGGGCTTCGGGTGAACCAATAACTACCATACGATCTCCGATTGCGGCAAGTGCATCAGCAAGCACTCTTGTGAAGTTGCTAGGTGTGCGAGACCTCATTTTCAAAGCATCTTCAATCTTCTTAGAGAAGTCCAAAGGTAAATCCTTAAAGATTTCATTCCTCACAAGGTTATGTGTGACCTCATAGCACTTCCCCAGAGAAAGAGTAAGGATCAGAAGGTAAAGTGTAACAACTAGTCACAGGAGGACTGCTTTGTATGAAGTACTGGAAGGACATGAAGTCCTATGTACCCATTCCTGGAGCATATGCTTGGCCATCAAGATGGTCGCAAATCGTCTCATATATGAAACGGCCTGATGAGTGTGCCAAACCATCAAGATTGGAATCTGAGCATGACTTAGATACCAGGCAGGTGTCAGTGTAAAGCCTTGCTGGTACGGCATTCCAGCATATTGACCAACAGAGATTTCGTGCAGCATATAAAATCATTCTGTAGTAAGCATGATGAAGCCAAGAAACCAAGGCACTCCATAAGACCCACAGTCCCACATAGCATGGTGGGGATATGTAGTCCAGTTCATCCTTCCACTTTACACTGAAGGTACACTCGAGCAAGCTTAAAGTTGAAGATCAAGGAGGATCTATCCCGACCACTGTCAAGAAATATCTTGAAATATCAAAAAAAATCTGCCCACTTAGAATTATTGCCCAGGTACTGTAGTAGTCTTGAAAGTAGCACTTCGTCCAATTGTGCTGCATGAAGCAGAAGCATGGTTGTTCTCCCAAGATGCCCATGAGTCAATTTTTATTTGCTGGGTGAAGATCTGCACCAAGAGAATCAGCAACCAATCCATATGCAGCTGGCGAGTCAAGTAGATGCAAGAGGCTCCTCATTGTCCCATCTCTCCACACAAGAAAAACTAACTCAAAGAATCAATGCCCACAGAGAACAAAAAAGCTTCTTAACTTCATGGAACCTTTTGGCATACTGAACTCTGGTTCTTCAAAAAACTTTGCTATCTCATGTATGATAAGGATAGTTCTCACCAGGGTATGCGAAGATGCCGGCTTTGGAGAAATTTGAACAATCGACTCCAACTTCTTAAGTACACTGAAACCAACAGAAGACAGCTCATTCATCAAGAAACACTGAGCACATGAACGACACTGAGGGGCACCCAATAAACATCTGTTCCCGTCTTGCTGCAAAGAATTCCTGTCAGCATTGGAAAGCCAACTTGCATTCATGTTCAGCACCACATATCTGTCAACTTCACCATCTTTTCTCAATCCAAAGTACTTGGCGCAAAGATCTTCTTAAACAACTGCATAATCATTTAATTCTGGACCATCAGTGTGGCAAAGATGAGATAGTACTTTGATTATGATCGTCTTCCAGTGATTCCAGACACAAAACAGAGTTTGGGGTGACATCTGGTTAGAGGCCAGCATGTCATTGCAGCTATTTTCATCTTCAGATCCTGGTCCTGATTATATCTTGTATCCAGAGGCTCGAGATTGAAGATGAACATCAAGGATCGAACAGGAAGCAACAAGTCCAACTAACAAGTTTGCACATTTTCTGCCCTCAAGCAAAGTGCAACTCAAACTGGAAAGGGACTTTTTCCCATCTGACAGTGCATCAGCTTCCATGCAAACAAAGCAGTAAGTAGAAGCACTCAGAGACCTTTTCTGCCATCTCTTTGGCTTTTGCAAGCAACTGCTCCTTCTCTGCATATCTTTTGGGAGGCCATCCTCTACTATTTGAAGACCACAAGGAATCCACAATGATATGGAGAAGCCATGTTGCGTCCTCAAACAAATCTGCTTTCTCGGGTATATCTACCTCCAATAAGACATCTCCTTTATGCTTTGGTATTCCTACAGCTTCTAGGAAATTTCCCATTTCCATCTCTAAACTTGACATAGATTTCTAGAATTTATAAACGTGATCCATAGAGCTGAAAGCTTTAACAAAGGGCATCATATGCTTTATGTCAGCACGCTCAAAATAATGCTGAGCGCAATTTTCCAGATACTTCGTTCTAATTGCAGAAACCTCCAAGGATGTTGAATTCTCAAGTGAATGTTCCTCCTCTTAACTGTTGCAGAAACTGCAAGCCCAGATTGTATAATTGTTTTCCATTCGAGCACATGGAGAAACACTTGGTGTAACATTTAGCTTTAAAGAATATTTCAGCTGTCTCCGACCAGCACTCAGCCCTAGCAAAACAGTCACCAGCTTCCTCAATTTTAGAAGTACCATTTTGCATGTAGACCATACCTATGGCAATGCAAGGAACACAATGGTAAGTCAGACAGAGCTTCGTGGAGTGTAAGGTAGGTTTTTCCACTGCCTGACCTCCCAAGTATAAAAATAGTGAGCAGGAATTGGATAACCACCTGCCCTTCATCAGTCTGTTCAAAGGGGATGTCAATTTCAGACCCATTAGTAGCTGTCACAAATGCTTTGCCGTCCCAGATGATAAAGAGTAGAATTTCATCAGCAGGAAGCTTTCACTAACTTTTGGATTCTTCATAGCATATGATGTGTCCACGAGATCATGCTCTTCATAAGAATCAACTTTGCAATCCATGTTATAGCGGATAATATCATGCACAACATCCCAAAGACCAAAACCATAGGAACCTCCAGTTTCCTGTTATCCACAACAAAAGCAACGCAAAAATTAGAATAATGTCAGGCAGTTCATTTGTAGGAATGACTATTCACAAACAGTTCATCTCTCTACGTATCAGGTATAAAAAGTCCAAGGAACCAGATTATAGCCCATTAACAATAAAAAAACTCATACCCCTGTGTCTCCACTCTCTTGCAATGATCCAGGTAATCATCCGTGTACATGGAGAACAGATTCTCGAGACGTTGAACAGTTCTTGCAACATTCTGCTGTGACAATAGGTCCCAAATTCTTATTATCTGGGAATACGTTCTTTCGGTTTTCTTCACGTCAGTAGTCCAAACAAGATACAGGTCCCAGACCGTGTATACTTTCGCAAGATGAGAAGCACCAGGCATCTCAAGGTTCTTAACTGTTCTCCTCCAATCATCTTCAAGTTTGATAAGCTTTTGGAGTACTTCCTTCCTGAGCTGTGGTGATTTTAGTTTGGTGAAAGACTTTCTAAACTCGTCGCTAAGAATGACCTATGAATATATGAATACAAAAAGTGGAACATAAGAAAGAGTGTATACGAGAAAAACGAACAGTGTGTATTTCAAGAAAAGTAGGAGGTTCACAAAATAGCACATGTCCTGAAAATCTTATTTACAAACCTCTCACAATCCAATTACAGAGCAAACAGCATAGCAGAGATAAGTGAACCACATACATGATTCCAAAAAGTAAAGACAGATATATTCATCATGAATACAAACAAAATCACACTATAAAAGAAGTGTATATTCAGTAAACCCTGACTACCTGACAACAAACATGAACCTCACAAGGCAAATGTGCATGCATGAGCTTTACATTCTGGGCAATTTAAGTGCAGCGACATATTAGAAAACATGAAAGGAGTTGATAGTCACACTGGCTGAAACCATGGTACTTACCTTCCATCTGGTATTGCTGAAAACCCCTGAATCAGCATTAAGATCCTCAAGTTCATCAAGCTCTTGCTTACTTGCAACACCAACTTACAGATGGTTGCGTCATTAGTGGCACTGAAAATACATTTACGTCTCTCCGCATCAGCAACAAGGTCTGTCCATTTGGTCCCACTTTAATAAGTGTATGAGCAATTCCTACTTCCTTCGACTGAAAACAGTTGGTATATGTGATTAGACATATGTCACCATGAGTATTTGGGAAATGCATTGAAATCTATTATAAAATCTGCACAAGAACACTTTTACTCACCACACTGCTGAAAGGATCTTCTCAATCATTTCAGGAATTGAGAGGCCCTTCTGAAAATATACACGGTTATTAGTATTAAATACGAACACAACACTATCTAGCTACTTTTTTATTACTCATAGATACCTTTGTACTCAACTGGCGCAAACTTTCTTCTATCACTGGCATTGGAATACAATATTGAGTGCCCTGCACTCTTCCAGCATGCATTCCTATTACCTCTGGACTACTTCCTTTCTGAACAAGGAAAACAGGTGCTCCCGAAGTCCCGGGGGTTGATACATATGACACCGGCAATATATCACACCCCACTAAAGAATTGTGATACATGCTGGCCCTGCAAAATCAATATTAAGTCAACAAATAAAAAAAAATTAACATAAGGTCTCTGTGAAAATAGTTCTTTGTGAAAATAGGCATTACTTTGATTTGCCGTAAGAAGTTCCTGGTTCTTTAATTACACCCTTAGGCATGAAAATATAACCCAACATGACTAATTCCATATCCTTCTTGACAACCCGATCAGATAATTCCAAATTAGGTAGTTCAATCATTGGAAGACCATCACAATCTGTAGTAACCACAATTAATGCCACATCTCTCTCATCGTCAGCAAGTAGTATCTGGCCAGAACACAAACCATATCCAGTAATGCAAACTTGGACCAAATATTCATCTCGCAATTTAGCTTTATAAGCACTACCCGCTACGACATGGCAGCATGTCAAGATAAGACGTCTTCTGTCTTTGGAGCCTATCAAAAATCCTGTTCCTTGCATGTCACCAATAATAACAACACTGTCTCGAAAGCCAAACACAATCTGGTTCCAATAACTCGGAAGTGGGTGATCCATTGTAAGTCAATTCCTAGAGAGAACTTTTCAGGAAAAATATATAGAAAGTGTTATTTCTTTAATAGCAGTATAATGAATCTAAAATAGGTTACAATATCTTTAATTAGCTGAAGCAATAATGAAGAAATAAAAGGCGCCTAGGCGCCACCCGAGTGTAGGGGAAGAAAGATCAAACTCCCCCAGTCGTCCAATTAAAACACATGTGGCGGTTGGATTGGGTCAATGCATCGTCCTACAGGCCTCTCACCCCTCACTGCATTTTTCGTTTGAACCAAGAAAACGAGTGATGCGTGTGGACGCAACAACCCATGGCCTCCTGCAGCTCTAGTGGTCACCTCAACACATGGTCTTGGTTCCCTCCCATCGCAGCATTGCTAACACACGACGACGACGACGCTGCACCGGCGACCACAACAGCATCGCAGCCACAGCAGCTCGTAGCTTCACCGCCGCGGCATGCTGCAACACAGCAGTCGATCGTGACACAACCGCAGGACAGCCACCCTTGCTCATCGACCATTGGGCTTTGCAAACAGGTCGTTGCAGCACTCGCATCCCCTTGTAGCAGACGGTGGTGTTGCAACATGGGTGGCAAGCTCTGAAGCACCGATGAGGCGGTTTGCAGCAGCTCGCACACAGACGGTGGACTGCTCTGCAGCGTCACCTCGATGGTGTCAGGCTGTGGGGGATGGTTGGATTGTTCCAGGTGGGCCTCAACCAAGAAGTCGTGCATCCTGGCTGGTTGTTAAAACTGGCGCTAGCGCACAACAGGGACCAAGCCTAGTGCCTTGGCACCTACCTTGAAAACGTCGCTCGCGTGCGGCCAAAGGACTTGTTTCCTTTGCCACACATCGACCAGACGGCCGATGCTACAACCAGGATAAATGTACCTCATCAGGAGAAAAATCTCTCCATCACCACTTTCGGTCCGCCACGCTTTGCCAGCATGTCCTTTGGGCTAGGCAATGCAGGAGCCAAATACCAGCAAACAATCCTGACATCTGCAGCAGCAGATCAGGATACCGGCGAAGGCATATGTCAACGACAAGGTCGTCAGGACCAAGTCAGATGAAACCCTTCCCGCTGATTCGTACGAACTGTTCAACAAACCTAGCGCACATGCCACTCAGTTCGAGCTAAACAAGTGCGGTTTCGGCAAGATCCTCGGACCCATTGTTTCCCAGCAAGGAATTAATGCAATAAATGTGATTACTTAGATCAACTGATGTATTAGTAAGTAACTATTTTAAAAAACATCTACTTTTAAGAAATGAAAATCTGAAGTTTGTAAAAACCGTAGAACATATCCTGATTTGAAAATGTCCCTAAGAGAGTTTATCCAGGTTGACTACAAGTAGCTGAATAGTGTTGCGGTTCTTCAGCCTTGACCAAATTTCTAATATCCATATCAGTTTACTTATTCAGATGTGAGATGCCTTAGGTTAATAAACTCGCAATGTCTTTGGCTTTGGTCAAGTAAAGTTTTTACATCAGTGAACTGATATTCAGATGATTAACCTAAGGCCCTTGCCAATATTCACTAAACGGTTTGGACAGAACTAAGCATGTTGGCATTTAAACAAACAAGTTACCTTGCAAGGATGCAGAGCAAGCTAGCCCTGGACTGGGATATGGCAGCAAACCTTTCGGTTTGATTGAATTCAGATAGCTCCAAACTGGAAACGCTCAGGCAAATAACTTTTCCTTGTGCCCTTCCAAACAAATTGCGTTCCCTGTAAAAATTGGTCACCAAAATTCAGCCCTAATCCAGCAAAAGTATCTCGCTCTTGAAAACACTAGTGTGGAGATTTGAGTTATCCGTACGAATCAATCTAAACGAAATCGATGGAGGCAGGTCGGCGAATCGGCGAACCAGAGAGAAGAGGGGTGCCAGACCTCTGCGTGGAGACGGAGGGGTCGTCTTCCAAAAGCCGATGAGTGCCCGAAGAGGGGTAGTTGTCCAAAAGCCGAAGACGAGGCTACCCGACCGCGAAGACGTAGGGTTCGTCGTCCAAAAGCCGACGACGAGGCTACCAGACCGCGGAGGCGGGGGTTCGTCGTCCAAAAGCCGACGAGGCTATGGCGGACTTCTGCGCGGAGACCAAAATGCAACGAGGTTAGGCGGGAGAAGGTCCAGCAAGCAGGTCGGAGCAGAGGTCGAGACGACGCAGATAGCCAGCAGAGAGGAGAGAGGTACCGGCGGAGACGAAGGGTCGTCGAGGACGGGAGGGAGAAGGCCAGCAAAAGGACGGCGCGGGGGCGGCGACGACGGAGATGGCGATGTCCCGGGCCGCGACAATCCCGATCTGCGGCCGATGACGGTGCCCGGATCCCGGTGAAGTGGGGCAAAAGGAAAAGCGAAGTGGGGGGAACAAGAAGAGAACGGGCGCGGGCAGCGAAATTCCGTAGGGAGCAATCGCGTGGAGTGGGTGGGCCCCGCTTACAGGGACGGTCAGCCTTTCTGGGGTGGGGAACCCGTTGGCCTTTACCAAGAAGAAAGAGTTCGGGTTTCTCAAAAAAAAAAAAAAGTGTTTGGGGATTGTAAAGAAAATAAGCCAAAAGTTTGGGGAATTGCAGCCTTCCCCTCAACGAAGAGAGCACCTCCCTCCCGAGCGCGACAGCTAGGGTTCCTAGCCGCCGCCACTACTGCCGGCCCTCCGCCGCGTCGCGCCCACCCGGCTGAGGCCCCGCCGCCCCGCCTCCGGTACAGGAGCCCAGCAACGCCTCCCGCCGTCGAGCAGCCGCTCCCACCAGCAGCGCCTCCCTCACTGGAGCAGCCGCTCCCACCAGCAGCGCCTCCCTCACTGGAGCAGCCGCTCCCCTCCAGTTCATAGGCAGGTAGCCACCACTCCTTCCTCCTCCCTCTTCCTTCATCCCCCCCTCTCCTTGCATCCTCTGTTTGTTCAAAAATATTTCCTGATTTTCTATTGGATGAGTACTTGCTGTGGATTGGATATTGTGAGAATATAATTATGACTATTTCTTGATGAGTACTTGCTGCATGATTTTTCCAGTGCATGTTCAAGTTCACATGTGAAAGGATTTTGCCATATACTGCAGGTGTTTGTGATGATGATTGAGGGGCAAATGTTTTCAAACTCTAGTTTGATTTATTTTTGCAGATGAGCAAATGTTTTGGTTTAAGCATGTTAGAAGTGAAACATGCAATGACTGACGATATATGAAAAGGAAATGATTAAGTTGTTTTATATGCACTATCTTGACCTGAAATCGAAGCTTAGCAGTAACATGCAATTTGAGAGAGCATGAGCTTTGTCTTGGTTATACTGGCCGAAATTGGTTAACACGTTACTAGTCGTATTGTTGGCATGATAGATGTTCCAAATATTTTCTATGATTGGGAATATAGTTCTACTATTATACTTGTTGATTTTGACAGTCAGACCTAAAATATTACCGTTTAAAGTGATATGATTGTTTCTCCTTTTGCATGTTAGCTGACTGATCTTCAGGTTCCACACCTTTCGTGTTTGCCATGCTGCAAGCCTTTCTGTATTTTTGCCCAGAATGTGCTACTGTGCACAAAAGAGAAATTGTTGGTTTCTTGTTTATTCATACAATTTGTCCTGCAATTATGTGTTTTCTGTTACACAAGTCAATCATTCTTTGGGTTTTCACCTAGTCAACCTCATCAGCAATGTTACACAAGGCTTCATTTTCTGGATTGAAGTTAAAATTAATTTCTGTTTCAATATATATGCTAGGAAGGTATTGAATTGCATGTGTACGTACCTCCCGGTGCTAGGAAAGAGGGTGTCACCAACACAAGCATATCCCGTTCAAGAGGAGGAGAACAACGATATCTTGAACAACATTCGTAGTAGGATAGTCGATGTGTGAGCAACATAAGTTAGCTATGTTGATGAAGGTCATCATCATGTGAACCATATGTGTTCTGCGTGGTGCCTGCCTCTCCTTTCTCCTGAATTTCTTCCCAATTTATCCTCTCCGCCCCATCATTTTCCTGTGTAGTTCTCCCTGTGCACACCTCAACCCACCCACTCTTTACGACCGCAACCAGTTCACCACCGGAGAACGGTGCCACGCCCGTGTACCTTGCTATCCGTGTCTTCTTCAGCTCTCTTGCAGCAGGCATGCACGCCGCCAGGCCATCTCAGATACTTGATTTCTAGATGGTGCTGGTTTGTTGGTTTTCGTGGTACACTGCTAAAGACTAAGAGCTACTCCCTCCGACCTATAATATAAGATGTTATTACAACGAATGTACTCATATATTATGGGACGGAGGGAGTGGTAGGTTGGTGGTTGGTGCCTGGTTTGTGTGTTGAGTACTCAAGTTTAGACTATGTCAGTGATATCTTCCTGCAGCTAGTTCCTGGAGTTTTCATTGAACCTTTTGAACTATGTGTCTGATTTCTTTGATTATTAGCTAGTTTACTACTGGAGAAGTCTGGAAAATTGTTGTCAATGTGCTTGACTGTGCACCAGAATTACTGTTGTTTTTCTATATTGTTGCTATGTGCTTTGGTTGGATGTGTTGATCTGCTGGCCCGTGGGTGGTCGATGCCTGTGGAAGACTTGCATGAAAGATGTTCTGTGCCCGCTGCAAGTGGCGGGTATGGCGTCAGCTATAATGTAATTGCGGGCAGGGGCACTCGTGACTTCTCCCTGTGCCCAATTGCCAGCTGTATTAGCACAGTGCAGAAACTGCAAATGAGTTCTAGGGGTCGTTTAGTGGAATTGACTGTAGTGGGTTAATTCGGTCTTGCGCTTATTTTCAGCCCATTAGCCGTCTGCCAGTTTCGTGGTATATTATCTTGGCCTGCTAATGAGTTCATATTCTTAAGCAATTTCATCGTATCTTACCTTCTCCTCTTGCCTCCTCCTGGCTCCTCATTCCTGTGAACAGGCGGCGCTTCCATGCACTTCGGTGCTGGCTATAACCACTGCCACTGGAAAACCGCTGCAAGACTATGGGCTTCCACGCGAAATCCCCTGTATTCTCTTCCTGCTAGAGTGAGGTTTTTTTGGCTGGAAGCCCTTTTGTGAAAAAAGAAAATCCTTGTTCATTGGTAGGTCACTGTAGCAAAGATGTCCTCAATGGTGACAACAGTGTGCATGCCATCAACTTTGTTGGTGAGGCGGGTGGACTATAGAAGGATGGGTGGGCATTTTTAGCGGGCGGAAGAGCGCCATGCTCTACATGTAACTTGTAACTTGTCCCTTCTTCCTGATTCTTTCTCTATTGTTGTAATGTGACAATAACAACCAAGGTGTACGTCCATGCCTATCTGTTGATCTACTTCAGTGGATGTGAGCCCTCACTTTGCATTAACTAGTATATCTTAAACTTTTACCATCGGGAGACACTATTTCTGAAAACTGCAAGATAAACTGTTCAGCTGATTAAATCATAAGCTAGGAGTGCATGCTCCGTCAAACTACAGGTTACTTGCATGCACTTCAAACAAAATTCTTCAAAGTACAGAGAAGATTTTCAATTTTTCTTGTGTGGGGAACCCAATTTTTGCAGGGGAGATGCTGAAATTTAGGCGAATGTCAAGAAGCTCAAATGGAAGGCAAAAAATTCGTAAACGGGTGGTAAAAAAAGAGGTGTCCAGCATTGTAAGTGATCGGCGTAAAGCTGTGGTGGAGAACATCACTCAAGAACTTGCTACAAAGTTGTCCCCAAGCATTGTCTCTCTTGCTTCATTTGATGGTGATTATACTATCGTATGCGCAGTAGTTTCCCTGGTTCATACTTAATTATCGGTAGTCAATGACTGCAACAATGATCTTTTGTAGGAGACAAAATGCATTTTAGAAGCACGGGCATAGTTCTTGCAAACAGTTCATCTGGTGGTGCATGTGTTCTGACCTCGTCAGCTTTGGTTAGCACATCAGATAAGGAACGCATGCTTACCCCTGCACTTAAGGTTTGTGCTGCAAATTTGTCTGCACGTGTTGCTCTTATTTAAGATAGTGGTCAGCTAATCATCCTGTATATCTCTCATAACTTTACAGATAAAATTGCGCCTTCCCAATAACGAAGTTGTTGGTGGCTGGATAAAACGTTATCGTTTGCCTTGCAGTATGGTTGTTATTGAAACTAGATTCTCCCCTGATCTTCGTGCAGCATGTCTCAATAAGACCGTGCAAGTCGAGCCCCATAGTCAGTTATTAGCTGTAAAGCATTGTTTCCACTCAGGCAAATTAATGGATACACGTGGGGAACTGATTGATGGTCCAAGTGAAGTTGACAGTGAAGGGTTTATGTTCTCAACATGCAAAATTACTATGGTGTGTTGTTTGCTTCCTCCTTATTTTTTTTAATCATTATGCACTGTCTTTTGATGCATCAAATTTACTAATTTCCTATGTACACACTTCATCATTGTGCTAGGATGGAAGTGGTGGTCCACTTGTTGATTTTGATGGGAACATTGTTGGGATGAATGACTATCATGATCAGAAATTTACTCGATATGTACCAACAAATAAAATTCTTGAATCTTTGAGGGATATTTGGTTATGGTATGCCATTTAGACTTGTAGCATTTAATCATACTTGTACTGTATGCATTATGATGAGTTCACTGCATTCTACAGTGTGGATGAAATGGAAGACTTGTGCATTACCTTTAAGCCCTTTCGCTTTACAGAAGGTGAGCTAAGAAAAATCACTCTTTAAGGCTGCTAAATTATGCACTTGCAGACTATTCTTCATCATTTTCTAATGTTACTTGTCAATTATCACTTGTAGGTTGCTCATCTCGAGTGCAAGGTCAGTTTATGGTCTGCTAAACTCTCATTGACATACTATATGAAACTACCCCAACATAAAAGTCCTCAGTATTCTTCAGTTCTGTCTCTTTCGTTGTAGGTAGCTTGAATCAAACATGCTCTACTGGGAGAAGTGGTGACAAAAGGAAACGTAAAGATTTTGCATCTTCCATCCCTAAGCCACAAGGTGAATCAAGCGGTGGTCGGGTTTTTTTTTTAAGTAATAGGCGGTGTTTCATCAATTTTCAGAACAGATAGTTCATTACAGATGATGTCCTGAACAAGGTCAGGGACCTCATTAAACCACACAGCACCAGACACAGGCTCAGCTGATCTAGCTAAAACATGGGCTGCCCCATTACATTGTCTACTGACATTAATAAACGAAACTAACTCCTTGATATCATAAGCTAACTCCTTGATATCATAAACTACAGCACTGGTCAAAGTCCTGTTACTAGCAGCATCATTCAGTTTGTGGAATGAGAGGCAGGCAGTCCTGGGAAAGAATAGTCTTACTGTAACCATGACCAAGTGGACAGATAACATGTCTGAAGTCGCTTATTATGTTAACTATGATGCACCTTATCATATTCCAAGTTAATTTGTTATCTTTACTGATGAGTCATCAATCGCTTCATCTTGGTGCACCAGAATTCATCGAGGATGAACATACACCAGAATTCACTGTTGATGAACATAAGCATCCGACTATTCATCCTTGGCCATCCAGTGGTATGCTTTTGATTTTGCTGATCATGGTGCATATTCATGGATTGATTCACCTTGTTGCCTATCATTACTGATATATTATCATGAAATGCTTCACCTTTGTCACAATAGAGTTCACAAAGGTGGTAAATGATATCTTAAGATCTGATGGTTATCCCTTGCCAGCTTATGCTGATCGTGAGTTCTCTCTCTTGATTGTGCTGACTGTTCCTGTTTGTATCACACTTAAACTGCTTTATTCTGCCACTCATTTAACTGGACTGCCTTATTTATTTAACCAGGAGGCATGCATTTGGAAGGTGATTTTGAAGAGGAATTTGGCATAGCCATGTGGAGTGAACCCACTAGAAAAGTTGCTTCAATGAAGTCTTGGGGTGTTGTCGCACTTGCTTCGTTCAATGGTGATTGTACTGTATAAGTTTATTGTTTTCCATTTTTACCTTTTGCCTGTTCACTAGCTAATGATTCAAATTATACTGTAGGCAAGGAAAGACATTTTGCTTGCACAGGTGTATCTGTAGACTGTAATGAGTCAACCTCAATAATTCTGACTTCAGCAAGTTTGGTTAGAACTTCTGGTGATGAAAACAAGATTATTGATAACTTAAGGGTTTGTACTAGACATTATTTACTCTTTGCTTGTTCATTCAGATGATGGTTAAGTCTCACTTCATCGTTGCAGATTGAAGTATGTCTTCCAATGGAACAACGTATCATAGGAACATTACAACACTATGATTTAAGCTACAATGTTGCTGTTGTCAGCATCCCGAATTCTTGCAAAAATCATGCGGCAATAATCTTTGAAGAACCTCAAACTAAGGTAGTAGTAGCTCTTGGGCGCGCCTTTAAATCTGGGAACTTGATGGCCACAGATGGGTCAGTGACTGGAGGACGAAACAAATTTGATTGCAGAGAGCTTAAGTTCTCCACTTGTAAAATCACTAAGGTACACTGTTGATTTCTCTTATGTTTTTGCGTGAGAAAATAATGGGTTGCATCAGGATAAGGACCATTATTTGCGAGTAACACTTTTTCTGTGTAACCATTGTTCAATGGCACTTTATGTTTTTGCTATAGGCTCGAACTGGAGTCCCCTTTTTTATTAGATTTGTAGGTTATTATGAACATCATCTTTTCTTGTGTAACCACTGTTCATTGTCACTAAATTTTTGTGCTGTAGGCTGGAATTGGAGGTCCCCTCTTTGATTTGAATGGGAACTTTGTTGGCATGAACTTCTATGACTCGGATGGAACTCCTTACCTACCAAGTGACATAATTCAGAATCTATTGAGGAGTTTTTATGCAGAGCGGTAAGCCTTCTTTATGTATAAATATATGTATGGTATGGAAGTGCTCCAATGCTTTTCATGCACATATGTATTGATGTGTTAGTGATGCAGACTTAGGTGATCAGTTTGATGATCTTTTCTAGTTGAGTTAGGCTATTACTCCCTCGTTTCTAAATATAAGCTTTTTTAGATATTTAAGTACGGACTACATACGGGTGTATATAGACATATTTTAGAGTGTGATTCACTCATTTTGCTTCGTATGTAGTCCGTATTGAAATCTCTAAAAAGACTTATATTTAGGAACGGAGGGAGTAGTTAGTTACTCCCTCCGTCCGGGAATACCTGTCGTAAAAATGAATACAAATGGATGTATCTAGAACTAAAATACATCTAGATACATCCATTCCTCGGACAAGTATTTCCGGACGGAGGGAGTACAACATTTATGCACCAGTAAAGAATCACTTGCTTATTAGTTAGTTTGTTAGCTGAATATGCTAAAGCTCAAGCCAAACGTAGCTCTTTGGTTCCAAGAGTCCAATTATGTCCTGTACTTACTGAGGGTTAGGCACAGGTGCTTTTGGGGTGGCTTGTCTATTTCTCTCCCACTCATGTAACTTGCTAAGCCATTGAGCTACCATATCTGTTTAGAAAACCATATTAGGCTATTGCAGTTGTTCTTGGATGTTAAAACCCATCTTTTTGGTCTATCGTAGGACTGCTGCTGCTGGAATTACAGAGAAGCCTAATTATCGGTATTCTTCCTGACATGTCTCAAATAAGTTTTGCTATTCTTTCTGACATGCCTCAGTAAGTTTTGTTTACTCTGGTTGCACACAGTTTCTTCAGTGTCTGACTTCTTTTTAAAAACTTGTTCGATGACAGTTGGCCGGTCCCTAAGCCATATTGGTATTATCCGAGTCGTCACCCGAAGCGTGAGCCAAAACCTACATTATTTGATTAAGTTTTGAAGTGAATGTTACTTGTCAACGTGATAATGGTGTTCAGTCAGAATTGTCTTGGAAATGTGGTGTTCTTGTATTTATTTGAACTAACTTGTGCCTAAGTAACATGGCTACTTACACTGTTGATGTTATAAATGTCAATGCTTGGGTAGACAAACGTTTAGGATGATTTGATCTCTAATTTTTTTTTAAATAATTGCGCCGGACAAACAGCTTATCGAACGGTAAATATCCCTCTGCGATTGCACCAGACCTCTTGGTAGCTTGCGAGGTCTATGTTTTTTCTGTTGCTGACTGATAGTACCAGGCTACAGCGAAGTATGAAAACGAGCACACGTCAACCTGGGAATGGTCTGAGATCCACCCCACACAATCCAACCCATTTACGGACTACTCTCTCTGTTTCTAAATACTCCCTCCGTCCCAAAATAAGTGTCTCAATTTTTTAGTACAAAGTTGTACTAAGCTTGAGACACTTATTTTGGGACGGAGGGAGTATAAGACTAAATATAAAGCAAAATAAGTTAACCCACACTCTAAAATATGTCTACATATCTGTATGTAATCCATATTTTAATCTTAAAAAGACTTATTTTAGGAACGGAGAGAGTATTAAACATGTCAATCCAATGCAGTCCATAATTAATTAGGCAGAACCCGCCCCAATCCAACCCACGGATTTTCTACTCCCTTCGTCCGGAAATACTTGTCGAAAAAAATTATAAAAAATGGTTGTATCTAGAACTAAAATACGTCTGCAAAGAACTCTTGCATCGTGTTGGTCTTAAGCATTTCCATGTGACAAGCAAGCAAAGGATATAACACAATAGCTTGCACAAGTAAAGGTGAGAGATAACCAAAAGTGAAACCGATGGAGACGAGGATGTGTTATCGAAGTTCCTTTCCTTTGAGGGGAAGTACGTCTCCGTTGGAGCGGTGTGGAGGCATAATGCTCCCCAAGAAGCTACTAGGGCCACTGTATTCTCCTCACGCCCTCACACAATGCGAGATGCGTGATTCCACTATTGGTGCCCTTGGAGGCGGCGACCGAACCTTTACAAACAAGGTTGGGGCAATCTTCACAACTTAATTGGAGGCTCCCAACGACACCACGAAGGTTCACCACAATGGACTATGGCTCCGCGGTGACCTCAACCATCTAGGGTGCTCAAACACCCAAGAGTAACAAGATCCGCAAGGGATTAGTGGGGGAATCAAATTTCTCTTGGTGGAAGTGTAGATCGGGGCCTTCTCAACCAATCCCTAGAGAATCAACAAGTTTGATTGGCTAGGGAGAGAGATCGGGCGAAAATGGAGCTTAGAGCATCAATGGAGCTTGGAGGTGGAAGAGGTAGTCAACTCAAAGAAGAAGACTCCCCTTATATAGTGAAAGAACAAATCCAACCGTTATCCACCAACTCAGCCCGTGAAGAGCGGTACTACCGCACCAGACATGCGGTACTACCACAAGGCCCTGCGGTACTACCGCATGGCACTGCGGTACTATCGCTGGCGAGGCAGGGGCTAGACCAGACCTGTAGCGCAGAGGCAGAGAGCGGTAGAACCGCTAGCGCGGTACTACCACAAGGCAGGAATAGTCTAGGCTGAGAAGGCACGGACATATAAAAACACATCTGTGACTACTTCCGCTGTGTTTTGATCTATGCAAAAATCCGACACGGTACTACCGCAAGCCCAGAGCGGTACTACCGTGTAGGGCGCGGATGTAAAAAATTACATCCGCCCCTACTTTCGCTCATGCTGTTGTGCCTAGCCAGAGCTCACAGTACTACCACGCCCATGGAGCGGTACTAGGGCACGGATGTAAAAAATTACATCCGCCCCTACTACCGCTCGAGCAGCTGCGCCTGGCCTGAGGCCATGGTACTACCGCTCCCAAGGAGCGGTACTACCGTGCTGGAGGCCGGTACTACCGCAAGGGCCTGCGGTAGTACCGCTCTGGAGAGCAGTACTACCGCCTGCCTTAGTTCAGCAACATTAGGAGTCCTTCATTTTGCAGAGACACGGAGAGACGGAGGATGCTCCAGAGAGCCAAAGTAAAGGTGGTGCAAAAAGGCACAGACGTGTACATGTTGATTCCACCCAAACCTTTCCAACGCGGACCCCTCTTAATAGTACGGCTTTCCTATGACTCAAATCCACCGAAAAGAAACGAAGAGAAACGCCGTCTTCAATAGTCTTCGAGGGGCACTAAATCGTCTTGTGTTTAGACATGATATATATGAAATGCTCAATGCACACGATTAGTCCGCAAAAGCATTGTCATCAATCACCAAAACTACTAAGGGATAAGTATGCCCTTACAATCTCCCCCTTTTTGGTGGATTGATGACAATATGGGATTTGCACATAGGAATATAAAATGAAACAACAGCAAACCCACTGTCTATAAAATATAGACGAGCTCCCCCTAGATGTGTGCACTTTAGAGAAGTGCTTTGGACTGCACGGCACACATACTAGGATCAACACTCCCCTTATATTTTATAGACAAGGCATCTCTTGCAACAATATAACTAACACTAAGCAAGTAGGCAATATAATGAATATGAGCATAAAGAGAAGGGCACAAGATAGCATAGGCTCACGAATTACTTAAGCAACAAAGACAATAAGATACGCTGGAGTGCATATGTCTTACACCATATGATAGAGAACTTGGTCTAACAAGCACAAACCAAACCAAAGCAAACAAGGTTCAACAGACCGAAAGCAAAGCGACACAGCGAAACAACACGACACAAGACTTGCAAATCCTACACTCTCTCCCCCTTTGGCATCGAGACACCAAAAAGGCAGAGAGGACACCTACGACACAGGTGGTAGCTCAAGCTGCAGGGATCACTCCTCGTGCTCCTCATCGGTCTCAGCAGCGGGAATGGGCTCCTCCTCTGACTCAATCTACTGAAATCCCTGTTGGGCTATCCACGCATCCTCCGGAGTGATGATTCCCTCTGAGCCACTCTCCACATTTTTGCCAAAGGTCCTCAAGCTCTTCTTATCGCGCTGGCGACTCTTCTTGGAGGCAACATGGGTCATGTACTGCCCCTTGGCCTGCATGCAGAACAGAGCCTTCATCTTGTTCTTCAGCTTCTTAGCCCAAGTGGGCTCAGTAGAGGGAGGAGTGTATCCATCAGAGTTGTCCTCATCCGCTTCCTCCTCCTCGATCTCATCCTCATCCACATCCATCTTGGTAGCCTCTGCCTCGGCACGGGTAGTGGTGTTAGACCATTGGCTCTTGATGCTAAGCTTGATGGGCTCATGACGAATCCAGTTGGGGGCAACAAACTCATCGTCGGGATAGAGCTTCTCCCAAGTCTTCGTGATCAAGAGGAACAGGTAAGGTCCATAGATGGGCACCTTACGGTTGAACACCGCAAACTGTAGCTCGCATCACATGATATGTGAGACATCAAGTGGTTGTGTCTGAGCATGACGCGCCTCCTCACAAAAGAGCATCATATCCACAAGATAGGCATGCACCTTGTCCTTGTCACCGATGCACGGAAAGAGGGAGTTGCGGAAGATCCGATGCATGATGTCAAGGAAAGAGTTCAGCACCCACGCCTTCTTCTTACTAGGAAGAGTCTTCTCAACAAAGAAGGGCTGAAGCTTGTTCTTGTTGGCTGACTCAGGGTTGGCATGAGGGCAAACACCAACGGGCGTGTCGAGCCCCTCATCAGGAACCTGAAGCAAATCCAAGAAGTCCTTCCACTTAGCAATCATCTGTTGTCCATTGGTCATCCAGGTCATGGTCCTTGCCTCATCAGAATGGAAGTGGACTGAAGCAAAGAACTAAGCCACAATCTCTGGGTCAAAGTCCAGGTGAAAAGTAAGCATGTGCTCAATGCCAAATTGCTCCACCAGGTCCAAAGCCTCACCAAAATAGTCACGGTGCTTATCCTGCCTCATATGATTCATGTCAATCCAGTGCACGTCCACGTAGATGTTCTGCTTGGCCTTGATCACATCTAGATAGATAAGATTCTGCTGCTTGGTCCAGAACAAATCATTCCCTCTGAAGTTTGCACGGGGATTCACATAGGGGTTGATCTTCCTTCAATTGACAAACTCAGCCAGTGGTATCTCATCCATGCCCATTGTTGGCTCCTTGATCTTGGTGGCGGTGGTCTTGGTTCTGCGTTAGGGGGGCATTGGAGCCCTCTGGAGCTCCATCTTGGTTGCACAGGCGCTTCGAGCCCGTGTCACGGACAGGATTTGACCGACGGACATTGGAACCGGAGCCACCACCTATGACACACAACACAAGAACACGCAAGAGAAGCGAGAAGGATCAATGCAAAGACCATAGCAAAACAAATGAAACAAGTATAAATAACATTGGGTAGTTGCCACAGAGAAGGTTTGACTGCAACGGTTGTATCGCACCGTTGTGCGGAACTAAAATTTTACTGTTGCTCCAGTCGTGGTCACTACAAAAAAATACACTTCCGTGATGATACGTGTTTGTCACAGTAGGTCGCATTTTTTGTCATGCATGTACATCCATGACGATTTTATGACAGAATCAAGATAGTCATACTTGTGCTGTCGTAGAAGTGTTCCATGACATTACCAAAATTATCATCACGAAAGTGTCCACTTCCATGACGATAAATCGCGCGTCACAGAAGTGCTTTCGTCAAGGGTGACCGACACATGGCATCCACCGTAACGGAACGTCGTTAAGCTATCAGGTCCGGTTTTGGATCCGATAACCCGTTAACAGCCCCGACCAATGGGGATTTTCCACGTGTAAAATCATCATTGGCTGGAGGAAACACGTGTCGGCTCATCGTTGGGACAAATGTCACCCACTAATTGGACAGAAGGCGCCTATGATACGTCGACACGTGGCACGGCCCAACAGAGGCCCATTCCTGTGAAAAGGCCAGCCCGTTTGACTTGGTCAAAAGGTGGCGGGCCGGCCCATGGTAAGCATGTTAAAGGCATGTTCGCATATAGCCCATTTATAGCCCGCTAACCCAGGGCCCGTTACGCCCTATCCGAATTAGGCCCAGTAGCGTCATCTGGGCCATCCAATATGATTCCAGCCTGTTTTCACTTCTGGCCCATGTATGGCCCATGATGTCTTTCGACCCATATGAGGCCCTTTATAACTCTTGGCCCATTAACGGGCCGTGGTGAAACTGGCCCGTAATGAACAGTGTATCACTTTATACCCATTAACGACTTGTGGTGAAATTGACCCGTAATGAACAGTGTATCACTTTATACCCATTAACAGCCCGTTATTCCGTTGGGCCATTTCCAGCCCATGTTATCTTTCGGCCTTCTCAGAGCCCATTTATTCTTGGGCTCATTTCCAGTATTCGTTTACTTACAACCCGTTATTGTCATTTTCTGCTTGTGGGCTAAATTCAGCCCAAGGTTACAGTCGGCCCGTTTGTGGCCCATTAATATGCTGGGCCGTTTTCATAGCGTTATCAAATACGGCCCATTAACGACGGCCCGTTATGGTCGACCCATGAATAGCAATTCCAACTCTAGCCCGTTTACGACCATAATGCAGTCTGTTATTGGCCCATGTTTGGCCAACCGATCATATGGCCCGTAGAAGGCCCATTGATGATACGGCCCATAGAAGGCCCATTGTGTCTATGACCCGTATAAGGCCCATTGTTTCTACGACCCATAGAAGGCCCATTGTTTCTATGGCCCGTAGGAGGGAAATGGTAACGACAGTAACAATGTAGCCCATGGTTATTGTGGCCTAGTTTTAAAAAATAAGTTATCATGGCCACTAGCAAACCGCGTTAAAAGAACTGCACTGACTACAAGCAAATAAATAAACAAGACAATAAGGAAATAAATAAGCAAGCAACTTACGCTAGGCTATCACGGCTATTACACATATTACATCCACTGGGCATCAAAGTTCGCCACCAGTGCAAATATAGGGAACACAGCAGCATATAAACGCCGTAGCAAAACAAGTCCAGAACTGAAACCACTTCAGAAGAGCTCAAGAAACAATATCCTGGGTACCCATAATGCTGGCAAGATGCTTAGCAAGCTTATTAACTTTCTCTTGTTTGGCGCTTAAATCCTCCAGCACTTGTTGTTGCACCAGAAAGTATGCATCTAAATTTTGCAGGGACTTCCTCAGTCCTTCGGCTTCCTGTCGCATAACATCTGATCGGTGTCTTTCAACTTGAAATTGAGACTCAAGAAACCGAACTGATTCAGGCAACGAGTTCGAAGAGCTGGTGCCAACAGTTGTAGCCAGTAACTCGAACACTACATCAAGACAGGACTTTGGGGTTGTCTCAGTGTCTTCAATATAGTTTTTATCAGCTTTCTTGGAGACCAACAGGGATGTCTCACTATCTTGAACCTTATCTGCATTACTTCCTTTACCATTGCATAACGGGGTACTCTTCTCCAATATTTTATCCGCGTTCTAAAAGAGAAACAAACAAACACATCACAAGTTTACAATGTAGTATATGAAACTCATTTTGGTAAACCAGTTCAGTAGTAAGGTGGACAGGATAACAGCATGAAACAAACATATATCTATGTAGTATGGTCACTGTATGGTCTATATCATTCTAGTTTATTGCCAAATCAAGATAGATACAGTTCGAATCATATCTATTTAAGACAAAGCAGCATAGACAGAATATAAGTGTGGGAAACTATACAACAATAACAACACTTGTAATGTGCATGGCATGAGAACATAACTGTTTATTCAACTGAAACTGAAATCAACATAGAGCAAGTTACAACAGCAAACATGTTAAAGAAACAGGTTTAAAACATACCTGTTGCGCCATTGGAGTTTCAATTGCATCCTTCAAATTTTAAATTAGTTGGTATGAGTAAATACAGTGATGCAAGAGCAAAGTAGTATGAACCATAGCTACGGAACCTGACCTGAGAACAATTCTTCTTCTGCTTTAAGCGTTGACTTGGGGTTCAGAGTAGTGGTCCTCGTGCTTTGGGCACTGTAGTTGCCTTACTAACTTCTCGTGTTTGGGTGCTCTATGGTGGAGACGGTGTTGTGTCAACGGGAACTGGGTTACTATCTGGTGGGGTTGGGGTTAGAAGGGGTGTAGCTGGTTCTCTGTCCAACTGGGTAGGGGTACAATCTGCGTGAGTCTGGGTTATGAATGGTGGGGCTGGTTCTTGGGCAAGTACAACCGTGGTTCTATCTGCATCGATGGGTAGCACGATCTTTTCTGAAGACCGTGTTTTTACTCCCACAGATACTGCCATCACCCCCTCCAATTGAAATGGCTGATAAACAAGAAAAGTAATTGAATGTACAGACATTGTAAGATAGACAGGTGCAACGGATAGTAGGGAAGAAAACAGGGCATGAAATAATTCACATTTATGTTGTCTAACCAAACAGAATAGCAGGACATAATTTCACATATATGATGGCTAATTAAACAAGATAGCATGACACAATTTCACATGTATGATGGCTAACTAAATAGGATAGAATGACATACTTCAAAATATGATGATTATGTAAACAGGATGACATGATATAACTATATGATGTGTCTATTAAAGTGGTTGGCATGCCATAAATCACAAACATGCCGTCGATGGAAACATGATGGCATGATATAATTCACGGATAGAATGACATAATTTAAAATATGATGACTATGTAAACAGGATGAGATCATATAACAATATTATGTCTTTAGAAAATGGGTTGGCATGCCATAATTCAGATACATGTTGTCTATGTAAACATCATGGCATGATATAATTCAAATATATGATTTATATACTAAGAAAGTGAGCAGAGGGCAATCGCATATATGATGTGTCAACTAAGGAGATAGCATTCAATATTGTGTATATGATGTAAAAACTAAGCATTGCAATACAACATATGCATGATATGAGTAATATAACCCTGCCAAGTTTGAGCATACACCTCAGGGGGATAATAGGACTGGTCATCTGCCTCTGAATCCTCCTCTGAAGAGCTATATGTAACCAGCAAAATATCTGCTTCGGCAAGTAGCATTGTCTGCTTTGAAGATCTTGTTTTCACTCCAGATTTCTCCATCACCAATTCAAATGGCTGATGCACAGGAAGAGCAGTTAAATATACAAACATTGTCGACAAAAGCAATGAGAAATACAAAAAAAGGACGGCATGATATAATTCACATATATGACGCTTGCCTAAACAGCATGGCATTGCATAATTCACATATATAATGCCTTGCAAAAAGATAACATTGCATAATTCACATATATAATGTCTTGCAACAAGATGGCATTGCATAATTCACATATATGGTAATTAGACACTAATCAGGTGGCATTCACACAAAGCATGTCTAAACTAAGCAAATGACATAGCAATGCAAGATACCATATGCACGATATGAGCAACATAACCATGCCAAGTTAGAGCATCCACCTCGGGGGGAAATAGGATTGGTCATCTGTCTCTGAATCCTCCTCTGAGGAGCTACCGGTAACCAGCAAGACATGCACTTCGTCAGATAGCATTGTCTGCTTTGAAGACCTTGTTTCCACTCCAGATTTTTCCATGACCGTGACGAATGGCTGATGCACAGGAAGAGTAATTGAATGTAATAAAATTGTTGACAAATTTAACACGTAATAAAAAATGATGGCATGATATAATTCACATATAAGATGACTGGCTAACCAGGGTGGCATTCCAAAATTCACATATATGATGCCTGGCTAAACAAGATGGCATTGCATGATTCACATATACGATAAAGAAACTAAACAGATGGCATTGACACAAAGCATGTCTAAACTAAGGAGATGAAATCTTTGATGTATACAGTAAGCAATGCAAGGCACCATATGCATGATATTACCAACATCACCATGCCAAGTTAGAGCGAAGACATCATGGGGGTAAATATGAGTGGTCTTCTCCTTCTGAATCCCCCTCAGAACAGTTATCTTCCTCTTGATTACGATCTGAAATGGGTGGAGGGGGGCTGCCTTTGCGCCCACCATGGAGCGACGTCTGCATGAAATTTTATTGCCACGCAAGGCTCGTCTCTTTTGCTCTACATGATCAGTTCCATTGTGTACAATAACTGGCATGCATAGGAATAAAACATAGTGAGATTATGTAAGGAGTGCATGCACAAATCTAGAGTGATGGTAGCAAACTGTGGATGGACCCAAAACCAACGATAGCAGGCAGATAATAGCTTTAGTTAAAAATACAGATAATGGCTCCTTTAATGTTTGTTTGCACCCAACATGAAACTCATAGTAGACATCCGAGATTAACCAGATAGTAGAAAGATAGTACTGATTGCTTCCCCAATATGTACCCCACAACCATTTAAAAACTCAAGTTTCAGCATTAGTTTGAACCTGACTCGGAGTCTAATAGGTGAACACGCTGATAATGTAGCATGTCATCATATTAAGCGATGCATAACGTAAGCAGACACGGAAGAGTGCGACCTCTCTTGCGGACCCGTGTAGTCCTCAAGGTCTCTGCTTAGTTGATGATGGTAATGCAGTTGTCGTGGCTGCCGGCGGTAGGGAAGAAGATCTGAGGCGGCGAAAGATAGTCTGGAGAGCGGATCCCTGCTGTGGTGAACCCTTCCATCGTTGGAGCAGCTGAGCTGGGGTGGGACACAGCGCCGCAGGAGCAGGACAAACCACACAAGGTTTTCCTTGACACGTATCTGTAACAAAAGTAATTGTGTAAGGGCTTGTTTGAATTTGAGGATTCTAACAATGCAGGGATAGGAAATAGATAGGAATAGGATAGGAATGCATGTGCAAAACAAAGAATTTAAAAACACAGGATTTCTGCCAATCTGGGTGTTTGATTCGCAAGAATTGGAAGATCACTGGATGCAAAAAAGCATGGTGAGATTAAGTCAAACCACAAGAAAATGTACGGTTATAATGCTATTATGCTACTATCTCTTAGTCTTGTGCTTCGTGAATAGGAGTATGAAAAGGAGGATAGGTGGAAATTAGAATTCCTACGATTTTTCTTTCAAGGAGACACTAAAGGAACAAATCCTATAGTTTTTCTTTGCTCCATTCCTTTGCACCAAATTCATGAAAAGTAGTACCATAGGAAACTTTCCAATTCCTATGCTTTTCATTCACTTTTCCTTTCAATCACTGGCGATTCTAGTAGGCAGGCTTGAGCAAGGAAAATCCTACACTAAAAAATGTTTTTGTGCTACTTCTATTACTTTGGACCCAGGCCACTGCCCTACTAGCTCAACTCCCAGGCCCATTGACAAATGCACAGCTCAAACGCGCAGAGATAAATAATGATGGCGTTCAAGAGAGTCCATCACAGATAGATAAGTTGCCTGGTACCTCACTGCTTGTCATATAGTAGGATAAAATAATCATATTTTACGTTACTACATGTGCTCAGTGGACAATATATATAGAGTAAAAAAAGAGATGCAACAAGTGTACAACCTCTTTGGCGAAGCCATGTCGATCTCAGCGTGATTGGGTTGGCCGTTGAGGATGCTCCGGCTGACTTGGCTGTCGGAGGAGGGGAAGAAGATCTTAGGCGTCTGGAGATGGAGCCCGAGGTACTGCTCCGCTGTGATGGAGGGTTTCGTCGTTGGAGCAGCTCCGGTGAGTTGTACGACGCCGAGGCTGAAGCAGGACAAGAGAGACAACATTAACCTGAGTGGAATTCTAATAGCATCTCCAATAGATGACGTAAAATACATAACCACAAAGTGCTAGATGTAAAATACATCAGCCGCTCATCTCTGAACTTAACTGTAGAAACTGAATTTAACTGTCGAAACTAAACTTAATTGTCGAAACTGAATTTTAGTGCCGAAGCTGAACACACTAGCAAGGTGAGGCTACACGTCAGTCGACTGACTTTTTCATCTCTAGTCAATCGATTTTGCAGCCGTTGGATACGAAATCAAGGGCCTGCAGTTCATCTTCAACCTCCACCCCCTGAGCTGCCAGCCACCACTGGCCAAACAGCAGCCCCCCGCCGCTCGCGGCCGGCGGTGCACCGCCCCGCCCGCCCCGAAAACACTCCCCACTGCCGGTCCGCCACCACCCCGGCCATCCCTC
>NC_041389.1:485571277-485604767 GCF_002162155.2 Triticum dicoccoides | reverse complement strand
TTTCTCCGGTGATCCCCACGCCACCGCCCCACCACCACCGGCGACCACCGCCCCTACCCTGAACCCTAAGATAGATAGTGGGGTACCTCTCCGGTGAGCCATCCTCCCTGATGCGGCTGGTTCTTCCTTCACTCCGGCGAGCCCCCCACCCCCTGAAAATTGACTGACCCAAAAGTCAAATAAGTCGACTGAAGTGTAGCTAAATCGGAGTAGCATCGCAAGCAAGAGCAAGAGTGAGAGCGGCAGCGCGAGGAAGAGCAATAGCAAGAGCAGACCAGGCAGGGGAACGAGAGCAAGAGAAGAGCAGCAGCGCAAGCTAGAGCTAAAGCAGCAGCAGCTCCTACTAATGTGGATGTCGCCGCTGAGGGAGTGACACCGTGGAGGAACTGGCCGGCGACGCCGCTGTGGATGGAGTCGCGCCCTGTCGGCTCGGGACCGAGCGTCGTTAGCACCGTGAGATCAAATCAAGAAGAAAATGCGGCGATTAATGTACAACCTCTTTGGTGGTGCCGATTAGGCCGCAGCTTCATCCGAGGAAATGGTGATGATGATGCTCTTCCGGTGGTGCAGGTGAAGACGGCGGTGTGGCAATGGAGGTAGCGCGAAAGATGAGGGGAACATCGGGGCAGCTCCTTGGAGGTGGAGGACAGGGTGGATGAACCGGCGGGACGACGAGATCGACGACGGATCCTCATCCGGTACGATGGTGGATGAGGGACGTCGAGGTATTGCTGTGGATGACGTCGTCAGGGAAGAGGCTCCGGCTGGGTGGCGGACGGAGGAGGGTGTGGGGCTTCGCGGGTTTTCGCGACCTTGGTGTACGAATGGGTGGGCGGATGGGATGGGAGTGGGGAACCATGGCTTACGGACGCGCTTGTCTGAAATGTGGCGTAAGTTGCAAAAGTACCTCCACTGATTTGAGGCGGTTCTTTCGGTTCAGGGGTACCACGGGCATTTCGCGTGTCGGGATTTCACAGGAGGTGGGATTTTTCGCGCGCGTTGTATTTTGGAATGGCAAGGCGCGGGTTGAGATGGAGGGTGTTGTCGGAGCACAACGAGACAAAGATATATCTTAAATATTTCGGGGTAACAAGGCGCGGGTTGAAGAGGCGGGAGTTTCGCAGCACGATAGACAGAGACGGTAGCTTGAAATTTCGGCATAACAAGGCGCGGTTTGAAATTTCAGGAGAACAAGCTTAACATGTACCCAAAAAAAAGACAATTTGCACCTCAACATGCACAACACACACACAAACACCATCTAGATAGTAAGGTACACGTGTATTGCACGCATGAGATTTGGCAACCAAATTATGAATAAATACCACACTATAGCATGTAAGCTTTGAGTCATATATGCATGATCTAGATGTTCTTTTAATTCTTATAGTTCATTTCATTCAAAATCATCTAGTTTTTATAAGAAAGCTAATCTATTTTAAGATTCATGGAATTGTGCGTTGTAAGACATAAAGTAAAAACAAATAATGGCAAATCATGTAGAAAAACATTTGGGCAATTCTGATACGGAAGATTCTAGAACAAAGAAGAAGTGCTTTTGTTTTGAGGTTTGTGCATTATGCTTAAGTTCAACTATGGAGTCTTCTAGATTGTACATGTGGCGAAATCTGGTGGAATCTAGATGATATCCAACGGCCAGTAGTGCTCAAATTTACCATCTCTACACCATCGGATTCGCCTCATCCAACGACCATCTTTCAAAGTTAAAGTTACCCGCACACAATAAAAAAATATAATATATATATATAGGGGTATAGATATAGATATGTGATGCGAAAGCCACCCATCATCTCCAATTAGAATAGTGTGTCCATGCACGGATGCAATGTGGCCAAATGATGTTTGCCATCGGTATCTCAAATTCAAATCAGTCTAACCTTGTTCAATGTGTATACATTACAACATGCTCGTTTCCAAACCACACCGCGCAGATCTCCGTTATATTCATGCATGCATGGGTTTCAAACATCATGATCTCTTATTCAAATATTTGAATTCAACTTTACATTGATTATGACCTCACCTAGTCTTTTACACCCACACAGTCGTCTTCTCTTTATAATTGTACCACTAACTTTCTCTCGTGCATGCATGCACACACACTACCAGTCGGCATTATCCATCGCACACATGCAATCTTTTTCTTCAGGTCGGTCTCCCATGAAGGCACACACCCACACACATCCCTCGCTCCATCATATTGGGCATTCTTTATCTCTCATGCTGTAAGTGCATCTAGTGCCCCTTAGTGATTTTGGTGTATTGAAGACTTATAGGTTAAGTGACTGATGCGTTTGTGAGTGTACACAGGTCTATAAGTCTATGAGGAGTTTGATATTTACAGAGAAAGTCGACCCCTAAAAATGAAGTTCTTCGACTGAAGACTTTGATATTCTGAAGACTTTCTGAAGACTTTGAAAGTGAAGAAATTGGTGTGACCTTGAAGACTTGGTATTCATTCGAGGAATATGGAGCGTGAAGACTTTTGTTTTCGTAGTTCCATTTTCTCTTTCTTGAGTCATAGGAAACACCGTACTGTTAAAGGGGGTCGAGGAAATACTAAGGAAAAATTTCCATGTGATGCTCAACTCAAAATCCTACACCTACCAATCCCTTCGAGTGAAGCCATTGGAAATATCATACAGTTCAGTCAATTTCTTTAGTGACAGAGACGCAGTTCTTCTGGTCACTGAGGACTTTGCTCTGACTGAGGAGTTAGGAATTCGCCAGTGCGAATTGCCTACACATTGAGGAACATGATAGCCCTGAGGAATTTGAGAGTCAAATTTCCGACCGTTGCTGTGCTGCGCGCCGGCTGTCCAAAATATCTTATCCACCTAACGGTCATATCATTGAAGGGCATTTATGTCTTATCATGTCGGCCTGCTCCCTAGGCTATAAATAGCCGCCCCCTACAACCACTAGCTGGTTGGCTGCTCCGAGAGAACTTGACACTTGTCATATGAGAGCAACCCATCCTCCGAGGACTTTGAGCAAAAATCATCAAGTGAGGAAAATCCCAAACCAAACCCCCACAAACCCAAAGTGATTGAGCATCACTGAAGAAATTGATCCTGCGTGGATCCGACGCTTGTTACCTTTGAAGATTGTGCTTCTTCCAGACGGTTAGGCGTCAAGATCTAGAGCATCCAAGAGGAATTGTGGATCGCCGAGTGACCTAGTCTGTGAAGGTTTGGAAGTCACCTGAAGACTTACCATGAGTGATTGGACAAGGCCTGCGTGGTCTTAGTTCAAGGAGAATACGGTGAGGACTGGGTGTCCTGAGTTGCGGCTCAGAGACTGGGTGTCCGGGACTGCGTGTCCTCAAGTTTAAATACTCAGCCGCTCCAACCAGACATACAACTGAGACAGCAGTTGGAACTGGTTTACCAAATCATTGTCTTCACCAACTAACTGGTTCTATTTCCTCAACTCTTTCATTTCCTCATTACTGTGTTGTATGTTGTTCATATCTGTGCTTGAAGACTTTGACTGAAGACTTTCACAAATTCCTCAGTTCAATTTCTTCAGTCTGTCCATCTTCATCTTGTTATCCTGTGTTTACACTTTCTGTACTCTGCGCTAGTCTTCATTTCATCATCATGACTATGTTTGTATCCTGTTATGTTTACTTCTGAGTACTTATTCCGCTGCAAGTAGTTCTTCGCTAAGGAATTTCCTCACTAGCAAATTCCTCAGTGAAGAATTCATAAAAATCGCCTATTCACCCCCCCTCTAGTCGACATAACGCACTTTCAATTGGTATCAGAGCGAGGTACTCCCTTGTTCTGTGTGATTTTGGTTTAACCGCCTGGAGTTTTAGTTATGTCGACCGCAGGTATGATCAAGGTCTCGGCTGGGTGTCCTACCTTTGATGGAACGGACTACCCCTACTGGAAGAACAAGATGCGAATGCATCTTGAGGCAATTGATAACGATCTCTGGTATGTTGTGGAAAATGGTGTCCCCTCTGTCACTCCCACACTGAAGGCTACCGATGTGAAGAGATTCAAACAACTCGATTCTCAAGCGAAGAATAACATATGTGGCCATCTGAGCAAAGGACAGTATGGAAGAGTGAGTGCTTTGGAAACTGCTAAGCTTATCTGGGATAGGCTGTACAAAGTAAATGAAGGAGTTTCAACTCAGCGTGACTCTTGAGTCGATGTTCTTCGGAATCTCTTCAACCGCTTCAAAAGACTCGACAATGAGAATGTCCAACAAACCTTTGATCGCCTCACTGACATCTCAAATGAGCTTCAAGCCCTCGGTGCCACTGACATTACTGATCATGAAGTTGTGAAGAAACTGTTGAGATCGCTTGATTCCTCATTTGATACTCTGGGACTGATGATACAAGAACGTGCTGACTACAAGTCGCTTGATCCTGCTGATATCCTCGAAAGGCTAAACACTCACGAGTTCTAGCTTGCTGAAAAGAGAGATCTCTATGGTTCAAACTATGGCAAACCACGTGCCCTGAAGGCCAAGGCTGTGTCTGACTCTGAATATGAGGATTCTGGTAGTAGCCTTGGTGACCCTGAAGAACTGAGCCAGGATCTTGCACTGCTTGTGAAGAAATTCCAGAAGTTCACAAGACGTGGTCGCTTTGGAAAATCCTCAAGAGGCAATGATTCCTCATCCAATGACTATAAGAGAAGGCTTTGCCACAAATGCAAGAAGCCTGGTCACTATATTCAAGATTGTCCTCAGTGGGAAAAGGAAATGAAGAAGAAGAAATACAAGGATTACAGTTCTGATGATGCGAAGAAGAAGAAGAAATCGTCAAAATCTTCGTCATCAAAATCCTCGAAGTCTTCATCTCACAAGAAGAGAAGCTCCAAGAAGGCTCGGGCATTCATTGGCAAGGAAATGGACTCTGAAGCTGAATCTGAGGAAAATGATGAAGAGGAGGTGTCTGAAGAATCTGAGTCTGGTGTGGCGAGTCTGGCCGTTGCTACTGCCTTCGTCAGCAAGTCCATCTTCAACACTGAAGAAACTGACTCCACCGACAAGCCTGATGAAGATAATGATGGCTATGCTCCCACCTATTGCTTCATGGCAAAAGGTGCTAAGGTACTCAAATACGACTCCTCTGAATCTAGTGAAAATGAATCTGATGAGGATCTCAAACCCAGCTACTCTAAACTTGCTAAGATTGCTGTGAAACAACAACGGGCTCTTGAAAAGGTTCAAAACATGCTAGATAAAAGTGACGATATGTTGGGTGAAGAAATGGATCGTACTAAAGCCTTGACTGAAAATCTTCAGAGACTTCAGTCCACGTTTGATAACCTTCAAGGTCATCATAACGCTCTCTTGACTGATCATGAGAAACTTTCTTATGAATTCTTCAAGAAAAGCAAGATCACGAGAAGCTTTCTCTTGAATCTCTTCAAAGAAAGGATGATCATGAAAAGCTAAGAGTGTGTTATGAAGATCTTCAGAAGGAGCATGATTCATTACTAGCTCAACAAATCAGCGCTTCTCAGGAAGAATTTGTTCCCCCATGCTTAAAGTGCATTGAACGTGAATCCGCTAATTCTTCACCTGAATGTTCAAATGCTTCAACTATTACAAATCCTTCATCTGCCTCTGCTATCACTAATTCCTCATCTGAGGACATTGCTAGCATCACTGACAATGCAGGGCTGAAGGAACTGTACATGACAGGCATGTACAAAAGCCTCAAAGGACATCAGACACTTTGTGATGTGCTCAAAAAGCAGATCCTCAATAGAAACCCTAGGAAAGAGGGTATTGCCTTTGAGAGGAAACTCAATGCTGATGGAACATATTGGAAGCCTGAGCAGTACCCCAAAACCTCATGGGTTGCTACAAAGGGACCTCCAGTTGATCCATCTAATTTATCTGGCTTTACATGTGAATCTCCTCACTCTTCTGATGAGTCATTTGACTCCAACTATAAACTGTTCAAAAATCAGAATGGTGAAGTATTTACTAGATATGTTGGCACTAACTGCAGGAACGGTTCCCCTATGAAGAAAATCTGGGTTCCCAAAAGTTGTGTTGAAAGTCTTCAGGTGAATGTCCTCATGACACCACCTGTAAAGAACAGGAACCCCAGATCAAATTCTTCATATGGACCAAATTCTTCATATGGATCCAAGTCCTCATATGGACCAAATTCTTCACATGGATCAAATTCCTCAACTGGATCAAAGTCCTCATATGATTATCATCGTGCTAACAACTCTGTCTCGCAGGGTAGAGCTAAGGGTTATGAATATGTGCATTATTCTTCAAACCATTATGTTCGTAAGTCCTCAAGGAATTACTCTGCTTATTCATATGCTTACCCTAACCCCTCTTATGTGAAGCGAAATGGTTTGGCATCTTTGCCACCTTTCTCATATGGTGCTCACAGAATGATGAACTCTTTGCCACCCCTCCAGATGTGGGTGGTGAAGAAAAAGAACTAATCTCTTCTGCAGGGTCAGGTCTCCAGACGTGCTCTAACGTCTGAAGAATTTGCTGGGGACCTGACAAAATTGCCTGAAAGGACGCAGGCAAATCATGATGAAATGAACTTTCATTTCACACGTCCTCATACTGCTATATCTGTTTACTGCTTGATGAAATACATCTGATGAACTTGATATCATATTCTTCACTGATGAAGCATATGAGATTGTAAGTTATACTAATTCATCTGCAGGATGATCAACCCAAAACCACTGAATGGGTCCTCGATAGTGGATGTACAAATCACATGACTGGTGACAAGAATCTATTGATGGATGCTCCCTTATAACCGTCACCTCTGAAGCATATCATCTTTGCTGACAAAGGCAAAAGTCAGGTATTGGGTCTTGGTAAGGTTGCTATCTCTAAGGATAAGCACATGGACAAAGTCATGCTTGTTGAGTCCTTAGGATACAATCTCATGTCAGTCTCAATGCTTTGTGATCTTGATATGGTTGTTGTCTTTGGCAAATATCGTTGTGTTGTGATTATGGAAGCTGACAATTCCAAAGTCTTCGAAGGCTTTAGGAGAGGAGATCTGTATATTGTTGATTTCTCTACAGGACCACAACCAGCCGTATGTCTACTTGCAAAAGCTTCAGAAGGCTGGCTATGGCATCGACGACTTGGTCATGCAGGCATGAGGAATTTGAACACGCTTGCGAAGAAGAAGCATGTCATTGGCATTGAGAATGTCAAATTCCTCAAGAATCACTTATGCGGAGCATGTGAAGCCGGAAAAATGACCATGGCCAAGCATCCAGCGAAGACTATCATGACTACTACCCGTCCATTCGAATTGCTTCACATGGACCTCTTCGGACCTAATCATTATTCAGCAGTCACTAATGATGCATCTCTATATGGTTTTGTCATTGTTGATGATTATTCTCGATATACATGGGTACACATTGTTACTTACAAACATGAAGTGCAGGAAGTCTTCAAACGATTTTCCTCGAGGGCTTCAACCAACTTTGGTGTGAAGATCAAGCATATCAGAAGTGACAATGGAACTGAGTTCAAGAATTCCGGTCTTGATGCATATCTTGATGAACTTGGTATTACTCATGAGTTATCTGCTCCCTATACTCCTCAGCAGAATGGCGTCGTGGAGAGCAAGAACAGAACTCTTGTTGAGATGGCTCGCACTATGCTTGATGAATACAAAACGCCTCAGCGCTTTTGGATTGATGCAATTGATACTGCTTGCCACATCATCAACAGAGTATATCTTCACAAATTCTTCAAGAAGACTGCCTATGAACTCCTCACTGACAAGAAACCCAATGTGAGTTATTTCAAAGTCTTCGGTGCTAAATGTTGGATTAGGGATCCTCACCACAACTCTAAATTTGCACCGAAAGCACATGAAGGTTTTATGCTTGGTTACGGAAAGGACTCGCACACCTACAGAGTCTTCAACATTGTTCTTCACAAGATTGTTGACACTGTAGATGTGCGGTTCGATGAAACTAATGGCTCGCAAAGAGAGCACCTACCTTCTGTGTTAGATGAACCAGCACCTGAAGATGCTATCAAGCTCAAGGCAACTGAGGATGTCATTCCGACTGAAGAATCTGCTGAAGAATTCATTCCTGTTCATGAAGAACGTCGAGCTGATGCACCTGAAGAACAAGATGAGGAAAATGGTGCTGAAGAAAATGCTGATCAAAATCCTCAGCGACAACCAACTCATCCACGCGTTGCAAAAGAAGTGCAAGTGGAGAAGATCATCGATGACATTAGCGCACCAGGTCCTCTCACATGCTCAAAAGCATCACATTTATCTAACTTTTGTGGGCACTATGCTTTTGTCTCTATCACAGAGCCCACTAAGGTAGATGAAGCATTTCTGGAGCCAGAGTGGATTCAGGCTATGCAAGAAGAACTACATCAGTTCGAGCTGAACAATGTCTGGGAATTGGTCAATCGCCCAGATCCTCGCAAGCATAATATCATTGGCACAAAGTGGATCTACCGCAACAAGGAAGATGAAAATGGCCTTGTGGTGAGGAATAAGGCACGACTAGTAGCTCAAGGCTACACGCAGGTTGAAGGAATTGATTTCGATGAAACTTTTGCACCTGTTGCTAGACTTGAGGCTATTCGCATATTACTTGCTTACGCTAACCATCATGACATCATCTTATATCAAATGGATGTGAAAAGTGCATTCCTCAATGGTAAGCTTGAGGAAGAAGTATATGTTGCTCAACCCCCAGGTTTTCAAGATCCCAAGAATCCTGACAAAGTCTTCAGACTCAATAAGGCTCTCTATGGCCTCAAGCAAGCCCCTCGGGCATGGTATGATACATTGAAGGAATTCTTCGTGAAGAATGGCTTCACACCCGGTTCACTCGACCCTACTCTTTTTACTAAATCATATGATGGTGAACTGTTTGTGTGCCAAATATATGTTGATGATATTATCTTTGGTTGTACTGACCAACGTTATAGTGATGAATTTGCCTATATGATGAGTGAAGAATATCAAATGTCTATGATGGGAGAGTTGAAATTCTTCTTAGGTCTTCAAATTCGTCAGCAGCGCAATGGCATATTCATATCTCAGGAGAAATACCTCAAAGATGTACTGAGGAAATTCGGCATGCAAGATTGCAAAGGCGTCAAAATTCCTATGCCCACAAATGGCCATCTATGCACTGATGAAAATGGTATTGACTTCGATCACAAGGTATACCGCTCCATGATTGGTTCCTTATTGTACTTATGTGCATCTAGGCCAGATATAATGCTTAGTGTTTGCATGTGTGTCCGATTTCAAGCTGCACCGAAGGAATCACACCATAAGGCTGTGAAGCATATTCTTCGATATCTAGCTCACACACCAACACTAGGATTATGGTACCCCAAGGGCTCTGCTTTTGATCTCATTGGATATTCTGACTCTGACTATGCTGGTGATCGTGTGGACCGCAAGTCAACATCTGGCACTTGTCATTTCCTCGGACGATCTTTAGTTTGTTGGTCCTCGAAGAAACAGAACCGCGTATCACTGTCTACTGCTGAAGCTGAATACATTGCTGCTGGCTCATGCTGTGCTCAACTGCTTTGGATGAAGCAAACCCTCAAGGACTATGGCGTCAACGTGAAGAATGTGCCTCTCCTCTGCGACAATGAGAGTGCCATCAAGATTGCTCACAACCCAGTTCAGCACTCGAAGACTAAGCACATCCAGATTCGTCATCATTTTCTTCGTGATCATGTGTTGAAGGGCGACATCTCCATCGAGCATGTGAAGACTGAAGAACAGCTAGCTGATATCTTCACTAAGCCCTTGGACGAGAAGAGATTTAGCAAGTTCCGGTGTGAGCTAAATATCTTAGAATCTTCGAATGTTCTTTGAAAAGGACACACATCCTAACCCTTATGCAGAATTGATGACTTAGATGTGCAATACATGAAGAAACGTTTTTCTTCAATCAATGAAGAATAACACTCTAAGTGTGAAGAAATTAATGAAGAATTTGATTCTCAGAACCCTGCGACAATTGTACGCGGTGTCTGAAATCATCATTCTTATACGGTGGGTCACGCCACCACAAAAGTTGAAAATCTTTAATTTGAGTTTTTCCTCATTTTTGAAATTCTTCAGTCTTTCAAATTCTTCAACTTTGCAAAATCTTCACTGTTTCCGTCGTTTTTCTTCATTGGCTATATATATATGTGAGTTTATGTCCTCTACAGCATTCACTTATTGCTATTTCTTCAAGTTGTGATTTCTGCTAAGTGAATGTGATCGGACCCTTCCCCCTCTATGCTACACTCAACCCAATCTATTCACAAATTCTTCATGTGCGTTCTGATTGAAACTCGTTCAAAGTCTTCACTGTGTCCTTGTCAGCTGAAGAAATTGTGAACGAAACTTTAAAACAAATCTTATCCAGATTTTCGGTTTTACCGCTCAAACCGTTCCGCATCCCACGATGCATTATTTTATTCACCCATGATCTTACATGATATCATCTGCACAGTACGTGGGTGACACATGTCGCGTGAAGAAGAAAGGGCAGGGGCATGTTCGTCCCAAAATCTTCGGGCGAACAGTTTTTACCGTGGCTATAAATACCCCTCTCCCCTTCCTTACTTCATTTACTCCGCTCGGTCGCTGTCTCTCGCTCGAGCTCTCCTCAAACCCTAGCACCGCCGCTACTCCATCGCCGCCGGTGAGGAAGAGCTTCACTGCCTCGACCTCGTCGCCATCATACTCGCGCCGGCTGCGGAAATATTCACTCCGCCGCCGCTGTAGCCGTCTCCCTCTACCAAGTTAGGGCGTGGGAGATCTAACTTGACGAACTTCATCGCTGTTCATCTTTGTTCGTCGTGTTCTTCAGTTTGGGTAATTAAAAGTCACTTTTATTACTCGCTTTGATTCTCAAACTTTTCTGAAAATCCTCAAAGGTGTTTTATTCTTCAAATATTCACATATGAACACCTCACACACTGTATGCTCTTGATCCATCTCTCTAAGCACTCATTTCTTCAAGATTCCTCAATTGTGCGGATTTTCGATCTGTACAACTCTGGAACCTAAGACAAGAACGCTTAGTGAAATTCCTCAAGGCACAACTGGTCAAAATCCTCAAAACTTGTCTTTTCGAAAAATCTTCTGAGAACGCATATGACCTCTCCAAATTCCTCGCACCTACACTCTGTTCACAGGTACTCATGTCCGCTGCTGAATCACTAGGTTCTCATCAACTTAACTCATTTGCATCGTTCCTCGAAGAAAAACTGCATACTTCTTCAGAGTGTTCAATTGTTCAAATTCCTCATCTAAAGAAAATGGCTGAAGGAAAGAGACCGCAGAAAGGAGGAAAGAAACCGGAGGTCATGACTGCTTTCGAGATCCCTGATGAAATATACAAGGATTATTGCACACCTGATGAAGCCAAGTTTGGCAAAGAAAACAAGAATCAGCGCAAGGTGCGCATTCAGAGGATTGAACGAAGATGGGCATGAGAATGGAGGGAATATCGATATGTTACTCCAAAGTACATGAAGAAATTCGCCTTAAATCCTCCATGCCCAAGAGCTCCATTGGCACCTGGCCAAGTCGCTGATCCCACTAGCATCAAAAGTGGTGAAGACTTTCCTGAAGAATGGGCTAGATGCCAAGCAAAATTGGCAAGACAAGCCAAGGAGGCAGTGAGGAAATTCAATGAGGATTCTGCTGCCGCTGCTGCCGCTGAGACCTCGGTCAAGCCGAGGAAATCAATGCCGAAGAAGCCTGCTCGCAAGCCAAGTGCTTCACCATCAGCGCCCTCACGGCCAAGTTCCTCAGCCGCGCCCTCACGGCAAATTCCTCAGACTACTGCTGCTCCACCAAAGTCCTCAGCAGCTCCCTCCAAGTCCTCAACTCCTGTGCATCTGGCTACATGTCAAAGGACTCAGGGTTTCTCAATTGCTTCTGGTGTCTCAGCGAGTTCCTCAGCTGCACCAATGTCCTCATCAGGCTCCACTCTGCTGAAGACAAAAGCAACAACTGGACGCGGTCCTCGGCCAAGTCCAAGAAAGAAACAGGTTGCTTTCCAAGTGCCCTCTGATGATGAGGCTTCTGATGAAGAACTTGCAGAAATCATCAGAGAAAGACAAGCAAAGGCCGCCAGAGCCAAAGGAACACTTGTGCCTCTGCTTTTGGATCCAAAGAAGATCCTCGACTATATTGACTTATGGCATAAGGATCCAAACACTCCAATGCCTGATCTGCCTCTGACTCCTGGTCAAAGTCATATGTTGACCCATTTCATCTCTCAAGAGAAATAGAAGTTTGAAAAGGCTCGTGAGATAAAGAGAGCACAAGCTAGAAAGGAGAAGCTTCTGAAGAAGAACGTTGTCAGACTGACACATGAAGAACTTCTCAAGGCTCAATCTGAGATCCAAGCCCTCAGCAAAGATTTCAATGCATACCATGCTGATTGGCAAGGAGCCAAAGTGAGATTCGTCAATTTGACGAAGAAAATGACAACTGTTGCAGCCCCATCGCAACAAGAAAATCCTCAGGCTGCAGACTCTGCTCAGCCTGCTGAAGAACATGCCAGCACTGCTGATGACTTTCAGCCTGCTGATGAGAATACAAGTTCCAGGGCTGATGACTCCATTCCAGCCGCTGAAGAAATTCCCAGGGCATCCACTAGTGGTGCGCCTGAAGAAACTGAAGAGATCAGGGCAACTGCACCAGTTGCGCCTGAAGAAAATGAACCACAGTCCTCAGCTCCTCCTGCGCCAACACCAACTCCAATTCTTCCTTCTGCTTATGAAGTGAAGAAGACCAAGGCTGCAGAGCGAGCTGCAGTGAAGAAAAGGAAGGCATCAGCTGCGTCAAATTCTTCGGCCGCGAAGAAAATGAAGCCAATGACCAGCTCGCTTGAAAATCCTATTGATGCCATTCCGCTTTCCTCCATGTCATCCAAGGAAATTGTTCCTTATGGAGAAGACTACAAGATCCCAAGCGGATCTGATGAAGAAAATCATTCTGTTGCTACCTCAGAGCAGTTTGATGAAGAAATTGAAGTGGAAACATTCCCTTCAACGCCAGTCGTTTCCTCACCTATGCCTCAGTTCACAGCTGAAGAGGCTGGTGTTGAGGAAATTGAAAAAGAAGATGAAGATGTGGATATTGGATGCACTACACCAGTGATGAACGATGACTTTTGGGAAAGTCAGCATCCCAATACTCCTCTCTTCACTCCTATTCAACAAATTCCTCAGTCCCCGGCTACAACTGTTCAAATGGGCTCTGAAGAAACTCATCCCACATCGTCTGTTCATGAAGAAATTCCAGCCGCTAGTGCTGAAGAACCTGCTGCTGCTGATCCCCAAACTGCACATGAAGAGGAACCAGAAATTCCTCAGCCTGAAGCACCTGAGATCGTCATTCCTGAGGTTGTGCTGCAAATCACTGACACTCCTCTACCCAAACCGAAGAATCCGTTCTCTAGCAAGCAAAAATTCAAGGCTGAAGACTTCTTTTCTGAGCATGTGTTCTTCACTGATTACAATCCATATGACTCTGCTCGCATAAGGAAGAGACATTTCTGGACTGCTACTCAAGCCAACTTCTATTCCTCAGTGCTCTTTGACAAGGACAAAATCTTCGATCATGAACATATTCCTCACGTGGATATGGAATCTCTACCGTGCTTTGAACCGGTCCTCCGAGTTATTCATGATGCAGGACTACTGAACTTCTGCACTGATATCTGTGATTGGAATGAAGAACTCATTCTTCAGTTCTATGCCACTTTGCATATCACCGGAGATGCTGAAGATGTCAATTCATGGGTGCTGGATTGGATGAAAGAAAACACTCACTATAAGGCACCAGCAACTGAATTGCTTCGTGTCCTTCCTCTTGATCCTCCCCATGCCAGTGCACGTTGCATCTTCAATGACCGCGAACTGACAGATCATTATATGCAAGTGCTCATGAAGCCTTTGAAGCCAGGGCAGGCCCCACGATCCAAATTCCTCGTCAAGGAATTGCTATATGTGCCTCGGACTGTCTATCGCATCCTGACGAAGACAATGAGTCCTATCAAAGGCCACGACTCAAATGATGAAGATGTCGTTGGCATCATGAAGAACATGCTTTTCAACATCATTCATGGCGTTCCCGTTAACTTCCATGATTTCTTCATGAGGACTCTGGCTAATGTTGCTATGTCACCTTTTGAGCTGAAGCCCTATGCGCCTTGGATTATGAGATTCATAAGGGCAAGATCTTCACTGAATTACAAGGCTGACACTCTGAACCATGGTAGCTACTTGCCGCCCATTAAGTCCTCAAGCGACCAGTTTCATCATCTGATGATAAGGGCAAGGCAGCTGCTGTGATCGATGAAGGCACTCATCCATTGGATGGTCAATTCCGTCTAGCTACATCTTACTCCACCAATGACGATTCTGCAACACATGACACTGCCGCAAATACATCAGCCAAGCAAAAGCCTCAAGCAACAGCACCCAGGGTGATGACTGACCGTGAGTTACTCCTCAGTCTTCATCAGAAGGTTGATCGCAATCACAAATGGGTGAAGCGTCAGTTTGCTGCAATTCTTCACAACATGACCTCAACCCATAATGTTGTGAAGAAAAATCAGTATCACCTTCATGAAACCCTCAACCGCACCTGGGCTGTTCTCACTCATGTATATTCCGCGGAAGAACTGAAGACTATGGGTCTCCAGGAAGCATTTGACTGGTCTGCACCACCTCCGAAGAAATTCAAGAGAGTCAAAGTTCCTGATCTGCTGGCCAGTTCTTATTCTTCATCGCGTGAAACTGATGAGCATGAAGATTTGGACAACACTGCGGCAGGCCCTACTTCAACGAACAACCCCGACAACACTGGCGCTCCTCCATCGACTTGAAATTCTTCAGGGGCGTTAGTCCTCAATTTCGATCCTTTTGGTCATTTGATGACAAAGGGGGAGAAACCTGAGTTAGTCTTCAAGCGGGTTTATATTATGGGCATTTTGTTAAGTTACAACTCTCGTTCTTCTGAAACCATTTATTGGATCGAGTTGTAATCTTAAATCCGATGGTGCCCTGATACTTTTGAACGGTGCATTGTGCTCTGACTTGATGCACTGTGCTCTGATACTTTCGATGTGTTATTCTGCATGCTTATTCCTCGTTAATATTATTGCACGCATGCTGAATCTCATCAGGCACCATATTTCATCATGCATTTCAAACTCTTCATATTATATATCAAATATGTGTATGAATTACAAGATATAGGGGGAGATCTCCATGATTCAATTCTTCAAATGTGCATTGCCTCAAAAGCAAATTCCTCACTATGCACATATTCAGGGGGAGTTCTTCTATATCTTGCAATCAAATTCCTCAATATCAGTATTTACACTTCATATGTTTATCCCCGTTGAAAACTTAACCTATGTTGTCATCAATCACCAAAAAGGGGGAGAATGTAAGTGCATCTAGTGCCCCTCAGTGATTTTGGTGTATTGAAGACTTATAGGTTAAGTGACTGATGCGTTTGTGAGTGTACACAGGTCTATAAGTCTATGAGGAGTTTGATATTTACAGAGAAAGTTGACCCCTAAAAATGAAGTTCTTCGACTGAAGACTTTGATATTCTGAAGACTTTCTGAAGACTTTGAAAGTGAAGAAATTGGTGTGACCTTGAAGACTTGGTATTCATTCGAGGAATATGGAGCGTGAAGACTTTTGTTTTCGTAGTTCCATTTTCTCTTTCTTGAGTCATAGGAAACACCGTACTGTTAAAGGGGGTCGAGGAAATACTAAGGAAAAATTTCCATGTGATGCTCAACTCAAAATCCTACACCTACCAATCCCTTCGAGTGAAGCCATTGGAAATCTCATACAGTTCAGTCAATTTCTTCAGTGATAGAGACGCAATTCTTCTGGTCACTGAGGACTTTGCTCTGACTGAGGAGTTAGGAATTCGCCAGTGCGAATTGCCTACACAGTGAGGAACATGATAGCCCTGAGGAATTTGAGAGTCAAATTTCCGACCGTTGCTGTGCTGCGCGCCGGCTGTCCAAAATATCTTATCCACCTAACGGTCATATCATTGAAGGGCATTTATGTCTTATCATGTCGGGCTGCTCCCTAGGCTATAAATAGCCGCCCCCTACAACCACTAGCTGGTTGGCTGCTCCGAGAGAACTTGACACTTTTCATCTGAGAGCAACCCATCCTCCGAGGACTTTGAGCGAAAATCATCAAGTGAGGAAAATCCCAAACCAAACCCCCACAAACCCAAAGTGATTGAGCATCACTGAAGAAATTGATCCTGCGTGGATCCGACGCTTGTTACCTTTGAAGACTGTGCTTCTTCCAGACGGTTAGGCGTCAAGGTCTAGAGCATCCAAGAGGAATTGTGGATCGCCGAGTGACCTAGTCTGTGAAGGTTTGGAAGTCACCTGAAGACTTACCACGAGTGATTGTACGAGGCCTGCGTGGTCTTAGTTCAAGGAGAATACGGTGAGGACTGGGTGTCCTGAGTTGCGGCTCAGAGACTGGGTGTCCGGGACTGCGTGTCCTCGAGTTTAAATACTCAGCCGCTCCAACCAGACGTACAACTGAGACAACAGTTGGAACTGGTTTACCAAATCATTGTCTTCACCAACTAAATGGTTCTATTTCCTCAACTCTTTCATTTCCTCATTACTGTGTTGTATGTTGTTCATATCTGTGCTTGAAGACTTTGACTGAAGACTTTCACAAATTCCTCAGTTCAATTTCTTCAGTCTGTCCGTCTTCATCTTGTTATCCTGTGTTTACGCTTTCTGTACTCTGTGCTAGTCTTCATTTCATCATGATGACTATGTTTGTATCCTGTTATGTTTACTTCTGAGTACTTATTCCGCTGCAAGTAGTTCTTCGCTAAGGAATTTCCTCACCAGCAAATTCCTCAGTGAAGAATTCATAAAAATCGCCTATTCACCCCCCTCTAGTCGACATAACGCACTTTCACACGCGTGCATGCGCAACGATTGATGTTCCTCTATGTGTGTGTGTGTGTGTGTGTGTGTGTGTGTGTGTGTGTAGCTAGGTCTTTCATAGTTTTCCACACAAACTGATCAATCAATATATCCAATGAGGTCTCACCCTCTTTCCCATGTCCACATCGATCAATCTATACCTCTGTATATAGGATTACAGGGTTGTTTGGTTTGAGAATAAGTTTGCCAAAGCTTGCCACGCCTAAGGTTAGGCAAATTTGACAACCTTAGGTGTGTGTTTGGTTCAAGCCACACTATGGTCCCACATCACATACACACAACAAGTGTGGCAAGATTCCCTTAGGCTTTCCAACTTGTGGATCTCATTTTGAAGAACTAACCTTAGGCAAGTTTGGCAACATTGTATGGCAAAGTGTGGCACTCCTAGGCCTAGAACCAAACAACCCATACATATATAGCTAATACACCCACATTAATTATATATCCAACGTCCCCCTCTCATCATCCAAGCCTTCCGCTTCATCTCTCAGACGCGCGCACAATGGCGAAGACAGGGGAAGCAAGGGCCCTGCCCCCCCTAACATCACTATATATCGAGGCTAATATGAATGTGATCATTAGACAATTGCTGCTAAAAATGGTTTAAGTTCATGAATTGGCCCTCCTCATAAAGGATTAGCAATGCTTGGCCCCCTAGCTCATTTATTTTTCATGGCTCTGCCACTGCGCGCAACAGCGCACGTTCTCGCCCCCCTCTCTAAATATCGATCTCGCACTTGTGCACTCCGTCATAGTCTCCCTCCACTCGGCCCCTCGCACCATCTTCTAGCCCCCCACCGGATTTTGCCACATGTACAATTTAGCAGACTCCATGGTTGAACTTAAGCATAATGCACAAACCTCAAAACAACAGTGGTTCTCCTTTGTTCTAGAATCTTCCGTATCATAACTGCCCATACTTTTTTTCTAGTTGAATTGCCATTATTTGTTTTTACTTTATGCTTTACAACGCACAATTACATGAATCATAAAATAGATTAAGGGCTTCTTTGATTCAAAGTATTCTCAAAGGAATTTTGGAGGATTCTAATCCTTAGGAATTTTTCCTATCTTGGTTGTTTGATTCGTAGGATTGTAAACCATAGGAATTTTTTCCATATGATTCATTTGCACGAGATTTCATAGGAAACATCCCATCCACTCAAACCTCTTTCAAAGAATTCTGCGTTTTTTCTATGCACAATCAAACACTCGTACAATCTTGTAGGATTCAAGACGACATTCCACTATAATCCCATGTTTTTCCTATTCCCGCCTTTTGGAAATCCTACGGATCCAAGAGGCCCTAGCTTTCTTTATAAAAACTAATTGATTTTGAATGAGATGAACTATAAGAATTAAACGAAGGTCTACATCAGGCATATATGACTCAGAGCTTACATGCTATAGTGTGGTATTTATTCATAATTTGGTTGCAAAATCTGATGCGTGCAATGCACGTGTACCTTACTAGTACTTCGAGTATGTGCGAAACACGTAAATTAGAATTCCAATGGCACGCTACACAGTGTCTCTCTTACAGTTCATGAAGCCACGTGGCACATGTGGAGGCGTTGTCGCGACCTCCTTGTGTGGATTGATCACAGCAACGTGTTGCTGGTTCCAGAAGAATGTACTCGTCCTCCCTGAGCCATACTATCGGTACATGCACGAAGCGAAGATGTGCACGCACACCACACACGCACTCATTCCCTCGCACGCACATGCGGGTACACGGGCGGACGCAATTTTGTACCAAGATCCACCCCATGTGATAATTTGACGCATGTAAAGTCGTTCACTTCATTGATGGTCAATTAATACAGCGCATGTAAATTGAGTGGACGTGAGGGCGGAAGAAAGACATTACTACTCCACTGCGCGCATGTGAGTAGTTAAATCATGGGTTGCTAGTAGTACTTCCATTGGTCTCCTTTGTATTTTGTGCCAATTTTTGACAGTAACATAAATGTTACTCACCATTGTGGCTAGTCTTCGAAAGTCTGCTCACACCTACTAGTACGTACCAAACCTGAACGTGTTCCCACTATGCAGGTATTAGTACTAGAGCTAGTACTTAGGTTATAAAAAGGGGAACTACCTAACCAAAAATTACTCTACCTTTCATCCTCATAAGTGCTTCTTCTTCGTCTGTCCTTGCCATGGTCGGTGAGCAGAGCTCTAGGTCGAGAACTACTCGTAACAAGGGAGCGGCAACCAAGGCTGCAAAAAAAAGAGGGCTCGCCGCCACGCAGAGACCTCGAAAGATCTCTCACGGGCAGGCCATGGCTCCCAGGAGCGCCCTAGCCGCGGAGGCGAACATGCCGGGCCGGCGGCGCTGGAGTCATTATCCCTTGACGGCATGCCCAATCAGCTCAATAAGCACCTCAATAAGCAGAAGGAGTTCATCCACGGCTTGGTGGAGCTGCTGAAGGAGAGCCTCAACGACATGCCCGCTGAGCTCAATAAGTAGGGGGAGTTGACCGCCGGCTTGGTGATGCTGCTGAAGAAGAGCATTGCCTCGGAGAAGAAGGCGACCGGCAAAATCCTGCAACTTCAGGAGGACAAGGCAAAGCTCTGCCACGAGCTCGACCTATTGAAGGAGAAGAACGCCAGCTGGAAGAAGCTGCATGAGAGTATTAGTTTCTTGATGAAGATGCTGCATGCCCTCGTCATGGAGCAGAAGGAGGAGTTGGCGAAGCTCCGTATCGAGCACACGGCTGCTGTCAAGGTACATAATGTGGTCGTGGAACAGATGGTGAAGGCTCACATTGAGAAATCCCGCGTCATGGACAGAATGAAGAAGATGGCGGAGGAGACGCGCAAGGAGATGGAGGTCGTGGAGGCGATGAAGAAGCAGTTATGACTCCGCGGTGAATTAGATCATTTGGGGTGATAATGTTCCTTCTTCTTTTGCTCCTATGTTTCATCTTTTGCTTCGGGTGTTTCGCCGCACGTGTCACGTTCTCTGCGAGGCATGAATAGAACAATGCTAACAGTGAGATGACTGGCAAATTACATCATTTTTTATCGCCATATAGCATTGGGCTGCCATGTTTCGTGCTCCTCTATCATAGTACCACTCCAGTGGAAAACTTGAGTATACCACACGGTTCTTTGCTCCTCCTCAGGTCGTCGGCACATTTATATGAGCAGTCCAATCACAAGGCCCCGCCTTCCAGCAGTAATGAGCCGTCAAATCATAAAGGCACTCACCTCTCGTGAACCTGACCAAGCTAGACCGCCCCGCCCTCTAGCCTTTTAAAAAATGTATACTTTTGTACAGTAGTAGTATCGATGGATTGCGCCATGGAGCAAAACTTGAAATTAAAAAAAAGTGGTACATATAGAGAGCGCTCGTCGCCAAATTATGCATATAGTACTATTAAAAAGGCTAGTCACAATAATGGTGTCCAGCACAACGCACCCCTCAAATAAAACTAAGCACCCTGGAATTCTTTGACACAACTAAGCACCCTGAAATTCTTTGACAACTAAATTGCTGGCTATATGATGTTGGCCATATATATTGTACGTATATAATGTGAAGAAACGAGTGGTGGTACTATACCAACTAAAAGATGAAATGTAGGAAATACTCGTGTGTACGTACTGAAGAGTTAAAGTAACGACAAGAAACATAACATAGTTCTGCTGGGGGCTCAGCACAACACACCCCTCAAATTAAACTAAGCACACCTGAAATTAAACTATGCAACTAATCCGGTAGACACTGCATTAGAACCACCATGAGCAACGACACTGCCACCTTACTCGGAGTCCTCGTCCACGTCCTTGACTTCGTCCTTGTCCATCTTCCTATTGGCCGATACTTCTTTGCTTGAACCGCACACTTGGCTCTTGCTCTTCATCCAACCCTTGTAGATATTGAAACAAAGGTAGCCATCCATTGCAGCATAGTGGATGTGGTCTATATCTAGTACATTTCGCTGCCATGCATGACGATGAAACGTGTAATGAGGTTTCTCCAGTTTACCGTACAAAGGATGAACCATGGCTCCTGCCAGGGTTAGCATTGAAGGCTGACCACTGGAGGGTAGCAGCCGATTCTTCTCAAGGTCGAAGGGGTTGCCTACAACGAGGCCTATCTGACCCAGGACTCTTTTGTCATTCATAAAGTCTACAGTAACGAATTTGACTAGGTTGCTCTTGAGGAAGTTCTTAAAATCCTGGCATTCAACGTCGGCATGGCATATGTGGTATACCAAGCATAAGTCATGCACGCAAACCTGGATCATGGCGGGCTTCTTCCTCTCTTCCTCTTTTAGATCCTTCTCTCGTCCCAGGACTGTGGTGTACTCAACATCTAGCCCAGCGACCCACTCAACATCTGAGTTTTTGAACATACCTCTGAAGCGAGCAAGGAATCCTTTCACCGTCACGGAAGAACGGGTGTAGATGATGTCTAACTCATGGCCGGTGATGGTTCTAACCTTGTACTCACCGCCGATCATGGAGATTTGGGACGCCATGGATTTGGGAGGAGGGTTAGGATTAGTGGAACTGTCGTAATGTGAAAGGACAGGACGACTAGGAACGAACCGTCGTAATATTAAAGGACGCGCAGACGAGTAGGAGCGAACTGCCAACGTGCGAACGGCAGGGTAGTGGCTTTCCGTTCTCCCATGATACGGGCTTCCGAGAGCCCTTGGATATGAGATTGAACGGTTGCATGGCGTGATTCTAGACCTATGGGTGAATATCCTATCCTGGAGGGTTATTCTGCAAATTTTCAGCAACTTAGCATGCGACCGTTCGATCACAGATCCAAGGGCTGCCAGCAGCCCGTATCATGGTCGCGCCTACCACGACCATCGCATCGCTCGCGCAGTCGTGCCCTTGGAGATTTAACATGGTGCGTTAGGCTATCTGATGTTGGCATGTCATACATAGTCATCACTTAGTCACTCATACTACAACAAGGTTAGCTATAAGGTTGGCTATAAGTGTATTTATTTTTTTACTTCTCTCTATCTCTTTCTTCGTACTCCCTCCGTGCCATAATATAAGAATGTTTTTACACTAGTGTAGTGCCAAAAACATTCTTATATTATGGGACAGAGGGAGTAGTATTTATTGCATTTGCCAAGGAGTGACCTCTTCCAATGAAATGATGCTTAGATGAGGTGCTAAGGGCATTAAATGGCTTAGCAATCAAGTCCCCAATGCATAGGTGCTTATTAGTTTTTTGTTGCTAAGTTTGCTTCATTTAATTAGCTATAGACTCAAAATTGTCTTTTCACCTAGGTACACGCGCTTAGCACTGTTTCTTCCTTGGGTCACCAAACTAGTCTCTCTCTTCTTAATTAACTTGCCACATCAGACTTTATGCCTATGTGGCAAGCTTAGCACCTGTAGGAGCAAGTAAGTACTACAATAGTGGGCTATAAGCCCGCTTTACATGGCATTTTTGCATATGTGGAGGAAAGAGGCAAGGAAAAAGTGGAGAAGTTGGCTCTCATGCAAGAGACAGCCTCTACTACATGGTGGAGAATTGGGAGAGGCACCTGTATGGAGGTGGTCAGGAATCGGGAGACTCACGCCGGTCGTAGCACCGCAGTTAAAATGATAATGGAAAGTCGAATCATGGGGCCCCACCTGTCCAACAGTAACTCGCTGTCAAATCACACAGCCCTACGTTTGCAGCAGCCTACTCCCTCATCTTCTCGCGTCTCTGTCAAACCGACTAGGCGGAACTGCCCCGCCTACCGCGCAGGAAAAGCCTCGCCTTCGACTTTTAAATATTACAGTATACTAATTTTGTATCAATGGGTTGCGCCATGGAGCAAAGCCTCAAGAAAACGGAGGTACACATGTACGGAGTATACAGCACGCCCGTGGCGCTCGCGTCACACCCAGACGGTCGGTCGGTCTGGCACGCTGCTCACCGAATGGAACGAGCGTCATATTGCATTTGCACACACATGTGGGACCGCAATTGAGAACCAACCATAGGCACACTCCCCGGCCCCACAAGTCGGGTGACTTAATAGAAGAGAGAGACGAGCGATAGTACTAGAGAAGTGTTGTACCTGCATTGGTGCCTGGACGATCCCTGCAAGACACAGAAGATCAATTCGTCCATCCATGTGACCAGACTCCAGCAGACACGCCTGGATTGGCTATCATCTACATATCATGCAGGCTGTGTTGTACAGGGCTGTAGTTCTGGTGAGAAATCTAAAAAAATGTTTCTTGTCATCTTGCAAAATTAGGTGTCATGTGCTTCGGATCACTGCGAGGGTTAAACAACGACAACTGAGTTGGGCTAGTCATTGGGGGCACATGCACGAACACTACTCGGCTGTCATCTAGGTCAAGCTGGCTATGTTAACTAGGACATCTATCGACGGACCCCTTTTCTACCAGTTTATCTTTAATGTGAGCTTTGATCCTCGTCTAGTTTGTTTGTCGGGATTCATATTGTCTCCTTTGGGCAGTGAGGTTATGATTTCTTGTCATGTGGCATTTTTTCGTGTTATATGTTATAATCCGGTGCTTCAGATCAAAATGACGACAACTGCGCCTCCGGGCCACGTGCATGACGACTTCTCGACAGTCATTGACGAGGTCAAGCTAGCTCCGGTAGACAAAAGAAAACTAGTACTCCACTATATAGGCAGGAGCCTCCGCGCTCGCTTGCTAGTGTTGCTCTCTTCACACTTTCTCGTCCTCTCCAGATCTAAATAGGACAACGGTGGCCACACACACACACACTCTCTCTCTCTGCTCACTGCTGGTCACAGATCTAGCCGGATCCTCTCCGCCGGGGAAGGTGAGAAGGTGCAACGTTCATGCGATCGTCCTCGGCGACGGCTCTTACCCACTGCCGGCGTGTCCCAATCAGCGTGCCTTGCCGTTCTCTCCCAAGCACCACTAGCGAGGGAGGGCCTCCGACCCCTTCTTCCTCACTGCCGTAGTGTTGGCAGATCCGGCCTCCCGCTGTCCACCTAGCGACATCTCAGCGACCATCAGGTATAACTTCCTTCGAAACTAGCCTTGCTCTACTTCCCGAGCTCCTGACGTCATTGCATTTGTATCTTTTACTATTTCTCAGGCCCCCTCATAGATAGGATCGATCAGCTGTTCGAAAACCACCTAAATTTTTACGGTTAAGAGGTAAAACTAGTTCACGCACTCGAATCTGGTACTACTTGGTTCAAACTAGGAAGAAAGGGGGTGGGGTGGGGGAAGATTTGTTACCTGAATCTAGGACTTGGTCGAAAGAGGAAATAATGGGGGCGAAAAGTAGCAGAGACTGGCTATCCAACTGGTCTCTAGGTCTAATAGGGAAATAAAGGGAAACACAGTACAAACTCAATATAAACCCGATCTGTTGGTTGAAAAAGGAAAGGTGGGGATTGGGGGACAAGTCAACAGAGTAAGTCCAACACTAGATTTGCTAGCCTCACGCAGTATAAGGTGTCTATACCGAACAAAAATGGGACCAACCCAGATATCATGTTCTGATGTTTGTTGCCCCGAGCCACTCTTATGTAATGCCACTGGTAAAATGTAGCAGTCGCACTGTTAAAAGTAAGGACACATTAAACCAATGTTGTTTTCAATGTAATGCCTCTAGTAATATGAATCAATGGCACTTTTTTACATGTCCTGCTAAATTTCCCATTAAGATAAGTTGCTTCTTTTCGTTAGAAATGCAACTGTCCTGGTTCGCCTACTCTCCCGTGCCCAAAGTAATGTCATACTTAACAGTTGTCATAGTTAATCCTAATGTCCACACTAATATCTAGCAATGCCACTGCTTTAGAAATTGCTACTATCCTTGTAGGATTGCCATTTAGAAAGGAACATGCTTCTTTTCATTTGATGCATGTTTCATCACTTGTTAGTCACCCTCCTTTCCACCTTTTTTGTGCAAACAGAGATATACATTTCACGCTTGATCTTAGTTGAACGGCACAAATGATATCCAAATTATAGTTGAACATTCCAGGAGCTTCACAACCAACCTTGATTTTGCTCAATTTTATTGCAACTAATGAAGAAGAAGCTCTGTGGGTTTCGTTTTTTGATGGAAAGGGAACCGGGGCTGGAGCCCTTTTCTTAAAAAATATGAAGAAGAAGCTGCTAGCTCACGGGACATTGCTTCATTTAGTTGAACTGCACCAATAGATCCCATGAATTGAATCATCCATGTTGGTGACTGAAAGAGCCAGCTTCAGCATCCCAGTCTAAGCACCCCCGGCCTCTATCCTTGCGATGCACGGTACACCTCGTTTGCCACCTGCTCGACCCTAGTGTCACTGATAAAATGAAGTAATAATACAGTTAAAATAGAGCGAGTGTCCTCTTTATCATTTCATTTCCAATGTAGATAAAGAAAGTGATTCTCTTTGTTAAAGTGCTTCTCTTTGTTAAAGTATGTTTCATCAACTAGTCCCATTGTTAATGTTTAAGCGTTTCTGCAAACTGGGGTGCTTAATTTTAGTTGATCTGTACAAAAATAGAGATTTGAATGTCTCAAGGCGCCTCCTTGTACTACCGCTGTACACTGATGTTCATCACTGGCAGAAGGTGTATCTGGGAGACTTGGGACGATTTCCAGTATGAGGCGTCACAGGGCCCATCTCGCCCTCGCAGCATGGCATACTATGATACTATCGCTATATTTTCTTCTGTTTATTTTCTGTGTTTCATCAACTAGTGCCACTATAATGTAATCACGCTTTTCATTATCTGTGCAAACAGGGGTATTCAGCTGCATTTTGGTGGAACTGCACAAATGTACGTATGGAACTGGCATATATGCAGAGTGCGAGGTGTGCCAAGTAAAAATTACCAACACCAACCATGCTACATGCATGCATTGGCATCCACCACCACCAGTGGGATGTGTGGCGCTCTCTGTGGACAGATCTTTCTCGGCAGCAAATCCTCTAACCAAATACTAGTAGCTTATATTGGCAGTTTTCTAGGGGGTACTCTTTTCTGAAAGAAGCACCAATCTATTTTTCTTTATTTGTACACTGTGTCACAACTTTGACGCAAAGGTCCAGAGCTATTTTAGGGTGATTGGTGTAGTACTCTGAGACTGATTGTAAGCATGATTTTCATTAGCTGTCACACTGATTGTAAGCATGAGCAGGTGGAAGATTAGGTTAGTGCGAAGCTTACCTTAAACCCTACCGCTGCCATTGAAACGAGGCGAGCGTCGAGGGAACCTTTGAGAACGGCGGGGAAGCAACGTCGCGCCATCCGGCCTCCTGTTGTGGTGGGAGAACGAATACTCATGTGGCTCCAGCTGGCTCTGCACCCTCACGAACGACACACCATACTCGATCGATTTGTTATCCTCTGGGTGCTCGACCTTTGACCTATACGCCCACCACCTTCGCCTGACTGTCGCCTCGGGCGAATATATCTGCTCCATCGCCCAGAGGAGATACTCGATGAACTCGGAGGACTGCGGCATGATTGCCACCGAGGAGTACATGTACATCGCCGCCCTCATCGCCGCCGTCTCGCTCTTCCGTATGCATTGCCACATGGCCCTCACCGTCCTCGAAATCTCCCACTCATTGTGAAACCAAGTAAGGATCTCCTTCAACCTGGCTAACTTTGCCTGGTCGCCGCCAGCGATCTGCCTGATTCGCTGCTGCATCCTCTCCATAGATGTCCTTCTGAGTGGTCCGGTGCTAGCTTTGGAAGATGGGAGGAGATACGGTGGTCTTGCAATAGAGAAGAGGGAGAGGCGAGATGGTGGTTTTGGAATGGAGATGATGGAGAGGAGAGGAGGTGGTTTTGCAATGGAGAAGATCAGAAGAGGGAGAGGCGAGATGGTGGTTTTGGAATGGAGATGATGGAGAGGAGAGGAGGTGGTTTTGCAATGGAGAAGAGGGAGAGGAGCGTGCGGCAGCGATTTAGGATTGGACGAGAGGGCCGGCGTGCTGTGACTGGATCAAAATCAAAATCAATTTACCCTTCAATTAAGAAAGCGACCCCACATTAACTAGTCTTCCTTTTATTTTGGGTCATAATTGACCATGATTTTTGCAAATAAAATATATGTTATATGTTGCAAAAATAATATAATTTGAAAGTACATTCAGATACGAACCAAACGATACAATTTTTGGTGACATGCATTCACATTTTGCTTGTCAAATACAGTACGTGGTCAAACTTTGACCCAAAATACGCAAAACAAAAAATACTTCCAAGATCAGCGCTGCTCTTCCGCTCTTCTCCTCTTAAACCACCGCCGCTCCTCTCCTATTCCAATCTAAATCCACCGCCTCTCCTCTCCTCTTCCATTTCAAAACCACCGCCCCTCCTCTCCTGTTCCAGTCCAAAACCAGCGTCGCTCCTCTCCCGTTCTAATTCAAAACCAGCGCTGCTCCTCTCCTCTTCCATTCAAAAACCACCGCAGGCGAGTGAAGGTGTTGTGGAGAAGTAGATCGATGGAGGAGTACAACCGATACGTGAGGATTGCAGACGGCGACCCTGTGAAGCTAGCTAGGATGTTGGAGATACAGTCTTGGTTTGACAACAAGGACCAACTAGCGGTGATGATGACATCCATGGCCAAATATCTGCAACAGAGCGAAAAGGCGGCGATACTCTCGGAGGGAGTCGCGCGGGAGTACATAGAGCTGCTCCTCTGGGCCATGGAGCAAACAGATTCACCGAATCCGATCGTGAGGGTGCGGTGGTGGGAGTACCGATCCCAGATGGAGCATCCACCAGAGATTGAAGGATCGAGCATATACATGGTGCCGTTTGTGAGGGTGTCCTGCCAGAGCGAGCCGGTGGAATCTTCGTCGACCGAACCCAACTGCAAGTGGAGAAAAGCAGTTGGCCCGATGATGCTTCCCCGCCATCCTCTCCCTCGTCGTTCATATCATCTCACGGGGCAGCTGTCTGCCGCCGAGGAATAGGAGGGGACTGCCCCACCCCCCAGCCCAATAGTCGGGCAGGTTGTGAATTTCAGGAGGAGCTTAGGGTTGTCAGTATTTGCAGGTTGTGAATTGTGTTTTGTGTTGTGTATTTTGAGAGTACTTTCAGATATGATTGTCTTTTGAATTTCAGATTTGCAGTATTGAGCATATGAAGTATTTTATGAATTCTAGAGATCTATTTTTAGCACTTAAAAAAATGTAGTTTCATAGGAGTATAAAAGTGCAGACAATGTGATTCTCAGATAAGAAATTGCAAGTTTCAGTTTCAGATAGGAAACTGCAAGTTCAGTTTCAGATAAGAAACTGCAACTTTCAGAGGCAGAACATTTATATTAACACGGCCTTTTCAAACAGGGTTAACATCATGTTGGAAGTTTTATTCATGGTCCAAAATGGAACTACCAGCCAGTTAACATCATGCTTATCAACATTAATGCATAGCACATTTTCATATGATGCACAGTCAAAAAGTTATGCTATTTTCAAAATGCCCGCATAATGTCGAGTGTGCGAAACACAGAGAAAACGAGGGACAAAGTTTTGGCAAGTGTTGGACGTGGTGTGCGTAGATGACAATGGGGACCCACATGTTAATAAAGGTAGAGTCAAAAAATTTGGAGATATTTTCCCTGCACAAGTGGAATAAAACCCGGGCGGAACAGCTGTCGGGTAGTGTCACTTGGCCACTAGGCTAGTTCACTAGTTTCTTTAATAATAAGGCACTTCCTCAGGTGGTTGGATCCCCTCCTGCGCCTTTGTGCGCTCGCCGCGACGTCGTTGTCTGTCATTGTGAACATGCTGAACAAACGTGAGGAATCTGGAGAGGACTGTACGTTGAGAGGCGGACAGTCGGGACCCACCAGGTCTATGGTCGTACGCAAGCAAGTGCCTCATCGAAAAAAATACTTCCTACTAATGCTATACTTACGTTGGGGCCCACGAGTTTGTCAACATAGTTACATTTTTAGGTGCTTCAACGTAGTTACTATAGGAGATAAATTCACAATGAAGTCGGAAAGCTGGCAGGTATCATTTATTATCACTGGGCAGCAAGTATCAGCTGGGTTTTGGGCTGCCCCGTCTAGGCTTTCTTTTTTAACATGCGCAGCCCACGACCTCGGATGGGAGGTCCATAGGCCTGTTTGTATTTTCTTGAGGGCCGTCATGTATCGACCGGCCTATGGACCTCCCATCCTAGGTTTTTTTTCCTGAAACATCGGCAACCCAATTTATGTATTTTTTTTGAAGAAAACGCAGTGGTTTGTTCTATTTTTCTATATAAGAATAGGAACGCCTGGTCCAACTTATGTTTCCCTTCTAACTATATTATATATATTTAAATTATTTTATATGTTATTATATATTATTTTTATTGTCATCATATGTTTAACAGATACTTACATATGTAAGAAACAATATCCCACGTCTTATTAACTTATAAAAATAATTTCTTAACAATAAAATCCTGGATTGTTTTGGCACGAAAATCCTAGTGATTGTGTACAAAAGCTTTGTAAGATTTAAGGACGAATGCAACAATATCACGTATTATTTAAATATATTTATAACAAAATGCTCAGCACCTGTTTATTTTTTGATAACATTGCTGGCCCAACCCAACATTATAATTAGAATCAACCCAGCAAAATCGTGTATTTCGAGAAAGTGCAAATGGCCTGTAATTTTTTAGGAAAAAAATAAATGGGCAGCCCAGCCCAGTTAATGGACTGTAATTCAAAAAAGATCAAATTGACTGTAAATTCTACCCCGCAAAAAAAGACTGTAAATTCTGAAAAAATGGGTTGAATACATGCCACATTTTTTAAGGCTGAAATGTGGGCCAATAGGTCGAAGCCAATGCAAGTCGTTGTCAACTTAGTCAACAAATGATTCTGACATCCTTAGCCGTTGGATTTACATCCAACGACCGGCATCCATCTTCAATCTCTCGTCTTCTTCCTCCAGCGCCGCCGGATCACCTCCCGCCTCCTGCTAGCAGCTCTGCTTAGCACGCTTCGCTGTGAAGTGCTACTCCACTGTTGGCCAGGCCATCCCTCCACCCCTCCACACCTCCTATTCTTCTCCACCGACTGCCGAACCACACCGCACTAGAACCAGTTAACCCTCGTACACCTCTCCGTCTGCGACTCTACTCCCGCGTCTTCCCATCTCCGGCTCGTTGCTGTCCGGGGCCTCGTCGTCGTCCACCACCTTGGATGCGCTCGGCGCGGCGTGGTCAACATGGTCAACAAACGACACCATCGGAAGTAGACTGTGCGTGGAGGGGCTGACAACTGGGTCCACGGCCGCACACAAGGAAATGCCTCCTTATTACGTGCAAAATAATGATTCCTCCACCTGACATCTGGGACCCACCGGAAGGGCCTCTGTATTTCGCAAAAAAAACATGCCCCTGCTGACAGGTCGGACCCACCAGCTATCTTCGCACGCAAGGAAGTGCCTCCTTATTACGCACAAAAAAATGAATAGTTCCCCTGCCAGCTGAACCCAACATAGTGGGAGGCTGACTCGTGGGCCTACCAAGTTGACGGGAACGGAGGGCTTTGTCAACTTAGTCAATATGAACGATTCTAGCTCCTGTTACCGTACGATGTTCATCCAACGGCCGTAGTGCTTCTTCAACCTCTGGTCTTCTTGCTCCAGCCGCACAAACCAGCGCCGGTCGTGCCGCGTGCTCCTGCCTCCCATGGCCAGCTGTGATACCGCGGAGGCCTCACCGCCCCCTACTACTCCCAGCACTGGCTAGGCCATCCCTCTACTCACCCACACCCCCTATTATTCTGTGGCGACGGCAGCCTCACACCGCAGCTGAACCAGTGAACCCTCGTACTCCTCTCCGTGTGGGCATCCACTGCCGCGTCTTCCCCGGCTCCGCGTCATCCCCTTCCTAGGCCTCGCCGTCGTCCACCGTCATGGTGCTCTCGGTGCGGCGTGGTCAATGTGGTCAATGACCGACTTCCATCGGAAGAGTACTGTACGTGGAGAGGCTGACAGCTGGGTCCACGGCAACCGCAAGGAAGTGCCTCCTTATTTACGCGGAAAATAATTATTCCTCCACCTGACAGCAGGGACCCACCGGACGGGCCACTGTATTTCACGAAAAAATGTTTCCCCCCTGACTGCTGGGACCCACCGGACAGGCCACCATATTTCGCGAAAAAAACGTTTCCACCGCTGTCAGCTCGGACCCACCGGAAGTGCCTCCTTATTATGCACAAAAAAATGAATACTCCCCCTGTTAGCTGGGACCCACCTTGGTGGGAGGCTGACTTGTTGGCCTACTAAGTTGACGGGGACGGAGGGCTTTGTCAACTTAGTCAATATGAACGATTCTAGCTCCAGTGACCGTACGATGTCCATCCAATGGTCGTAGTGCTTCTTCAACCTCTGGTCTTCTTGCTCCAGCCTCCCAAAGCAGCGTCGGTCGTGCCACATGCTCCTGCCTCCCGTGGCCGGCTGTGCTGCCACGGAGGCCTCACCGCCCCCTACCATTCCCACCATTAGCCAGGCCCCGCGGCGACGGCAGCCTCACACCGTAGCCGAACCAGTGAACCCTCGTACTCCTCTCCGCGCGGGCTTCCACTGCCACGTCTTCCCCGGCTCCGCATCGTCCCCTTCCTAGGCCTCGCCGTCGCCCATCGCCCTGGTGCTCTCCGTGCGGCATGGTCAACGTGGTCAAGGAACGACTTCCATCGGAAGAGTACTGTACGTGGAGAGGCTGGTAGCTGGGTCCACGGCGGCCGCAAGGAAGTGCCTCCTTATTGCGCGCAAAATAATTATTCCTCCACCTGACAGTAGGGACCCACCGGATGGGCCACCGTATTTCGTGAAAAAAATATTTCCCCCTTGACTGTTGGGACCCACCAGCTACATCTTCGCACGCAAGGAAGTGCGTCCGGGCAAAAAAAACGATTCGCCCCCTGACTTCTGGGACCCACCAGCTACATCTTCGCACGCAAGGTAGTGCCTGACAGTCGGGATCCACCTGGTCGAAGCGTACGTAGCATTGTCATTCTAGTCGCGAACGTGTACGTACATACTTGTCGATGTAGAGGTGCGCACGTGTCGTAGTTGAGGCGCGCACGTAGCATGTATAGGGATGGCAATGGGGCCCCATACCCGCCAAACCCGTGGGGATTTCATCTATTAGGGGGTGGGGATGGGCGAAAAACATCCCCATGGGGATATTTACCAAACTATTTTATTCCCCATAGGGTACAACGGGGATGGGGACGATATCCTATTCCCCAGACCCAATACCCATCGGGGACCCGGTTAGTAACTGTGATACTGCAGTCAACCTTAAAATATTCACAAACAAACTTGCTAAAACAAAAAAAGCTCTGAAAAAAAACCGTAAACCTATCTCACATCCTCACCTCAGTTGCCACCATGACCAAGAAGTCAATACGACCTAGATAGGCATTAGCAGGACAAGGACAACACCATGTATGTATGTTGATTATAGGGTGTCCTATTATGTATATGAGTATTTGTTTATGGGGATGGGGAACCTAATGGGGCCCCGTTCCCCAATGGGGCATGGGTATGGGGAAATTTCATCCCCAGTCATGTAAACGGGGATGGGGATGGGATGATAGGAAATAGATGGGGATGGGGATGTTGTAGGTATCCCCATAGGGGATTGTCCCCATTGCCATCCCTAAGCATGTACACGTACATACAGCGGCCAGTGTGCAAGAAAGAAAATATGGCCACGTACGTACATACGGGCGGGGTCTCGAACACCTACTCACGGATACGTACGGCCAGGGCTCGTGTACATGGCTGGGTTGGAACGGAGAAACTGCATCGTCGTCGTGTTCATGGGGAGGCAATAGAATGCGTCGTGTTCATCGGGAGGCAACGGAATGCGTCGTGTTCATCGGGAGGAAACGGAACATGTGGGAGCCAACCGGCTTGGACAGAACAGCCGATGGAAACGAGGCCAGGCGTACCGCACAACGGAGGAAACGGCCTTGTGTTCGACCGGCCACGTTCGAAATGAGATCATGTTCATTGGGAGGGGTCTGGCGTACCGCAAAACAGAGGAAACGGACTTGTGTTGGACCTCCTATGGTCGAAACGGGGTCCTGTTGATCGGAAGGGGTGTGGCGTACCGCAAAACGGACGAAACGGACTTGTGTTGGAGTGCTACGGTTGAAACGGGGGTCATGTTCATTGGGAGGGGTGTGGCGTACCACAAAACGGGACTCCACAGGATACTGTTCATCTCCACCGTCGACCTCCTCCAGCCTCCATGGGCTACTGTTCATCCACTGTCGACCTCCTCCAGCCTCCACCTGTGACTGTTCATCCACAGGCTCCTGTTCATCCAGCCTCCACCGCGCGCTACTCCACTAGCTACTGTTCAACCACCCCTCTCCACGGGCTCCTGTTCAACCACCCCTCCACGGGATACTGTTCATCCACCCCTCCACCGTCTACTGTTCATCCAGCTCTCCACGGGGTCCAGAGGCAACACCACAGGGTCCT
>NC_041389.1:485552120-485570891 GCF_002162155.2 Triticum dicoccoides | reverse complement strand
TTCATCCAGAGGCAGCATCGATCAGCTTCAGTTAGCAGCAGTAGCGAAGGAATCGCTCAATCGCTCGGGTTCAGTAACACGTAGCCTGCAGTGCAATCGCTCGGCTTCAGTTAGGCGATGCCTCGCTCGGGTTCAGTTAGAGTCCAACGCCTGGCACCCACGAGCATACGGTACGAGAGAAACGTGCATCGCTCGGCCCCCGACCACCCACTATAACTGGGAACTCCCCAATATTTTCCTCGCCCTCGGTTCTACCATGGTTTTTTCCGTCATGGGCGACCCAAAGAATGTCATGCAGCTGCGTCTCCGGCCCGCCCAGGACGAAAAGCCCATTTTCTGTCATGATTTTTTGTCATAAAAGTATTAGCCCACCACATCTATGATGATACCGGTTTTTTTCACAATTATCATCATAGAAGTGTCATAAGTATGACAGAAAAAATTTGTTCGGCCCAAAATGTCATGGATGTGTCTTTTTTTGTAGTGGGTAGTACCACGTGGGATGGCACGGTAGTACCACGCCTGGAGCGGAAGTAAAATTTTACTTCCGCGCCACCCGTGGTAGTACCGCTCCTAAGGAGCGGTAGTACCGTAGGAGGCGACAATGGCCAGAGCAGTAGTACCGCACGGGAGGTGCGGTAGTACCGCTCGGGGTCAGATCTGAGGTGAATCGGATCTGGGCACAGCCACAACAGCGGAGCGGTACTACGGTTGATCAAAACATCTATGTGGCAACATACCAAATAGCATCTCTACAGCACTACTACTCTCCTCCATCCTACTCTTGCAAAGATTTGGCCTAAAATCTCAAGAACAACATGCATCTCCCCAAAAACCTAGAGACAAAACAACTAAACAAAGAGCGAGGGATTTGGGGAGAAACCTTGGTCCATGGCAAGACGGCGAGGTGGGGAACGATCCCACCAGTCGGAATGCAAGGAGAGCGGCCGGAGATGGAGATCCGGCGAGATCCTCCAGCGTCGTTCTTGGGCAGGGGAGAGAGAGGCGGCGTAGGGAAAATGAGTTGATTGGGTATGGGGGAGTTAGAACTCCCCCTGCCCGCTCTTAACCCCCACGCGCTCACGACTGCGCGGTAGTACTGCGGGTCATTGTGGTAGTACCGCCCGGGCGGAAGTACTGCATGCTGGGCGGTAGTACTGCTCGACCAGCGGTAGTAAAAAATTACTGCCGTGCTGGTTGCGGTAGTACCGTGCAAAGCTCCTGTGGTAGTACTGTGGCAAGCCACGCTAGTACCGTAGACCCAAGAAAAATTCAAGTTTCGCAAACAAGAGAGGAAAATATCCTTTGCAACGCAACCTTCACGCAAACGGACACACCAAGAGCTAGCACACGAGACAACACAAACACAAACACGGCTCAAACAAAGGCAAAAGACAACGGAGACCAAAACACGAAACAAAACTCTCAAAAAGAGAGGGCGGTGGCCGGAGCCACCTATGTATGAGTCAATTGGTATGGCACCACAAAGAATTATCCTTAGGCCCATGACTAAAACTCGTCTTTGAAGAACAAGTAGCATCAAAATGGCTAATGTGAAAGAGTTGATCAATTTATGCATAATGGGGGGAGGGAGAGTTCATTGAGAGAACAACACTCCCCCTATGTCCATGCCTACACCTAAACAAGATATCAAGTTGAGTATGGTGGGGTGTGCAAGGGTTGAAGCTACATTGCTCGAATCAATGATATTTAGCTCATGCCTTAACTCGCGAAATCTTGCTTCATCCAAGGGCTTCATGAAAATATCTGCAAGGTTATCATGAGTGTTGACATACTTGAGCTTGATCTCCCCTCGCCTAATGTGGACCCGGATGAAGTGATAGAGAATCTCAATATGCTTCGTCTTGAAGTGTTGCATCGGGTTGAGAGAGATCTTGATGGCACTTTCATTGTCACACCAAAGAGGCACTTCGTCACAAGTGACACCGTAATCCTTCAAAGTTTGCCTCATCCATAGAAGTTGAGCACAACAACTACCGGCAGCCACATACTTCTCTTCGGTGGACGAGAGAGATACACAACTTTGCTTCTTAGAAGACCAACTCACCAAAGATCAACCAAGAAATTGGCAGCCTCCGTAGGTGGACTTCCTATCCACTTTGTCTCCCGCCCAATCTGAGTCTGTATAGCCCAAAAGATTGAAGTTGGCTCCTCTTGGGTACCATAAGCCAAAGTTTGGGGTATGAGCCAAATATCGAAAGATTCGCTTGACCGCCACAAAGTGGCTTTCCTTAGGTGTGGCTTGAAACCGTGCACAAATTCCCACAGTCAACATGATATCTTGTATAGATGCACAAAGGTAAAGCAGGGAGCTAGTCATGGAGCGATATACCTTTTGATCCACCTCTTTACCATTGGGATCTATGTCAAGTTGGCATTTGACGGGCATTGGAGTGGAAGCCGGCTTGACATCACTTAGCTTGAATCTCTTGAGCATTTCTTGAGTGTATTTGGCTTGGTTGATGAAGGTTCCTTCTCTTCTTTGCTTGATTTCGAACCTGAGAAAGAACTTCAACTCTCCCATCATATACATCTTGAACTTTGAGGTCATGAGAGCGGCAAATTCCTCATTGAAAGCTATGTTAGGGGAACCAAAGATAATATCATCAACATATAGTTGCCATACAAACAACTCCCCTTTGACCTTCTTAGTAAAAAGAGTGGGGTCAATTTTCCCAATTTCGAACCCACAATCTTGCAACAACTCGGTAAGATGCTCATACCACGCACGTGGGGCTTGTTTAAGGCCATAGAGTGCCTTGTCAAGTTGGTACACATGATCGGGGAAATAGGGATCCTCGAACCCCGGGGGTTGTTTGTCATACACCAACTCATTAATAGGACCATTAAGAAAAGCACTCTTCACATCCATTTGTTGCAACTTAAAGTTATGATGAGAAGCATAAGCAATCAATAAACAAATAGATTCAAGGCGAGCAACGGGAGCAAAGGTTTCACCATAGTCGATACCCTCGACTTGGGAGTAGCCTTGTGCCACCAATCGAGCCTTGTTGCAAACAATGATCCCATGAGCATCTTGCTTGTTCTTGAATATCCACTTGGTTCCAATGACATTATGATTCCCCGCTGGCCTTGGCACCAATCTCCACACTTGGTTGTGCTCGAAGTTATTGAGTTCTTCATGCATGGCATTGAGCCAATCCGGATCCTCAAGCGCCTCATAGACCTTTTGGGGTTCGACACAAGAAACAAACGCGTGATGTTCACAATAGTTTGCTAATTGTCTACGAGTGCTTACCCCCTTTATTAGGCTTCCAACCACATTATCCATGAGATGACCTTTGGTTGTGATCTTGGATGCAATCTTAGCAGCACAACCCTCTAATTCCTCCTCAGGTGTGAAAAGAGGAGCGGAAACTTGATCATCTGGAGCGCCGTCTTGAGCTTGTTCTTGATATTGAGCTTGCTCTTGATCTTGAACTTGCTCAGAAGGGAGAACTCGACCTTGGGCATCACTTGGTGACTTACCACCATCTTGAGGTTGATCTTGCCCCTGATCTTATTCACGTGGTTGAGGGCCTTCACTTTGTTCTTCGGAAGCGTGTGGGTCTTGGGTCGGTGATGGCTCCACTTGAGTGGAGCATTGTCCTTCTCCTTCGGCCACAAGGGGTTCCTCAATGGGTAGGATGTGACCAACACCCATTCTTCTTATGGCTTGGGGAGGAATTTCATCACCTACATCACAAGTACCACTTTGCTCCACTTGGGAGCCGTTATTCTCGTCAAACTCCATGTTACACGTCTCCTCAATGAGTCATGTGGACTTGTTGAGGACAAGGTAAACATGAGAGTTTGTAGCATAACCAACAAATATGCCCTCATGAGCTCTAGCCTCAAATTTAGACAAACGAACAACTTTTTTGAGAATGAAACACTTACAACCGAACACCGTGAAGTACTTGAGCTTGGGCTTGTTACCGGTGAGTATTTCATATGAAGTCTTGTTCAAGCCTTTGCGGAGATAGAGCCGGTTGGATGCATGACACGCGGTGTTGATGGCTTCGGCCCAAAAGTTGTAAGGAGACTTGAACTCCGCCGTCATGGTCCGTGCCACATCCATCAACGCCCGATTCTTCCTCTCTGCAACACCATTTTGTTGAGGGGTGTATGGTGCGGAATATTGATGCTTGATCCCCTCATCACTAAGAAACTCATCCAAGGTGTAGTTCTTGAACTCGGTGCCGTTGTCACTTCTTATTGTCAAGATCTTTGCATTGTGTTGACGTTGAGCTTCATTTGCAAAGTCGATGACAGTTTGTTGAGTTTTACTCTTCCTCTTGAAGAAATATACCCAAGTGTACCTTAAGTAATCAATGACAATCACCAAGCAATACTTTCTACCCCCAAGACTATCAAAGGATGGAGGCCCAAAGAGATTCATGTGAAGGAGATCCAAGGGTCTCTTCGAGTAGATGATAGTCGTGGGAGGGTGAGCCTTCTCATGTAACTTTCCTTCGATACAAGCACTGCAAGCATGATCTTTGGCAAAACTAACATTTGTTAGTCCACGGACATGGTCCCCCTTGAGAAGACTTTGCAAATATCTCATATTGACATGGGCTAAACGGCAATGCGAAAGCCATCTCACATCAACTTTAGCCATTAGGCATGTCGCGGTCTTAGCGGGTCGCTCCGAAAAGTTAATCACATAAAGACCGTTCTCGACATGCCCAACAAAGGCTACTTTAAGAATCTTGCTCCACAAGAGGGCCACGGTATCAATATCAAAGAATGTGGCAAAACCCATGAGTGCAAGTTGACGAACAGAAAGTAAATTGTATGCAAGGGACTCAACAAGCATGACTTTCTCGATCGTGAGATCATGAGAAATGACAACCTTGCCAAGACCCAATATGTTGGAGGACGAGGCATCACCCCACTTGACATTGGTGGGCATAGATGGAATCTTGTGCACGTCCACCACCAATTCCTTGCTTCCGGTCATATGATTTGTGGCTCCACTATCGAGCAACCATGATCCCCCACCGGAAGCAAACACCTACAAGAGATCGATGCTTAGTTTTAGGTACCCATTTTGTAATGGGTCCTTTGATGTTAGTAACAAGGGTCTTAGGAACCCAAATATACCATTCAATGTACTCATAAGGAGAACCAACAAATTTAGCATAAACATGCCCATCACTAGCACGACACAACACATAAGAAGGGTTAAAGTCGCCGGCTTTGTTGGAAGGAGTGGCATTGCCCTTTTTGACATCACCACCCTTCACATTGTTCTTCAGAAGCACCTTCTCCCTCCTTCACAAAAGTTTGCTTGAGAGGAGGAGGTCATCTGGTCTTGTCATTCTTCTTTTTGTTCTTGGACTTGGGTGCGAACTAAACTCCCTCCTTGGCCACAACTTCCTTTTGATTGCTCAAAAGGTCATTGAGATTCTTCTCACCTTGTATGCAAGACACAAGGCCTTTCTCAAGTTGCTCCTTCAACTTGGCATTCTCCTCCACAAGATGCACATGCTCACAACATGGGTTAGTAGCATTTGCATTATCAATTAAGACCATATGAGGAGAAGTGGCTTTCTCCTTGGGTAGCTTCACTTGGAGTTGATCATGAGACTCCTTGAGGCTAGCATGAGCACCCTTCAAGACTTTGTGAGCCTTGTCAAGTATATCAAAGTCCTCTTTGAGTCTAGCATGGGCAACCCCAGGTTTAGCCTTCTCGGAATCGAGCACACGAGATACAACAAGAGCATGATCAAGATCTTTCTTTAATTTAACATGGTCATCGTTGTGTGACTCCTCAAGAGCCAAACGATGAACACACTCTTCCTCAAGAGCATTAGAGAGATCTGATATCTCATCGGCATAGTCACGACTATGACCTTCCATCTTAGAGATGGTTTCTTCATGAGCCTCGATCATGTCATTGGCTTCACCAAGTTGTTCCAAGAGAGCAACGAAGTGCTTCTTGGATTTGCCCTTGAGCTTACTCATAAAAGACTCAAATTCATTTACTTCCTCATTAGACCCCTCACTTTCATCAATGCAATCCGTCAAGGAAGGATTAGTAATGATCGTAGTTTTCATGTTGGGGGTTACCTTGTTGGTGGCTTTGTCCATGAGGCACTTGGCGGTGATGTTCTCGTTGGGAGAATCGAAGAGAGACACCCGTGGAGTTGTGGCAATGGCAACGGAGGCCATGGCCATGGCTTCACCATCCTCATCATCATCATCATCATCATCATCATCATCATCATCATCATCATTGTATTCTTCTTGAGCCACCAACCCTTTGGTTGGAGTCTTCTTGGTGAAGTTGTTCTTGTTAGGGAAGGACTTGGCTTTGTCTTTTTGGATGAGCTTGCCACCATTGTCTTCCCTCTTCTCGTAGGGGCACTCCTCAACAAAATGGCTCACATTGCCACAATTGTAATATGTTCTCACACGTTTCTTGCCCTTGAAGCCACTTGAGTTGTTCTTGTTGAAATTTGGCCTTGAGTTCTTCTTGCTCCAAAATTGCCTTGAAGCAAGAGCCATGTGCTCATGATAATCATATTTCGTATCTTCGAGGTTGCTCTCCTCATCTTCCTCTTCATCCTCTTCTTCTACACTAGCCTTGGCCTTCAAGGCAAGGTTGGGCTTCTTTGCTCTTTGAGAACGCAACACCGCATTGTCGGCGGTCTTGTCCAAGATCCTCATTGCCACAAACTCATCCAACACTTCACTTGAGGACAAGGTGTGGAAATCCGGCCTTTGACGGATGACGGAGGACATGGCCTTGTGGTAAGGCATCATGGCCTTGAGGAATTTGCGCTTGATCCAATTATCATTTGTATCCTTGCTCCCATGATCTCGAAGAGAGATCGCGAGAGTGGTTAATCTCCGGTAAAGCTCACAAGGTTCTTCATCTTCATTCATTGCAAACTCATCGGCTTCATCTTGCACCACTTCATAGTTGGAGCGTTGAATGCTTGCGCTTCCCTTGTAAAGAGGAACAACATGTTGCCATGCTTCCTTGGCCACGGTGAATGGACGGAGATGTGCAATGTCTTCGGATGGAATTGCGTCTTGGATGATGAAGAGGGCATTCTCATTGAATTGATGATCCGCGGCTTCTCTCGGGGTAAAGTTGCTTGGGTCATGCGGATAGAAACCTTGCTCAATAATTCTCCAAAGATTAGTATTAACATGGTTTAAATGACGTTTAAAGTGATAGACCCAAGAGTCAAAATACTCATTCTTCACAATCTTAGGAGGAGAACCCGCATGATTTAAATGCGTGGAGGTAACCGGTCCTCCATAAGTAAGAGGAGGTTCAACTTGGGCAAAGATGCCGCTACCATTTCTACCACTAGATAAAGGAACTTTATCACTAGAAGCTTCCCCCTTATCGGAGTTGGCATCCGCCACCTTGTTAGTGGCAGCGGCCACTTCCAAGGGTGCGGTGGATAATTTAAGACCATCAAGGAACTCTTTGAACATGCCTTTGACCTCGGTCGTCATGGAGGTTTTCAATGTGTCCAAAGCCACATTGAATTCCTTGCGTGAGACCGAGGATCCCCCATCGGTCGTAGACGAAGAAGGATTCACACCGGGGTGCTCCTCCTCACCGTCTATGGTGTCAACCATACTCTTAGGATAGTAAAGTCCTTAATTAAGAGACGAGGCTCTCATACCAATTGAAAGGATCGATATAGTTGACTAGAGGAGGGGTGAATAGGCAACTATACCAAATTAAACTTTGCATCAAAGTAGGTTGTCTAGATATGCAACTAGGTGAGAAACCTATATGATGCAACAACAATAAGCACACAAGCAAGCAAAGGATATAACACAATATAGCTTGCACAAGTAAAGGTGAGAGATAACCAAAAGTGGAACCGATGGAGACGAGGATGTGTTACCGAAGTTCCTTCCCTTTGAGGGGAAGTACGTCTCCGTTGGAGCGGTGTGGAGGCACAATGCTCCCCAAGAAGCCACTAGGGCCACCGTATTCTCCTCACGCCCTCACACAATGCGAGATGCCAGGATTCCACTACTGGTGCCCTTGGAGGCGGCGACCGAACCTTTACAAACAAGGTTGGGGCAATCTTCACAACTTAATTGGAGGCTCCCAATGACACCACGAAGCTTCACCACAATGTACTATGGCTCCGCGGTGACCTCAACCATCTAGGGTGCTCAAACATCCAAGAGTAACAAGATCCGCAAGGGATTAGTGGGGGAATCAAATTTCTCTTGGTGGAAGTGTAGATCGGGGCCTTCTCAACCAATCCCTAGAGAATCAACAAGTTTGATTGGCTAGGGAGAGAGATCGGGCGAAAATGGAGCTTAGAGCATCAATGAAGCTTGGAGGTGGAAGAGGTAGTCAACTCGGAGAAGAAGACTCCCCTTATATAGTGAAAGAACAAATCCAACCGTTATCCACCAACTCAGCCCGCGAAGAGCGGTACTACCGCACCAGACATGCGGTACTACCGCAAGGCCCCGCGGTACTACCGCATGGCACTGTGGTACTACCGCTGGCAAGGCAGGGGCTAGACCAGACCTGTAGCGCAGAGGCAGAGAGCGGTAGAACCGCTGGTGCGGTACTACGGCGCCCCTTGCGGTACTATCGCAAGGCAGGAATAGTCTAGGCTGAGAAGGCACGGACATATAAAAATACATCCATGACTACTTCCACTGAGTTTTGATCTATGCAAAATTCCGACATTGTACTACCGCAAGCCCGGAGCGGTACTACCGTGTAGGGCGTGGATGTAAAAAATTACATCCGCCCTACTTCCGCTCATGTTGTTGTGCCTGGCCAGAGCTCACGGTACTACCGCGCCCATGGAGCGGTACTACCGCGTAGGGCGCGGATGTAAAAAATTACATCCGCCCCTACTACCACTCGAGCAGCTGCGCCTGGCCTGAGGCCACGGTACTACCGCTCCCAAGGAGCAGTACGTACTACTGTGAGCACCTACTGTACTACCATGCTGGAGGCCGGTACTACCGCAAGGGCCCGCAGTAGTACGGCTCTGGAGAGCAGTACTACCTCCTGCCTCAATTCAGCAACATTAGGAGTCCTTCGTTTGCAGAGACATGGAGAGACGGAGGATGCTCCAAAGAGCCAAAGTAAAGGTGGTGCAAAAAGAGACAAACGTGTACGTGTTGATTCCACCCAAACCTTTCCAACGCGGACCCCCTCTTAATAGTACGGCTTTCCTACGACTCAAATCCACCAAAAAGAAACAAAGAGAAACGACGTCTTCAATAGTCTTCGAGGGGCACTAAATCGTCTTGTGTTTAGACATGATATATCTGAAATGCTCAATGCACATGACTAGTCCGCAAAAGCATTGTCATCAATCACCAAAACTACTAAGGGATAAATATGCCCTTACATCCTAAAGCATTTTCAAGGGCAAAAACATAAATATACTATATTTTTCCGATGGTTGGTCACTATACCTGGGCATAACTTGGGTCGGACCTAGCAAAGCCTGAAGCAGGAAACCTAGGCCCGGGCAGCGGGCCTAGTGTCTAGGCCCAAGCCAGGCCCATCCATCAACAAACCCGTTGGGCCTCGGACTGGGCCTCTTCCTTAAATTGCAAAAATGACAAGCCCAAGCCCGCCCCGTCCCGGCCATCAAGCTCAAAAACTAGGCCCAGGGTTGGCCCGTGGGCAAGGGCAGGTCGGACCGGGTCAGGCTTTTTCGGGCCGGATGGCCAGGTATACCGGTCACCTAATATCCACATTCAAATAATCTTTATTTGTTCACTCCTTTCTTTTCGAACATTTTTCTTCCGGGACATTGAAATAATTTAAAGATAAATTTGACAACACAATATTAATTCAAATATAAACATTATAATCCAAAATAAAGTTCTCAAATTACATGGTTCATAAATTCAATTTACTCGACCACATGCTCTAATTGTTTGAAGAACACAGACATGCTTCACTAGATCATTTAGTAGTTGTGTGTGAGTTCCTTGATTATGAATCTAATGATGCATCTCCATAATTTTCAAACTAAACCACGACTTGTTATGGGAGGGAATGTATCTGGTGCACCCACCCTTATGGTGCTATCGATGCACTGGATGACGTAGATCTCAAAATGTTTGAAAAGATCTAGAAAAAAATATAGCACATAGATATAACATCAATGTATGTTGTCACAAATTTTCATATCAAAACTCGAAACATTGACATCAATGTGATAATGATTGAAATCTTGAGCCCAACTTATATTATAGTTTCGAATTTTTCATTTCTGCTTTTTCAAGTATGTTTTGAATTTTGATTTGAAATTATTTGACAGCATACATTAATATTGTGTGGATGTGCTAATTTTCTTTCAAAATTTTCTGTACATTTTAAATGTGCTACAGGAGTTCGGTCCACCAGTTGCACCACAAGCATCACTGCACCAGATATTCTCCCTAATAGGAGGTTGGCAATTCACCCATGACCTTGTTTCTTTGTTTTTCAATGTTTTTTGATTTCTTTTTTCTTTTTTACTTTTGAATAATTCCAAATATTCTAAATAAATATATTACAAAAAATGTTAACCAAGCATTTGAAAAATGCTAACTGTGTATAGAGAAACTTTTTATAAAAAAAAGTTGATCGTGTATTTTAAAAATGTTAATCGAGCATTCAAGTATTTTTAAAAAAGTAATCAAGTGTTTCAAAAATGTTAAATGTGTGTAGGAATTTCTTTGACCATGTACTCAAAAAATGTTTAACATGTATTTGAAAATGGTTAATCTTTATTTTTTCAAGAGACACCTGTAACTTTATTTGTACTCATAAGGATTACAGGTACACTGATTTTGACCTAAGATCCAAAAAAAAAATACAAAGTAACTCCTATGACTAAGAATTATAATGAAATCTCTTGAAAACACCTTCTTCACAGTATCAATCTCTGCTTTAAGAAATACTCCAAAGACTTCGGTAAAGAGGCTGCAATTAGACTAGAGCAACGACGTTGTCACTCTTTCACCCCGCACAAACATTACCAGTAATAATTTTTGAAAGAACCTTGAGTCGCCCATCCAAAATGCGTACTTGGGCCGGGGTTGATCCCCTAAAGTGTAGGTCATTGAATCACTTTATCTTATCATGGTGTCGATGAAAGATTTCATCTTCACAAAAAATCAGACCAACAAAAAAACTTGACACAGCAACACAGACTAATCAGATCTGAATAATAGGATCTGCGAGGACAAAAAACTCTCAACCTCATGACATCGTCAAAAGAATGAGAGGAAAGTTATTCTCACAAAACTATAATGATCACTAGATGTTGAAGAAGAATATAGAGGTCTTGAAGATCCGAGGTCCCCCCACCTCTCAGTGCCAAGATGGCACCAGAGGCGAGGGGACCTAAATTTCTCAGATGTCGACGGCGACGGCGGCACCAAAAAGTGAAAAATGTTGATCAAGCATTTAAAAAATGTTATACGTGTATAGGAAAATGTTCACCATGTATTCAAACCAATTTGATCTTATATTGTATGAAGATGTTAAACTTGATTTAAAAAAAATTAATCAAGCATTTAGAAAATATTAAATGTATAAATAATTTTTTGTATTAAAAATTGTTAATCTTGCATTTGAAAAAATGTTAATCAATCATCCGAAAGATGTTAAATGTATATAGAAAAAATGTTAACCATATATTAAGAAAATTTAATGTTATGTTTAAAAAAATATTAATCAAGAATTTGAAAATGTTTTGAATGTCTAAATAAAAAATGTTGACCATGTATCCAAAAACTTTTAATATTTTATTTGAAAAATGTTAGGCAAGCATTTGCAAAAATGTTAAATATGTGTACTCAAGAAATATTATAATTATGTTTACAAAATGTAAAACATGTATTAGAAAAATATTCTTGACGTATAAAAAATGTAGAATGAAAACCAAAGAAACAAAGAAAAAGTAAAAAATGAAAACCCAAAAAGAAAGAAGAGAAACAAAAAAAACCGAAGGAATGAGTGCAAATAAAATGGAATAAATGAAAACCGAGAAAACAACATAGGAAAACAAAGAAAGCCGATGAAAAACGAGAAGGAAAGAAACAAAACAAACAAAAAGCAAGGAAAAAAAGAAGAAGAAAAATACAGTGAAAATCGTGAACAATGCAAAGCAGCGCTCGTCAACTAGTTACTCCTGGTAAATGCGCACTGACTTCTCTAACAAAAAAAGGTCTGGGCTTGACTCTATGGGCTGCTTAGGCATGGTATAGATAGGCTCGCTACCACGTTCGGGCCATCAAGCGATAATCTCGTCGCGTCGTTCGTACGCAGTCAAAACGTTCCTAACGCGACCGGACGCCTCGCAAACCCATTTCCCTATCCATAAAAAACAAAAGGCCTCCGCAAACCCTAACCTCACCGGCGGCGGCGGCGGCAGAGATGGACCCCGACTCAGTGGCGAAGGCGTTCGTCGAGCACTACTACCGCACGTTCGACACCAACCGGGCGGCGCTGGTGGGGCTGTACCAGGAGGGCTCCATGCTCTCCTTCGAGGGCGAGAAGTTCCAGGGAGCCGCCGCCATCGCCACCAAGCTCACCTCCCTCCCCTTCACCAAGTGCGTCCACACCGTCGTCACTGTCGACTGCCAGCCCGCCGGCCCCACGGGCGGTATGCTCGTCTTCGTCTCCGGATCCCTCCAAGTCGACGGCGAGCACCACATCAAGTTCTCCCAGGTATGGCCCCGTTTCTTTGGCCCGATCTAACGGTTCATGCTCCCTCAAAATGTCCGGATTGAAGCGTGGCATCTTAAACTTGGTCGTTACTTAGATCTCCATTCTGAAATGGTTTAGGATGATTGCTTGCGGGATGCTGTGACTGAATTGTTAGATTTCCATCAGGAATGCTATGTCAATATGTGTATTAGAACTGGCTCGTCAGCGTTAGATTTGTTTGATTTGGTCTCTGGTTAATGGTTATTGCCCTTTAGATTAATAGTCTATGAGCTTAGTCTCAGGATCTAGTATTATCCTGGGATTGCAATGCTTATGGGATCTTTACTTGTCACGAGCTTAGTTTGATTTTATGTTCTTCAGATAATCGGTAGGATTCTTGATGTTGTCTGCACCATTACTGGTAGTACTTCTTCCTGTGGCAACAGGTTTCTTTGGCATTCATTTATGCCTTTTTTGTATGCTTGCTCCTGATCTCTTTGTGGAGGGATTGGGATATGTGTACTTTATCTTTAGTATATATTCAGTGACATCGTTGATTGACTTTCAGCTGAACCAATCAAATCAGATTTTTCCTTTGTTTAGGAGTACACACACGTCTATTGTGCATGTTTATTCTTCTGAATGCTATAGAATCATATCATGACATTTCATAAAGTTCTATATTAATTTTAGTTAAATTATTAGCTGACTCCTGCATTGTACCTTGTCGGGTTTTTTTGCACGGAACTGCAGCTACTATTTACTCCTTGTGGTGCAAATTGAACCTATGTCATATCTTATCACTTGCGGACTTCTCTTGCATTCTTATAAAATGGATCAGATCAAATTCTTATCATTGACTTTGCCACAATGTTTAGGGTTCAAGCTAAATATTTCTGGATCACCTCTGTTGTCTCATTTTTTGTATGTTATTTCTATGAAAATATTGCACATGCTACTGCATGTATGCTTTCATATCTTCATTGTGGTATCACAATGTGCGAATTGTTGGATTTGTGTCTCTGGCAGCATATTTTACCATGATCCATGGAATTTATGGGTGTGCCTTCTAAGATGATTGATCTGTATTCCTAGACCACCTTAACCTTTTCTTCTTGTTTTTGTTGCTGATATGTGAATTGTTTGGGTGTGTGTCCAAATTTATTGGACAGGTTATGTTTGACATGCCCATTGGGCTCCTGCTTTACTTGCTAACATGGCAACCCGCTGTTTGGTGCAGATGTTCCACTTGATGCCACTCGGACCAGGGAACTTCTATGTGCACAACGACATGTTCCGCCTGAACTATGGCTAAGAATCTTACCAGAGGTCGTGCTTCCCCATGGAAGACAGAATGTTCTGCAAAACAAACAATTCGGTTGTGGTTTTTGTGTTTGATGGTGAAAAACTTTGTGGTGCTTTCATGCCAACAGCTTATGAGATCCACCGGGGATGAAACATAACAAAACGCCCCGTATTATGGGTCTGGGTCTGAAATTGTATCGTGGTTATTCTCGTGTCAATGTTGTGTGGGGAGGTCATGGAAAAAACTTAGCAGTTCAGTTCTTTCGCGCGCTCCTCCAATTCCATGGTGACCATTTTTTATCTTTGATTGGTTCTGTGTTTGATCTTCTATTGAGTTTCTGTTCTCCTCCCTGATGCTGACGGTCATACGCAAGAAAGGAGGCAGTTGCTTGCCGTTGGCAGAAGAGCTGGCTGAACTTTGCTTCTGAGGTTGCTCTCCTCTTGCTTTCACGGCCCCTACATTCGGTGTGACCTCACAACCTTTCAATTCGTTGCGTCTCAGGGTGCCCATTTTAGAGCTCAAGTCAGCGTCCAGTATCTGCAGTTACCTATAGCAATCTTGCAGCTCTTTTGGGTCCAGGAGAAGAGGCACTTTCGTTAAGCCTTGCTAGCTCAGGCTAGGACAAGGACAGGTCAAGTTCAAGCAGAGGAGACAGATTGTAGTGAAATCAAAAGCCAGACGCCACTACCACCGGATTGGACAAACCCTATTTTCTCCTCACTATACAGAAAGGAAAAACCTATGATCAAAATCATACAAGTCAAATTTCAAGTACAGGAAGCATTGCTAACCTTCTCCATTGAGCAGAGAATGCATGTTGCAGCTTACTCTCCGACAAAAATCAGTCACCCTTTTCTCGTTCTCATTCTTGAAAATGAGAAGTTCATTTATGGTCAACATCATACAAATGTCAAGTTTACATGGCATTACAAGCATTACCCCGACCGAACCATCCAATTTGCAGCCATTCCTCTCAAACAGATACAAACTTATCCGGAAACACGGAATTTCTTGTAATTCTGGGAAGAAACAGAGGCTTTTCCATTTCTCAAACAATCATAAGCCTCACGTAACAATTACACCAGAGCATTCTTCCCATATGTACAAGGTTTGCTGTCAAGATGTATCCTCCTAGTTATAAGTATACAACCATTTAGACTTGTTGCATTTGTTACATGGTAAAAGTTGCCCAGGAAGGAAAATACTGCTGCCCAAACTCATGTGCTTCTTCTGTACATCGCTGCTCCGCATTCGACTTCACGTCTACATGAATGGAGGCTTGGGAAATATATGCCCTGTGACAAGAGGATAATGAAAAGGTCAAGTTACTCTTGTATTGGATAGTTGAGCAAGCAATAGATAGGCAAAAAGTCTTGGCAGCATGATACTGACATATGCACAGCACTATTTTAGCACGTAGCAATGAAGGATATGGAAAGGAATTACATTGATATCATCATATTGTAACATTGGATCTTGAAGGTACAGTTAAATCTATGAGCATTATTTATTACAGGAATATTACGGTAGAGATTCTAACGTGTAAATCAAAAATGATCAAGAGCAAATCGTGGTTGGTGGGGCAACCAAGGTTCACCTTCAGCACGATTGCTCACTAGGTAGACAGTCTCTAATCAAAATACCAAAAACTGTCTATTTCAAAAGTCTGCTCTCATTGGAAATGTAAGGGTGACAGCAACATGTTAAAATATTAAAGGTTAAGTTCCAAAATTTTCTTCTCTTGTTTTTTTCGTTCAATAGACTAGGACATTTTTTTTCCGGCAAGATTTGCGATCCTTACGTATTCTTGTTATGAAGTTTATATCCTAAGAACCCTACCCATTTCCTGTCAACATTAGCCAAGATATAAAGTTTCTTTTTCTTGTCTCCTGCTTAACAAGCACTACAGCGCATAGGCAATCAAATCCACCTTCACTTTTAGATATACATTTTGACTCTATATGTTTACCTACTGCTCCTTTCCCATCTTTGATATCATACGGTCATTAAGGCAGTTATCTATTCCCCCTCGTTTAACTCATCAAGCAGCAACTCCAGGTAGTCTTTCTTGATCTAAATTACAGAAGAACATTATCCAGGCAATAAACACGCAGTGGCATGCACCAGCATCACTGGTTGCTTGCTTTCCTTTCCCCTTCTCCAGGAGATGGGGTAGGGATGGCGGGTGCTTCAATCCGAAGTTAATTTCAATTTGCCCAGGGAGAGAGGAAAAGCTTTTGTGAAATCATAATTTCTGCATCATCAGCATGCATATACGATGCCCTCATGAAGAGAATTGGTGGACCAATCCTACAGTTTCCAGTTTGATCCGCACGAGGAGCTTCTTCAATATCATCATTTATAATAGAACAATTTAAACGGCACAGGCCATAGATGCTTCAAATTTGGGCAGAACTTAAGCGAAGGCGGCCAATTCACAACGTTCTAACCCCGATCGAGCCCAGAAACAGCACCAATCCTCGTGTCTGTTCCCAATTACGCTAACATTTACACGGAATCGAATCGCAATAGCGAACAATCCAGAGCGCAGGAAAGACAAGCCGTCCCCTCGGGGATGACGCGGAAGAAAGGGGATCACGTACATGTGGAGGCGTCCTTATGGGGCGAGGAGGAGGCGGCGGGCCAGCAGAGGATGGCCCTCCAGATCCCGGAGAGGTTGGTGAGGAAGCCGACGAAGAGGAAGACGCAGGCGAGGCCGACGACCCAGGGCATGAGGAAGAAGCCGAGCATGAAGGTGACGGAGCCGCAGAGCATGAGCGCCATGGAGGCGCCGAGCATCATGGACGCCACCCCGGCCGCCGTCACCTGCCGCGGCGGCCCCTGCCCCTCCTCCCCCGGCCCGAGCGGCGACCGGAGGATCGTCAGCAGCAGCGCGCCCAGCTCGTAGAGCAGGCGCGACTGGTGCGCCTCCGCCGCCGTCCTCATGCTTCCTCCGCCGCCGCCGCGCGGGAGCCCGGGGCCTCGAATCGTCGGAGGAGGGGGGCGGGACGGGACGGGACGGGGTGGAACGGGGGTGCGTCGCGTTGCGTTGTGGGGTGGGTTTGGTTTGCGCTCGCTTTCGTTGCTGCGGATGCGGAAAGGGAAAGGGAGCGTGGGCGACGGTGAAATAGAGGTGGGTCGGGGACGGGACGGGACGGGATGGGTCTGCCTGCCACCGTCTCTCCCGCGAGAGGATAATGGTGGAGGCCGAATGAATGAATAAATGAATGAGTGCTCGTGCAGTCGTGCTGACCAACAGAATACGGTACTACTCTGGTATTCTTTATGTTATCAGTTTGGTTAATTGTTCCCGTTATACGACGTGGATAACTGTGCGGCGGCGGAGAGCATGTCCTCTCTACAATTGGCCGTTGCTCAGAATACGGTACTGAGTCCTCTCCACTATCGCTAGCCCTCGGTCCGGAGTCCCCACGGGTAATCTTTTTACTCATTTCTTGCGCTGAATCTTAGGTTTAGGGCCTGTTTGGTTTTAATAAATCACCAGTCAGGTGACTTAAAACCAGTGACTTATAAGTCACGCCTGTTTGGTTGTCACTTGACTTATAAGTGACCTGACACACCTTCCACACCAATCAATATCATGCAGATGGTGGGACCCACGCAAAAGGGGGTGACTTATAAGTTTTAAGTTGGGGTGGAGCAACTTATGACTTATAAGTTGGGATGACTTATAAATCAGGTCTGTTTGATAAATAAGTCATTTTTTTTACTTTTCGACTTATAAGTTGATGACTTATTTGAGACCAAACACATCCTTATAACACACCCTTATTTTTGTGCACACCTGCAAGCATGTCGCATGCTCGCATTTGGTGAACCGGGCAATCGAGAGAATCGACTTTATCATTACTTTGCACGACGACGGAGATCTCCTCCAGCCTACAGCGATCAGAAATGATATTCTACGCCTCTTTCTTTAGGAGTAAATAAACAGTTAGTGAGCAGGTGTGAGGAGAAACTTGGATTAAATTGTGGAGGCACGAGGACACGCGGAATCTTTCTTTCCCAAGAAAGAAACACCGACACGAGGAGTGGAGAGTAGAACCGAAGCAATACTTCTCCTGTGTGCGTACGCGATCTGCCTTTCCCAGCTTAGACGCTAATTAACGGAGGCACGTCCGTCGTTGAGCCACTACCTTTGACAGTTTGACTCATTTGGGTGATGAAACGGAGGGAAAGACGGAAAGTTGCCTTCACGTTGCAGGGAGTAAATAAATTCTTAACCGGAGGCTGGTCATAGAGGGGAGTAACTTATGCTAGCATCATGCCTATGATACTAGTCTAAATTACTACCTTCATAGTATAAAATTACATAGTATTACTATTATACTCCCTCCGTCTCAAAATTCTTGTCTTAGATTTGTCAAAATACGGATGTATCAAGTCATGTTTTAGTATTAGATAAGAGTACATCCGTACCTAGACAAATCTAAGACAAGTCATGTTTTAGTATTAGATACATCCGTATCTAGACAAATTTAAGACAAAAATTTTAAGACGGAGGGAGTATATGGTTTCATTTATTAGCTTGTAGCCTCATCCTTTCTCGGGAAGCGCTATGTTGCAGTAACATGTTATGTTGCTCTAAACACCTACTCATTCTGTCCGAAAATACTTGTCATCAAAATGGATAAAAGGGGATGTATCTAGATGTACGGAAAATATTTTAGTTCTAGATACATCTCTTTTCATTTTGATGACAAGTATTTTCGGACAGAATGAGTAGGTGTTTAGAGCAACATAACATGTTACT
>NC_041389.1:485538716-485551892 GCF_002162155.2 Triticum dicoccoides | reverse complement strand
CTACAAGCTAATAAATGAAACCATATACTCCCTCCGTCTTAAAATTTTTGTCTTAAATTTGTCTAGATACGGATGTATCTAATACTAAAACATGACTTGTCTTAGATTTGTCTAGGTACGGATGTACTCTTATCTAATACTAAAACATGACTTGATACATCCGTATTTTGACAAGTCATGTTTTAGTATTAGATACATCCGTATCTAGACAAATTTAAGACAAAAATTTTAAGACGGAGGGAGTATATGGTTTCATTTATTAGCTTGTAGCCTCATCCTTTCTTGGGAAGCGCTATGTTGCAGTAACATGTTATGTTGCTCTAAACACCTACTCATTCTGTCCGAAAATACTTGTCATCAAAATGAAAAGAGATGTATCTAGAACTAAAATACATCTAGATACATCCCCTTTTATCCATTTTGATGACAAGTATTTTCGGACGAAGGGAGTATCTCCTTATTAACTACTCCCTAGTCCCATTAGTAAGACGTTTTACATTATGGGAGGGAGGAAGTACATGTCACATAATCAATTTTGTCTTGAAAAACGTTATGTTGTTAGCTAAGTTACTCCCACTATGACCGGCCTAAAATCATGCATGCCAACTACTCCCACCGTTTCTAAATATTTGTCTTTCTAGAGATTTTAATAAGTGACTACATACGAAGCAAGATGAGTGAATCTACACTCTAAAATATGTTTATATACATCCGTATGTGTAGTCCATTTGAAATCTCTAAAAAAATAGGAACGGAGGGAGTATACAATTTTGATTTTCTCAACAAAAAGTGAATTTTATTTGCAATGAAGCATCAAGAGGATACAAACACAATAAACATACACCAGCCTCTGCATAGTTAGGATGCACAGAGCCAACACAGACGCGCACACACAAAATACGCCAGCACATAGCAAGGTCATATAAGACCAAAGCTATGCGTAGGCAAGAATAAAACCCCCAAAGTGATCAGATCCATGATCGGCAAACTACAACAATGACTGTATCAACACCAACCATCTCATGACATCACATGTATGATGAGGTTCTTCAACAGCAATGCCTTCAAGAAGGGGGCGACACCCAAGCGTCGTCATCACTAGATCCAACCAACAAGGCTAGAATCTAGGTTTTTACCCTGAAGAATCAGTCCGAGCATATCCGAGCAATGCCTTCAACAAGGTAACGACATAAAAGAAAACATCGCCACTACCAGGTATAACCAACTTGGGTTTGACCTATGCTTTCGCACGGGAGCTCGAGACCGGGTGCTTAAGTAGCACCACCAACAAAATCAATTATGTGTTGTCGTCACCACCTTTTCGCGATCCCAACAGCTACATGCGATGCAACCGCGGTCACTGCACAATCATTCCTCTGCGTCAAGTCGTCGTCCATAATTTGATTGCTCGCCGCTGAAGTTAATCACCAAATCTAGAGAGACGAGCCTTCCTGAAGATCTTTTGATGACCACTTCCTCATTGTGGAGAGCCAATTGGATATGTATCAGCACCACCAGACCGCCGCAGTGCCGTCACCCGGCCACCGCAAGCGCAAGCGCTAGCACCTTGGTGCCGTGGTCCACTTCCAGCAGAGAGCCACGACGAGCTAGACAGCAGCCCAATTCGACAAGCCCTGCACGTTCATGGGCGGCAATACAATTTTGATGAGGTGGCATAGAATTAAATGAAGAAAGAGAGAGTTGAGTATCATATCATGATACATATCATAATAAATGTTGGACGCGAATTTTTGGGACATGGTGGTACGCGAGGATGTCATCCTGACCGATGATTGCTGCTAGGCGATTCGTACTGAATATAGCGACTGATTGGATACTGCAGCAATACACATGGATAAGTGAGCGAATACACAACACTAATAAAGTAGATATGAGCCAGCTATAACTGAATTAATGGTCAGGGTGCAGGGCTGCAGGCTACCCATCAGTGTAATTAATATTCATGACATGGGCAGTAGTAAATGAGGCCTGCTGTTAATTGATGTACTTTCTTTATTGTCCTATTACATTTTGCCTGATGTTCTGTTAATGGATGTACTTTCTTTATTAAGGTTGCATTTTAAAATACAAATTATGTTTTTCTTGATTCAAGTTAACTATGAAGAATGAACCAACTGGTTTTTTTTGGGTAAGAAAGTGATACATGTAAGCAATTTGGTTGGAAATGAGGTCTGGACATAGCAGAGAAACTGATACATGTGATGACACTAAAATACCCCACTTTCCAAATTAACAACGCTGGATAGAGAGAGATGGTGAAATGCAGTTAACGTTCCCAGCCTGTGCCTAGTAAATGGGGTCTGCTCCTAGTAAACGAGTTGGGTCACGTTTGTCAAGCATGTGGTCCCTTGTGCATTGATTGTTTTGTGTAATACAACCGAATACTGAAGGAAATATGCCCTAGAGGCAATAATAAAGTTATTATTTATTTCCTTATTTCATGATAAATGTTTATTATTCATGCTAGAATTGTATTAACCGGAAACATAATACATGTGTGAATACATAGACAAACATAATGTCACTAGTATGCCTCTACTTGACGAGCTCGTGAATCAAAGATGGTTAAGTTTCCTAGCCATGGACAAAAAAGTTATCATTTGATTAACGGGATCACATCATTAGGAGAATGATGTGATTGACTTGACCCATTCCGTTAGCCTTAGCACTTGATCGTTTAGTATGTTGCTACTTCTTTCTTCATGACTTATACATGTTCCTATGACTATGAGATTATGCAACTCCCGTTTATCGGAGGAGCACTTTGTGTGCTACCAAACGTTACAACGTAACTGGGTGATTATAAAGGAGTTCTACAGGTGTCTTCTAAGGTATATATTGAGTTGGCGTATTTCGAGATTAGGATTTGTCACTCCGATTGTCGGAGAGGTATCTCTGGACCCACTCGGTAATGCACATCACTATAAGCCTTGCAAGCATTGCAACTAATGAGTTAGTTGCGGGATGATGTATTACGTAACGAGTAAAGAGACTTGCCGGTAATGAGATTGAACTAGGTATTAAGATACCGACGATCAAATCTCGGGCAAGTAACATACCGATGACAAAGGGAACAACATATGTTGTTATGCGGTTTGACCGATAAAGATCTTCGTAGAATATGTGGGAGCCAATATGAGCATCTAGGTTCCGCTATTGGTTATTGACCGGAGGCATGTCTCGGTAATGTCTACATTGTTCTCGAACCCGTAGGGTCCGCACGCTTAAGGTTTCGATGACAGTTATATTATGAGTTTATGAGTTTTGATGTACCGAAGGAGTTCGGTGTCCCGGATGAGATCGGGGACATGACGAGGAGTCTCGAAATGGTCGAGACGTAAAGATCGATATATTGGACGACTATATTCGGAGTTCGGAAAGGTTCCGAGTGATTCGGGTATTTTTCGGAGTACCGGAGAGTTACGGGAATTCGCCGGGGGGTATATGGGCCTTATTGGGCCATACGGGAATAGAGGAGAGATGCCAAAAGGAAGGAGGCCTGCCCCCCCTCTGGTCCGAATTGGACAAGGGGTGCAGCCCCCTTTTCCTTCTTCCTCTCCCCCTCTTTCCCCTTCTCCTACTCCAACAAGGAAGGAGGGAGTCCTACTCCCGGTGGGAGTAGGACTCCCCTTGGCGCGCCTCCTCCCTAGGCCGGCCGCCTTCCCCCTTGCTCCTTTATATACGGGGGCAGGGGGCACCTCTAGACACAACAACAAGTTGATCTTCGTGATCGTTCCTTAGCCGTGTGCGGTGCCCTCCTCCACCATATTCCACCTCGGTCATATCGTTGTGGTGCTTAGGCGATGCCCTGCATTGGTAGAACATCATCATCGTCACCACGCCGTCATGCTGACGGAACTCATCCCCGGCACTCTGCTGGATCGGAGTCCGGGGATCGTCATCGAGTTGAACGTGTGTTGAACTCAGAGGTGCCGTACGTTTGGTGCTTGGATCGGTCTGATCGTGAAGACGTGCGACTACATCAACCGCGTTGTCATAACGCTTCCGCTTTCGGTCTACGAGGGTACGTGGACACACTCTCCCCTCTCGTTGCTATGCATCACCATGATCTTGCGTGTGCGTAGGATTTTTTTTGAAATTACTACGTTCCCCAACAGTGGCATCCGAGCCTAGGTTTTATGCGTTGATGTTATATGCACGAGTAGAACACAAGTGAATTATGGGCGATACAAGTCATACTGCTTACCAGCATGTCATACTTTGGTTCGACGGTATTGTTGGATGAAGCGGCCCGGACCGACATTACGCATATGCTTACGCGAGACTGGTTTTACCGCCGTGTTTTGCACACAGGTGACTAGCGGGTGTCAGTTTCTCCAACTTTAGTTGAACCGAGTGTGGCTACGCCCGGTCCTTGCGAAGGTTAAAACAACACTAACTTGACGAACTATCATTGTGGTTTTGATGCGTAGGTAAGAATGGTTCTTGCTAAGCCCGTAGCAGCCACGTAAAATTTGCAACAACAAAGTAGAGGACGTCTAACTTGTTTTTGCAGGGCATGTTGTGATGTGATATGCTCAAGACGTGATGCTACATTTTATTGTATGAGATGATCATGTTTTGTAACCGAAGTTATGGGCAACTGGCAGGAGCCATATGGTTGTCGCTTTATTGTATGAAATGCAAACGCCCTGTAGTTGCTTTACTTTATCAGTAAGCGGTAGCGATAGTCGTAGAAGCAATAGATGGCGTAACGACAACAATGCTACGATGGAGATCAAGGTGTCGCGCCGGTGGCGATGGTGATCCCGACGGTGCTTCGGAGATGGAGATCACAAGCACAAGATGATGATGGCCATATCATATCACTTATATTAATTGCATGTGATGTTTATCCTTTATACATCTTATCTTGCTTTGATTGACGGTAGCATTTTAAGATGATCTCTCACTAATTATCAAGAAGTGTTCTCCCTGAGTATGCACCGTTGCGAAAGTTCTTCGTGCAGAGACACCACGTGATGATCGGGTGTGGTAGGCTCTACGTTCAAATACAACGGGTGCAAAACAGTTGCACACGCGGAATACTCAGGTTAAACTTGACGAGCCTAGCATATATAGATATGGCCTCGGAACACAGAGATCGAAAGGTCGAACATGAATCATATAGTAGATATGATCAACATAGTGATGTTCACTGTTGAAAACTACTCCATCTCACGTGATGATCGGACATGGTTTAGTTGATTTGGATCACGTGATCACTTAGATGACTAAAGAGATGTCTGTCTAAGTGGGAGTTCTTAAGTAATATGATTAATTGAACTTTAATTTATCATGCACTTAGTCCTGGTAGTATTATGAAAATTATGTTATAGATCAATAGCTCGCGTTGTTGCTTCCCTATGTTTTTGCTTCCCTATGTTTTTATATGTGTTCCTAGAGAAAACTAAGTTGAAAAATGTTAGTAGCAATGATGCGGACTTGGTCCGTGATCTGAGGTTTATCCTTATTGCTACACAGAAGAATTATGTCCTTGATGCACCGCTAGGTGACAGACCTATTGCAGGAGCAGATGCAGACGTTATGAACGTTTGGCTAGCTCAATACGATGACTACTTGATAGTTTTGTGCATCATGCTTTATGGCTTAGAACCGGGACTACAAAAACGTTTTTGAAACGTCATGGAACATATAAGATGTTTCAAGAGATGAAATTGGTATTTCAGACTCATGCCCGTGTCAAGAGGTATGAGACCTCTGACAAATACTTTGCCTAAAAGATGGAGGAGAATTGCTCAACTAGTGAGCAAGTACTTAGATTGTCTGAGTACTACAATCGCTTGAATCAAATGGGAGTTAATCTTCCAGATAAGATAGTGATTGGCAGAGCTCTCTAGTCACCATCACCAAGTTACTGGAACTTCATGATGAACTATAATGCAAGGAATGACGAAAACGATTCCCGAGCTCTTCGTGATGCTGAAATCAACAAAGGTAGAAATCAAGAAAAGAGCATCAAGTGTTGATGATTGACAAGACCACTAGTTTCAAGAAAAACGGCAAAGGGAAAGAAAGGGAACTTCAAGCAGAATGGCAAGCAAGTTGTCACTCCCGTGAAGAAGCCCAAAGCTGGACCAAAGCCTGAAACTGAGTGATTATACTGCAAAGGAAATGGTCACTAGAAGCGGAAATGCCCTGAATATTTGGTGGATAAAAAGGATGGCAAAGTAAACAAGGGTATATTTGTTATACATGTTATTGATGTGTACTTTACTAGTGTTTATAGTAGCCCCTGAGTATTTGATACTTGTTCGGTTGCTATATTAGTAACTTGAAACAGGAGTTACGGAATAAACAGAGACTAGTTGAGGGTGAAGTGACGATGTGTGTTGGAAGTAGTTCCAAGATTGATATGATCATCATCACACTCTCCCTACACTTTCGAGATTTGTGTAGAATCTAAGTAAATGTTATTTGGCGTTTGCGTTGAGCATGAATATGATTTGATCATGTTTATTGCAATAGGGTTATTCATTTAAAGTCAAAGAATAATTGTTGTTTTGTTTACATGAATAAAACCTTCGATGGTCATACACCCAATAAAAATAGTTTGTTGGATCTCGATCGTAGTGATACACATATTCATAATACTGATGCCAAAAGATGCAAAGTTAATAATGATAGTGCAACTTATTTGTGGTACTGCCGTTTGGGTCATATCGGTGTAAAGCGCATGAAGAAACTCCATAAAGATGGATTTTGGAATCACTTGGTTATGAATCATTTGGTGCTTGCGAATCGTGCCTTCTGGGCAAGATGACTAAAACTCTGTTCTCCGGAACAATGGAACGAGCTACTGATTTATTGGAAATAATACATATCGATGTATGCGATCCAATGAGTATTGATGCTCGTGGCGAGTATCATTATTTTCTGACCTTCACAGATGATTTGAGAAGATATGGGTATATCTAATTAATGAAACACAAGTCTGAAACATTTGAAATGTTCAAAGAAATTCAGAGTGAAGTGAAGAATCATCCTAACAAGAAAATAAAATTTCTATGATCTGATCGTGGAGAAGAATATTTGAGTTACGAGTTTGGCCTTCATATAAAAACAATGTGGAACAGTTTCACAGTTCACACCACCTGGAACACTATAGCGTTATGGTGTGTCCGAACGTCGTAACCGCATTTTATTGGATATTGTGCGATCAATGATGTCTCTTACCGATTTACCAATATCATTTTGGGGTTATGCATTAGAGATAGCTACATTCACATTTAAATAGGGCACCATCAAAATCCGTTGAGACGACGCCTTATGAACTGTGGTTTGGCAAGAAACCAAAGTTGTCGTTTCTTAAAGTTTTGGGTTGCAATGCTTATGTGAAAAAGTTTCAACCTGATAAGCTTGAACCCAAATCGGAGAAGTGCTCTTCATAGAATACCCAAAGGAAACTGTTGGGGTACACCTTCTATCACAGATCCTAAGGCAAAATCTTTGTTGCTAAGAATGGATCCTTTCTAGAGAAGAAGTTTCTCTTGAAAGAAGTAAGTGGGAGGAAAGTAGAACTTGATGAGGTAACTGTACCTGCTCCCTTATTGGAAAGTAGTTCATCACAGAAATCAGTTCCTGTGATTCCTACACCAATTAGTGAGGAAGCTAATGATGATGATCATGAAGCTTCAGATCAAGTTACTACCGAACCTCGTAGGTCTTCCAGAATAAGATCCGCACCAAAGTGGTACGGTAATCCTGTTATAGAAGTCATGTTATTAGACCATGATGAACCTACTAACTATGAGGAAGCGATGATGAGCCCAGATTCCGTGAAATGGCTTGAGGCCATAAAATCTGAGACATGATCCATATATGAGAACAAAGTGTGGACTTTGGTTGACTTGCTCGATGATCAGCAAGTCAAGTTAAATAAATGGATCTTCAAGAGGAAGACAGACACTGATAGTAGTGTTACTATCTACAAAGCTCGACTTGTTGCAAAAGGTTTTCGACAAGTTTAAGGTGTTGAATACGATGAGATTTTCTCACTCGTAACGATGCTTAAGTCTGTCCGAATCATGTTAGCAATTGCCACATTTTATGAAATCTAACAAATGGATGTCAAAACTGCATTCCTTAATGGATTTATTAAAGAAGAGTTGCATATGATGTAACCAGAAGATTTTGTCAATCCTAAAGATGCTAACAAAATGTGCAAGCTCCAGCGATCCATCTATGGACTGGTGCAAGCATCTCAGAGTTGGAATATACGCTTTGATAAATTGATCAAAGCATATAGTTTTATACAGACTTGCAGTGAAGTCTGTATTTACAATAAAGTGAGTGGGAGCACTACCGCCTTTCTGATCAATATATGTGAATGACATATTATTAATTGGAAATGATGTAGAATTTTCTGGAAAGCATAAAGGAGTGTTTGAAAGGAGTTTTTCAAAGAAAGACCTCGGTGAAGCTGCTTACACATTGAGCATCAAGATTTATATAGATAGATCAAGACGCTTGATAAGTTTTTTCAATGAGTACATACCTTGATAAAATTTTGAAGTAGTTCAAAATGGAACAGTCAAAGAAGGAGTTCTTGCTTGTGTTGCAAGGTGTAAAATTGAGTAAGACTCAAATCCTAACCACGGCAGAAAATAGAAAGAGAATGAAAAGTCATTCCCTATGCCTCAGTCATAGGTTCTATAAAAGTATGTCATGCTATGGACCAGGCCTATTGTATACTCTGCCATGGTTTGGCAAGGGAGTACAATAGTGATCTAGGAGTAGATCACTGGACATTGGTCAAAATTATCCTTAGTGGAATAAGGATATATTCCTCGATTATGGAGGTGACAAAAGGTTCGTCGTAAAGGGTTACGTCGATGCAAGTTGTGGTACTGGTCCAGATGACTTTAAGTCTTAATCTGGATACATATTGAAAGTGGGAGCAATTAGCTAGAGTAGCTCCGTGCAGAGCATTTTAGATATAAAATATTTGCAAAATACATACGGCTCTGAATATGACAGACCCGTTGACTAAACTTCTCTCACAAGCAAAACATGATCATACCTTAGTACTCTTTGGGTGTTAATCACATAGCAATGTGAACTAGATTATTGACTCTAGTAAACCCTTTGGGTGTTGATCACATGACGATGTGAACTATGGGTATTAATCACATACAGATGTGAATATTGGTGTTAAATCACATGGCGATGTGAACTAGATTATGGACTCTAGTGCAAGTGGGAGACTGAAGGAAATATGCCCTAGAGGCAATAATAAAGTTATTATTTTTTCCTTATTTCATGATAAATGTTTAATATTCATGTTAGAATTGTATTAACTGGAAACATAATACATGTGTGAATACATAGACAAACATAATGTCACTAGTATGCCTCTACTTGACTAGCTCGTGAATCAAAGATGGTTAAGTTTCCTAGCCATGGACAAAAAAGTTATCATTTGATTAACGGGATCACATCATTAGGAGAATGATGTGATTGACTTGACCCATTCCGTTAGCCTTAGCACTTGATCGTTTAGTATGTTGCTACTGCTTTCCTCATGACTTATACATGTTCCTATGACTATGAGATTATGCAACTCCTGTTTACCGGAGGAACATTTTGTGTGCTACCAAACGTCACAACGTAACTGGGTGATTATAAAGTAGCTCTACAGGTGTCTCCAAAGGTACATGTTGGGTTGACGTATTTCGAGATTAGGATTTGTCACTCCGATTATCGGAGAGGTATCTCTGGGCCCACTCGGTAATGCGCATCACTATAAGCCTTGCAAGCATTGCAACTAATGAGTTAGCTACGGGATGATGTATTACGTAACGAGTAAAGAGACTTGCCAGTAACGAGATTGAACTAGGTATTAAGATACCGATGATCAAATCTCAGGCAAGTAACATACCGATGACAAAGGGAACAACGTATGTTGTTATGCGGTTTGACCGATAAAGATCTTCGTAGAATATGTGGGAGCCAATATGAGCATCCAGGTTTCGCTATTGGTTATTGACCGGAGACATGTCTCGGTCATGTCTACATTGTTCTCGAACCCGTAGGGCCCGCACGCTTAAGGTTTCGATGACAATTATATTATGAGTTTATGAGTTTTGATGTACTGAAGGAGTTCGGTGTCCCGGATGAGATCGGGGACATGAGGAGGAGTCTCGAAATGGTCGAGACGTAAAGATCGATATATTGGACGACTATATTCGGAGTTCGGAAAGGTTCCAAATGATTCGGGTATTTTTCGAAGTACCGGAGAGTTACGGGAATTCGCCGGGGAGTATATGGGCCTTATTGGGCCATATGGGAATAGAGGAGAGAGGCCAAAAGGAAGGAGGCCTGCGCCCCCCCTCTGGTCCGAATTGGACAAGGGGCGCAGCCCCCTTTTCCTTCTTCCTCTCCCCCTCTTTCCCCTTCTCCTACTCCAACAAGGAAGGAGGGAGTCCTACTCCCGGTGGGAGTAGGACTCCCCTTGGCGCGCCTCCTTCCTAGGCTGGCCGCCTCCCCCCTTGCTCCTTTATATACGGGGGCAGGAGGGCACCTCTAGACACAACAACAAGTTGATCTTCGTGATCGTTCCTTAGCCGTGTGCGGTGCCCCCCTCCACCATATTCCACCTCGGTCATATCGTTGCGGTGCTTAGGCGAAGTCCTGCGTCGGTAGAACATCATCATCGTCACCACGCCGTCGTGCTGACGGAACTCATCCCCGACACTCTGCTGGATCGGAGTCCGGGGATCGTCATCGAGCTGAACGTGTGTTGAACTCGAAGGTGCCGTACGTTCGGTGCTTGGATCGGTCGGATCGTGAAGACGTACGACTACATCAACCGCGTTGTCATAACGCTTCCGCTTTCGGTCTACGAGGGTACGTGGACACACTCTCCCCTCTCGTTGCTATGCATCACCATGATCTTGCGTGTGCGTAGGATTTTTTTTAAAATTACTACGTTCCCCAACAAATACTGCAGGGAGGAGTATTCAATATGTGATATACACTGCTTATAGTATTTATACCACACGAATCTCAGAGAAATGGATGGTGAGATAAAGACCTCGCCTGGCACCATGTTCACTTATGCATATTCGATAAATGTTGTGCTATTATGTATCATGCATGTTAATAAATTAAGTCATATATAATATCATGGATTAGGAAGGTAGTATTATACACTAGTATCATATGCATGATACCAACTTTTGATACTATCCATTACAACCAGCTTAATTATAGTAGTACTACAAAGATCACGGGTTATCCGTTGTGTTTGCCAAAACAAAAAACAAGGGTTAGTCGTTGTTGACTGCTCCGAGGAGAGGGACGAGGATAAACACGAGGCCGGAAGGAATTACCTGTCGTGCTCACCCCGGGTAAAAATATCCAAGGAAAAAGGTGGAGGTGAGCTGATTTGGCGCGTGACATGGCAGCGACAGGAATATCACATCGATGACTATCGATTGATTCCCCTTCGTCAGGAACTGTGCGGGTGACTATTTAGCGTAAAGCCGTAAATCCATGATTGAATCCGGCCCACCTGTCGCTTCACGGTTTCCGTAATTCTGCTATATAAGGCCTGTTCGGCATCCCTCCAACTCCACGCTCTCGCTCATGGAGTTGGCGGAGCTGAAGGTAAAAAGTACGGAGCGGGAGAATAGGTGCTCTGCAGATCCTTGAATTTCAGGGAGCAGTTGACTGCCGAACAGCCCCATAGTATAAAAAGAACCGAAAATCTTGACCGGAAAAAGAGCGATCGAGCTAGCACGGCCTGGAAACCATGTGTTCACTGCGGCTCGGCACTACCACGCCGAACTGGCTCGTAGTACCAAAAGCACCTGTTTACTTTGTTTTTTTTGTTTGTTTGTTTGAGGGTCACCCGTCACCTTGTTGCTTTGCTTGGATGCTCCGTTTCATACTCTCTGGGACGTGGGGTTCCCCGTGTACCGTGTGTACGTGCTTGATTGCGGATCGCCCAAGGCAACATAGTATGGGCGCGCGAACGAGAGGAGAGAGGTGGTAGGACCTCTTGCTCGGGTCGACGTCACACGTTAATTACTTCTAACTTCCACGGACGCATGAATGAATGAACGCAACCGCTTGGATCGTTGCGCGTGCGTGCGTGCGGGGAGAACGCAACAAGCCCGGGAAGCGAGGCAGAGAGGCCGAGTTCACGCCATGTCTCGGCGTCGGTGATTATTCTTTTCATTGTCAGACACGGCCGCCCACTCGTCGAGAAGAAACTTGGCTGTTGAACCGATTCATGTACTCCATCTATTCGGAATTATTTGTCGCGAAAATGAATGTATTTATAACTATAAATACATCCATTTTCGCGACAAGTAGTTCCAAACGGAGGGAGTACTAATCAGTGAACCACGGTCTAACAAACGGAACAAGATAGGAGCATTTCAAATATAGAGTCGCGAGCAGCATGCTTCCACCGCCGTCAACCGCATGGGAACACCGGGCTCTAACTCAGAGGAGACTGCATGCGTGTGAGGAGATGGTTCGTGGTCGTCTGTGCTGCGTTGTGATTGGTGTGTTGCAAGACAAGAGGGCATGGGCATTGTTGAAATAGAGGTGGAATGGGTCTGGATAACGGAAGGCGAATCGATGCACGTGTTTACTGAGGTGACGAACGAACAAATCTTTATTTTCTTTTAAACTTCTGGATTGTTTTTCAAATACTATAGTACTAACGAATTTCAAAATATATTAGATTGGTGATGTTCTGCAAGTATGTAAAATTTCAAAGTTCAACTCCATTCATTTGAGAGGTATGTACTAACACCTAGATTGCTTGGTTTTGAAGTTCAGAGACCATTTCTATACTTTGAAAAGAGTTGAGGGATGAAAAATATACCTTTCCCAATAGAATATCATCTTGACAGTAATACTTTGAAACATAGTGTTACGCATTTTTTTCACCAGACTTGGCCAATAATTGATTCTCACTTGTATTTTCCCCATTGATATATACCTAAAATGATATTTTTCTCAACATAAGTGAACTTAAACTATTGGGAAAACATTTGGCATACAAACAACTCGAATCCCACATTCTTTGGAGGAGGGCGTATAGAAGGGGAGAGGGGCTTTGGGATGGAGGGCATAAATACACACGCAACACACAAAAACATTGTATTTCTAAATTCC
>NC_041389.1:485536783-485537502 GCF_002162155.2 Triticum dicoccoides | reverse complement strand
TTCAAGAAGAAATAAGCGCCATTGCACCACCGTCGTCACATTCAGGCAAAGACGCCCAAGACAAGAACAAGGTAACAAAGCAACACTTGCGGATCTCATTGACATGTTTTTGAGCTTAGACACTAGTAATGTAGTACTCTTTCTGTTTTATCTTTGATGAGCCGACTCGATCATTTTCTAGTAATTGGTGTACCTCATGTCACATTAATTTGCTTCTAACTATCCAATCATCCAATGACAAGTTGCTTCTCAATAAATAAAGAATTCCAGCCAAAAAAATAAATAAGTAACTTGTAGTAGCACACGGACCTACCTCCTCTACGTCCATACAAGCTATACGGAAACCATTGGATGACATGGATCTTTCACATTCTAATTTTAAATCCACGGCGGGTTAATTACATAGTGATAAAAAAAGATGAGACCACGGGTTAATCATTGAACATTAAGCAGTTATCCACTGTCACTAGTAGAAAAAAGCCCATTTGTCCCAGTTCCAAAGGCCCATTTGTCCCGGTTCGGTAACCGGGACTAAATGGTCGGTACTAAAGCCCAATACCTTTAGTCCCGGTTCGCCTACGAACCGGGACTAAAGGGGTTCCACGTGGCCGTTGCGGTTTGCCCAGGCAGAAAGGCCTTTTGTCCCGGTTGATAGCACCAATCGCGACCAAAAGGCATCCGCGCGTCAGCAGTTCAGGAGCTGAGTTTTTTGTTTTTTT
>NC_041389.1:485528449-485536668 GCF_002162155.2 Triticum dicoccoides | reverse complement strand
GTTTTTGGCGGATTTTGTAGGTTTAATTTAGGGGTTTCATATATTGTGTTAGCTAGCTAATAAAGAGAAGTGTCCTCTCTTATCTCTGTGCTTCGTTGCCGCTACGTATGATGGGGTTATGTACCTAGGGTAGGGTCATGGACCTGTTCCAAGTAACTTACCCTAGGGCATCCCTAGAAGAGGTCGCCTTCCAGTCGACCAACGAGGATTCACTCGACTGGCCTGAAGGACTCGACCACGAAGACTCACTCGACCACCAGGAGGTCAAGAGGCACTCTGCACCGCAACGGCCTGTAATTAAGTAGACTTTATGATAGTAAAGGCACTTTATGTGGGGCGTTACCAGTAATGCCCCAGACTTAACTCACCTTAAACCCTCTCCTACGTGGGCTGGCTGGGGTCCTGGCGCACTCTATATAAGCCACCCCCCTCCACAGGCAGAAGGGTTCGGCACCTTGTAATCCATACATTGATAATCCACTCGACCGCCTCCGGGCTCCGAGACGTAGGGCTGTTACTTCTTCCGAGAAGGGCCTGAACTCGTACATCCCTTGTGCTTACAACCTCTCCATAGCTAGGACCTTGCCTCTCCATACCTACCCCCCACTCTACTGTCAGGCTTAGAACCACGACAGTTGGCGCCCACCTTGGGGCTAGTGTTTTAGCGATTTTGTGGAGAAGTTGCGATTCTTCCGAGTACTTTCATCATGGTGTCTGCTGGAATTTTGGTCGAGGGTCAAGAGATCCGTCTCGGCGCTCTCGCCTTCATCGCCGACGACTCCGCATGGCTCCAGGAGGCTCCACTCGACGTAGATGCGCTCCCCGTCCGCGGTGCGACGCATTTTCGCGCATGTGTCCGCGGCGTTCTGCTGCGGCAACCATCGACCCAGTATCGGTCGGCTCCTCCATCTTCCACCCTCCCGGTCTCCCGCCAGCGCAAGCGCTCAGGCCGGTCGAGGCTTCAGCGATGGGTGAGTCACGCGGTGGCTCGCCAGTCGGCCACTACACAAGTTGCGGCAATCGAGCCCAACGAATCTCTCTACGGCTTGTTCGATCAGTCGACTGGCTCCGGAGAGACTGCATCCGAGTGCGGAAGCAGTGATCCAGCGGCGGAAATCTTGATGGTCGACGGGCCCCACAGTCCTCCTGGCTTCGCCCGTGGTGGTGGAGCAGGCGACGGCGGCGACCCTGCACGAGGCTACGAAGAGTACCAGCCCGAGCCACTCGACTCTCTGCAAAGAGAAGAGCTTCGCCGCAGGAACGAGGATCCCCTGCGTATTCCCATCGCAGGAGAAACCCCCGAGGCTCGTGCCTTAGAGGAGGCGCGTCTCGCCAATTTGGCCGAGCGCACTCGACTGGAGAACCTTCAGCGAGCACTCGACGAGCGCGCGCGGCAACGAGTTCCCGACACCAGTCAACGTCAACTCTTCCCGCCGACTCAGGTATATCAAACCCCAATTCAGAATTTAGCAGCTGCGACCCGTATAGCAGAGTCCATTCAGCCTTCGCAGTCAGAGGCTGGCAGAGGTTTGCTGCAGATCAGGGATCTGCTCCGAGCAGCAGGAGATCAGAATTCAGCCGTGTCTCAGTCGCGCAACAGAATTCACAGTCGATCCGTCACTGTGAATGCGGTTCAGTCGGCTCACAGCCCTAGATCGCCTCCGCGGCGCGAAGGGCGTGAGAATCGGCGAGATCAATATGGCGACAGACTCGACCGAGATGATAGGCGTCGAGTGCCCTATTCCCCTCCGAGGGGTGGGTCTTACGCTCCTCGGCAGCCAGATGATAGGCGTCAGTACAGTACAGGGCGTAGGGTTCCAGTTGACCCCAGAGAGCCAGGCTTCGACGCGCGATCCATTATCGTGCAAGGGTTGGTCGACCGGAACAGAGCCCATCGAGGTGCACTCGACAGAGATGTACCCACGAGCAGTCGAGTACATGTTTCTGGTCCTGAATGTTTCAGCAGAGCTATCAGAGCCGCAGTTATCCCCCCCAATTTCAGGTTGGCAACAGGAGTCAGCAAGTTCACTGGTGAGTCTAAGCCTGAAACTTGGCTTGAAGACTACCGAGTGGCAGTTCAGATCGGTGGTGGGAACGACGAGGTGGCCATGAAGCATTTGCCCCTCATGTTGGAAGGTTCTGCCAGGGCATGGTTGACCCAATTGCCTCCTAGCAGCATTTACACTTGGGAAGATCTGTCCCGAGTGTTCGTCAGAACGTTCGAAGGGACTTGCAAGCGACCAGCGGGATTGACAGAGTTGCAAGTTTGCGTGCAGAAAACCAATGAGACTCTCAGAGAGTATATTCAGAGGTGGATCACTTTGCACCACACTGTGGAAAATGTCTCTGACCATCAGGCAGTATGCGCCTTCAAAGATGGTGTCAAGAACAGAGAACTGAGTTTGAAATTTGGTCGAACTGGTGACATGACCTTGAGTCGGATGATGGAGATTGCTACCAAGTACGCCAACGGCGAAGAAGAAGACCGACTCCGAAGCGGCAAGCACAAGCCGAGTCAGTCGAAAAAAGGAAACACCAGTCGGAAACAGAAGCGGAAGGCTGAACCGGCAGCTCCTGGAGAGGCTCTAGCCGTGACTCAAGGAAAGTCTAAGGGGAAACCAAAAGGATCCTGGAACCCCAAGAAGGTGAAGGATAAAGAAGGGAACGACGTGATGGATATGCCGTGCCACATCCACACGAAGAAAGATGAAGAGGGGAATATCATTTACCCAAAGCACACCACTCGCCAATGTCGACTCCTGATCCAGCAGTTTCAGGGAAAACAGTCTAAGGACAAGGAGAAGGAGCCGGACAAGGCCGAAGACAAAGAGGACAGTGAGGGAGGATATCCGCATATCAACTCCACTCTGATGATCTTCGCAGATGTGGAAAGCAGAAGTCGACTGAAAGTGATTAACCGAGAGGTTAACATGGTTGCCCCAGCAAAGGCAAATTATCTGAAGTGGTCTCAAACACCCATCACATTCGACCAATCTGATCACCCGACTCATATTGCCACCCCTGGGAGGCAAGCTTTGGTGGTCGATCCAGTTGTCGAAGGCACTCGACTGACAAAGGTGCTGATGGACGGTGGAAGTGGGCTGAATCTGTTATATGCAGACACGTTGAAAGGTATGGGCATTCCGATGTCCCGACTGAGCACTAGTAACATGAGCTTCCATGGAGTTATACCAGGGAAGAAGGCCGAGTCACTCGGCCAGATAGCTTTGGACGTAGTGTTTGGCGATTCAAAGCATTTTCGCAAAGAAAAGTTGACGTTTGAGGTCATGGATTTTCAAAGTGCATATCATGCCATTTTGGGGAGACCAGCCTATGCACGGTTCATGGCTCGACCATGTTACGTGTACCTCAAATTGAAGATGCCCGGTCCCAAAGGTGTGATCACTGTCACCGGTGATAGGAAAAAGGCAGAGGAGTGCTTTCAGAAGGGCTCCAAAATTGCCGATTCCCAAGTGACAGCGGTCGAGTTCGAAGAATACAAGCAAAACGCAGATCCAAGTGACTTGCTGCGATCCAAGAAGCCCGCCACAGAATCTGCATTCCAGTCGTCCGGTGAGACGAAGCCTGTTCACATTCACCCGACCGACCCCGAAGCAGCTCCGACCCGCATCTCCACAACACTCGACCCAAAATAGGAAGAAGCGCTCATCCAGTTCCTCCGTGAGAACTGGGACATTTTTGCATGGAAGCCTGCTGACATGCCAGGTGTTCCCAGGGGACTGGCTGAGCATCGCCTAAGAGTCGACTCGTCTGCAAAGCCAGTCAAAGAACATCTTCGGCGGTCCGCCGTCCAGAAGAGAAAGGCCATCGGTGAAGAAGTGGCTCGACTGTTGGCGGCAGGATTTATCCGAGAGATATTCCACTCCGAGTGGCTCGCTAATGTCGTCGTGGTTCCTAAGAAGGACAAGTCGCTCCGAATGTGCATTGATTTCAAGCACATCAACCGGGCCTGCCCGAAAGATCACTTTCCTCTCCCTCGCATAGATCAAATTGTTGACTCGACCGCGGGATGCGAGAGGTTGTCTTTTTTAGATGCTTACTCCGGGTACCACCAGATCCGTCTGTATGGGCCCGATGAAGTAAAAACAGCTTTCATCACTCCATTCGGGTGCTTCTGCTATATCACCATGCCATTCGGCCTCAAGAATGCCGGAGCCACATTTATGCGAATGATCCAGAAGTGTCTACTCACTCAAATCAGTCGGAATGTGGAAGCTTATATGGATGATATTGTTGTCAAGTCACGAAAAGGTTCCGACCTGCTCGCTGACCTCGCCGAAACATTTGCCAACCTCAGAAGGTATGATATCAAGCTCAATCCATCAAAGTGCACATTTGGAGTTCCTGGTGGCAAGTTACTCGGTTTTCTCGTTTCTGAACGGGGAATCGACGCCAACCCAGAAAAGATTGGCACTATTCTCCGAATGAAACGCCCTGTGCGAGTGCACGATGTCCAGAAGCTTACTGGATGCTTGGCCGCATTAAGTCGATTCATCTCACGACTCGGTGAAAAGGCATTGCCTCTTTACCGACTGATGAAGAAGGCTGACAAGTTCGAGTGGACTCCAGAAGCTGATGCAGCGTTTGCCGAGCTAAAAGCTCTGCTCTCCACCCAGCCGGTGCTTGCTGCTCCAATCAGCAAAGAGCCTCTGTTGCTCTACATCGCAGCCACAGGACAAGTCGTCAGTACTGTGCTAACGGTCGAGTGGGAAGAAGAAGGAAAAGCTCTCAAAGTTCAACGCCCAGTGTATTATTTGTCTGAAGTCTTGACTCCATCCAAGCAGAGATATCCTCATTATCAGAAGCTTGTGTATGGAATATACATGACCACAAAGAAGGTTGCTCATTATTTCTCTGACCATTCAATCACAGTCGTCAGCGACGCTCCACTATCAGAGATTTTGCACAACAGAGATGCAGCTGGTCGAGTGGCCAAATGGGCGATTGAACTTCTTCCCCTTGATATCAAGTTTGAGGCAAAGAAAGCCATTAAGTCCCAGGCAATAGCAGATTTCCTCGCCGAGTGGATCGAACAGCAGCAGCCGACTGAAGTTCACTCGGAGCATTGGACCATGTTTTTCGATGGTTCTAAGATGTTGAATGGTTCCGGTGCTGGGGTTGTCCTGGTTTCCCCCAGAGGAGATAAGCTCAGATATGTGCTCCAGATTCACTTTGATTCCTCCAACAATGAGGCAGAATATGAGGCCCTCCTATATGGGTTGCGCATGGCCATTTCACTCGGCGTCCGTCGCCTAATGGTCTATGGCGACTCGGATTTAGTGGTCAATCAGGTGATGAAAGAGTGGGACGTGAGAAGCCCAGCCATGACTGGATACTGCAGTGCAGTGAGGAAGCTGGAGAAGAAGTTCGAGGGGTTGGAGCTCCATCATATACCCCGACTGAAAAATCAAGCAGCTGATGATCTAGCAAAGATAGGTTCCAAGAGAGAAGCCATTCCGAGTGGTGTGTTCTTGGAGCATATACACACTCCGTCAATCAAAGAAGATCCTTTCACCGAAGAAACTCCGCAGCCCAAGGGCGCCACAGATCCGACTGAAGTTGAAATCCCAGCGGTGGTCGACTTGATCATGGAGGTTTTGGTGGTCATTCCCGACTGGACGATTCCGTATGTCGCATATATCTTGAGGAAAGAACTTCCGGAGGATGAGGAAGAGGCTCGACAGATCGTCCGTCGATCTAAGGCCTTTACCGTAATCAAAGGACAATTATACAGAGAAAGCGCGACTGGAGTCGGTCAGAAGTGCATAACACCAGAAGAAGGTCGACTCATCCTCAATGATATTCACTCGGGGACCTGTGGTCATCACGCGTCCTCTCGGACCATCGTGGCCAAAGCATACCGAGCCGGATTTTACTGGCCCAAGGCGAATGAGATGGCAAAAGAGATAGTAGATAAGTGCGAGGGATGTCAGTTCTACTCGAATATGTCGCACAAGCCTGCGTCAGCTTTGAAGACCATCCCGCTCGTCTGGCCTTTTGCAGTTTGGGGGCTGGACATGATCGGTCCTTTGAGAACAGGATGAAGTGGCTTCACGCATTTACTGGTGGCAGTCGACAAGTTCACCAAGTGGATCGAGGCTAAACCAATCAAGAGCCTTGACACCGGTACTGCTGTTAGCTTCATCAGGGAACTAATATTCAGATATGGAGTCCCGCACAGCATCATTACGGATAATGGGTCGAACTTTGACTCAGAGGAATTCAGAGCTTTCTGCGACTCCCAGGGCACACGGGTCGACTACGCATCAGTCGCCCATCCGCAGTCGAATGGACAAGCAGAGCGAGCTAATGGACTGATTCTCAAGGGACTGAAGCCTCGACTGATGCGTGATCTCAAACACGCGGCTGGAGCTTGGGTCGACGAACTTCCATCTGTACTCTGGGGACTGCGGACCACGCCTAATCGGTCGACCGGAAGAACTCCATTCTTCTTGGTCTATGGAGCTGAAGCAGTCTTGCCGAGTGATCTTCTCCACAATGCTCCTCGAGTTGAAATCTACAACGAAGCAGAAGCTGAACAAGCGCGGCAGGACGCAGTCGACCTTTTAGAGGAAGAAAGGGAGATGGCTCTGATCCGGTCGACCATCTACCAACAAGATCTGCGGCGTTTCCATGCCCGAAACGTGAGAGGTCGAGCCTTCCAGGAAGGAGATTTGGTTCTCCGAGTGGATCAGCACAAACCACACAAGCTTGCTCCTTCTTGGGAAGGCCCCTTCATCGTCACCAAGGTTCTCCACAACGGGGCGTACCGTCTTTACAACGTCGAGCATAATATCGACGAGCCCCGAGCTTGGAACGCGGAGCTACTCCGCCCGTTTTACACTTAAGCTTTATCACTCGGATGAGTTGCAATAAAATACTTCTGTAGTTCATGGACCTCAAAATAATAAGTGTCATAGTTCCTCCATAATATCTGTCACTTTTTATTTTTTGTCCAATGAAATTCCCCTCAGTGGGTGACTTAGCTGCGAATCCGTTTCGCCTAAGTTTGTAAAAATCCTACCGAGTGGTGAGCCAGACTCCCACTCGGAGGCTTAGCTGCGAATCCGTTTCGCCTAAGTTTGTAAAAATCCTACCGAGTGGTGAGCCAGACTCCCACTCGGAGGCTTAGCTGCGAATCCGTTTCGCCTAAGTTATCAAAATCCTACCGAGTGGTAAGCCAGCCTTCCACTCGGAGGCTTAGCTGCAGCCTCGTGCTCGCCTAAGTTATAAAAATCCTACCGAGTGGTAAGCCAGCCTTCCACTCGGAGGCTTAGCTGCAGCCTCGTGCTCGCCTAAGTTATAAAAATCCTACCGAGTGGTAAGCCAGCCTTCCACTCGGAGGCTTAGCTGCAGCCTCGTGCTCGCCTAAGTTATAAAAATCCTACCGAGTGGTAAGCCAGCCTTCCAATCGGAGGCTTAGCTGCAGTCCAAGCACTCGCCTAAGTTGTGAAAATCCTACCAAGTGAAGAGCAATCCTCTCACTTGGGGGCTTAGCTGCGGCCCTGTGCTCGCCTAAGTTACAAAATCCTACCGAGTGAAGAGCAACCCTCTCACTCGGGGGCTTAGCTGCAGCCCAGTGCTCGTCTAAGTGGACTAAAGAATAAGTCGATTGCAGCACAGGCACCTTGCTTTGAACCTGCAAAAGACATTCCGAGCCGAAGGCAATCGTATTCAAGCGCCAAATTCAAGTTTGAATTGATATCTAAAGGAACCAAAAGTGCTCAGGCGTCAAGCCTGTTAAGGTTTGTCGGTTACAATTCCACTCGGCATACCGAGGCAAATTTAAAGCGTCGAGCCAGAAGAAGTTTTTTACCCCTCCTGTGGAGGGCTGGAAGGTGCAACAAATTCATCAAGGTCAATCCCGTCGGCGATCCGAGTGGCAGCTGCAAGGAAAGTTTCCATAAAGGATCTGAAGTCGTGCTTCTTGGTATTGGCCACCCGAAGGGCCGCCAGCTTCTCTTCTCGCGCATCTTTGCAGTGGACTCGGGCCAGACACAGAGCGACATCTGCACCACACCGAGCCGAGGACTTCTTCCACTCCTGCACTCGACCAGGGATCGTGTTCAAGCGGGCCATCAGCGACTCAAGGTCATTCTGAAGTGTCTCCTCAGGCCAGAGCGTCGAGTCGATGCGAGATGTGGCGGCCTTCAGCCTTGCGAGATAGTCCACGACAGCTGCGACACGAGACTCCAGTC
>NC_041389.1:485510963-485528439 GCF_002162155.2 Triticum dicoccoides | reverse complement strand
GGGTCGACTACGCATCAGTCGCCCATCCGCAGTCGAATGGGCAAGCAGAGCGAGCTAATGGACTGATTCTCAAGGGACTGAAGCCTCGACTGATGCGTGATCTCAAACACGCGGCTGGAGCTTGGGTCGACGAACTTCCATCTGTACTCTGGGGACTGCGGACCACGCCTAATCGGTCGACCGGAAGAACTCCATTCTTCTTGGTCTATGGAGCTGAGGCAGTCTTGCCGAGTGATCTTCTCCACAATGCTCCTCGAGTTGAAATCTACAGCGAAGCAGAAGCTGAACAAGCGCGGCAGGACGCAGTCGACCTTTTAGAGGAAGAAAGGGAGATGGCTCTGATCCGGTCGACCATCTACCAACAAGATCTGCGGCGTTTCCACGCCCGAAATGTGAGAGGTCGAGCCTTCCAGGAAGGGGATTTGGTTCTCCGAGTAGATCAGCACAAACCACACAAGCTTGCTCCTTCTTGGGAAGGCCCTTTCATCGTCACCAAGGTTCTCCACAACGGGGCGTATCGTCTTTACAACGTCGAGCATAATATCGACGAGCCCCGAGCTTGGAACGCGGAGCTACTCCGCCCGTTTTACACTTAAGCTTTATCACTCGGATGAGTTGCAATAAAGTACTTCTGTAGTTCATGGACCCCAAAATAATAAGTGTCATAGTTCCTCCATAATATCTGTCACTTTTTATTTTTTGTCCAATGAAATTCCCCTCAGTGGGTGACTTAGCTGCGAATCCGTTTCGCCTAAGTTTGTAAAAATCCTACCGAGTGAAGAGCAACCCTCTCACTCGGGGGCTTAGCTGCGAATCCGTTTCGGCTAAGGTATCAAATTCCTACCGAGTGGTGAACCAGACTCCCACTCGGAGGCTTAGCTGCGAATCCGTTTCGCCTAAGTTATCAAAATCCTACCGAGTGAAGAGCAACCCTCTCACTCGGGGGCTTAGCTGCAGTCCAAGCACTCGCCTAAGTTGTAAAAATCCTACCGAGTGGTAAGCCAGCCTTCCACTCGGAGGCTTAGCTGCAGCCTCGTGCTCGCCTAAGTTATAAAAATCCTACCGAGTGGTAAGCCAGCCTTCCACTCGGAGGCTTAGCTGCAGTCCAAGCACTCGCCTAAGTTGTAAAAATCCTACCGAGTGGTAAGCCAGCCTTCCACTCGGAGGCTTAGCTGCAGCCTCGTGCTCGCCTAAGTTATAAAAATCCTACCGAGTGGTAAGCCAGCCTTCCACTCGGAGGCTTAGCTGCAGCCTCGTGCTCGCCTAAGTTATAAAAATCCTACCGAGTGAAGAGCAACCCTCTCACTCGGAGGCTTAGCTGCAGTCCAAGCACTCGCCTAAGTTGTAAAAATCCTACCGAGTGGTAAGCCAGCCTTCCACTCGGAGGCTTAGCTGCAGCCTCGTGCTCGCCTAAGTTATAAAAATCCTACCGAGTGAAGAGCAACCCTCTCACTCGGAGGCTTAGCTGCAGTCCAAGCACTCGCCTAAGTTGTGAAAATCCTACCGAGTGAAGAGCAATCCTCTCACTCGGGGGCTTAGCTGCGGCCCTGTGCTCGCCTAAGTTACAAAAATCCTACCGAGTGAAGAGCAACCCTCTCACTCGGGGGCTTAGCTGCAGCCCAGTGCTCGTCTAAGTGGACTAAAGAATAAGTCGATTGCAGCACAGGCACCTTGCTTTGAACCTGCAAAAGACATTCCGAGCCAAAGGCAATCGTATTCAAGCGCCAAAATTCAAGTTTGAATTGATATCTAAAGGAACCGAAAGTGCTCAGGCGTCAAGCCTGTTAAGGTTTGTCGGTTACAATTCCACTCGGCATACCGAGGCAAATTTAAAGCGTCGAGCCAGAAGAAGTTTTTTACCCCTCCTGTGGAGGGCTGGAAGGTGCAACAAATTCATCAAGGTCAATCCCGTCGGCGATCCGAGTGGCAGCTGCAAGGAAAGTTTCCATAAAGGATCTGAAGTCGTGCTTCTTGGTATTGGCCACCCGAAGGGCCGCCAGCTTCTCTTCTCGCGCATCTTTGCAGTGGACTCGGGCCAGACACAGAGCGACATCTGCACCACACCGAGCCGAGGACTTCTTCCACTCCTGCACTCGACCAGGGATCGTGTTCAAGCGGGCCATCAGCGACTCAAGGTCATTCTGAAGTGTCTCCTCAGGCCAGAGCGTCGAGTCGATGCGAGATGTGGCGGCCTTCAGCCTTGCGAGATAGTCCACGACAGCTGCGACACGAGACTCCAGTCGGAAAACATCCATGGCAACTTCGTCGTTCACCGGAGAATTGACGGGGTCAAGGTTTGGCTCCAGTCGGCTGGTTTCCTCTTCGAAGTTTTGACAAAATTCTGCAAGGGTGATCACTAAGTCAAGGGGATAGTTGAATGGAAGAAGCCACAGTTGGAAATATTTGCCAAACATGGAGGTTTACCTTCAAGCATAAGAAACAGCTTCTTGGCAAGGCCACTCAGGAAGGCCTCCAGTTCAGTTTTCTTCTCAGTCAATTTGCTGACTTGGTCGGTCAAGGCAGCTTTGTCAGTTCTCAGTCGACTGACTTCCTTGTTGGCAATCCCAAGAGCAGTTTTCAGATTGGTATTGTCTTGTTCGAGCTTGGTGACTGAAGCTAACTTCTCGTCAACAAGCTTGATCTTCTCAGCTAGCTCAAGGTCTTTCTTCTGCTGGGCCTCCCTTACCTTGCCTGCAAGTTACAGCAAGATCAGGTGCTGAAACAAGCAAGGGGAAAAGCAGTCGTCAGGGTCTCACCAAACATACCTTCGGTCTCCTCCTTTGCCTTTGTCAGCTTCTCCTGAACCAGCTTCAAGCTCAGCTCGACTTGAGTATGTTTTTGTTCCAGCTCTGAGTAGCGAGCCACAAGATCACAGGAGTTCTGCGAAGAACCAATCGACTAAACGTCAAATGTAACTCACTTCCGAGTGAAAAAGGGAAAAACACACGTTTCTAAGACTACAGCCGAATACAAGCATTCGACCGTAGTCTCGGGGGCTACACCCAGTGGGTGCACTCAGCGTGCCCCCACTAATCCTGTTGAAGACAAAGTCGACCAGTCGACCTCAAAAAAAAAAAAAACAGTGTGCGAGACGCATTCTCTAAGACTGTGATCAACTGCAAGCAGTCGACCACAGTCTCGGGGACTACACCCAGCGGGTGCACTCAGCGTGCCCCCACCGCTTTGCGAAATCCAGTCGACCAGTCGACTGACAGAAAGATTGACATCATAAAGCCTAAGGCCGACTGCCAGCAGTCGACCTTAGCCTTGGGGACTACACCTAGTGGGTGCACTCAGCGTGCCCCCACCGGTTTGCGAAATCCAGTCGACCAGTCGACTGACAGAAAGATTGACATCATAAAGCCTAAGGCCGACTGCCAGCAGTCGACCTTAGCCTTGGGGACTACACCCAGCGGGTGCACTCAGCGTGCCCCCGCTAACACGGAGTTTATTCGACACACCCAGTGGGTGACTAATATAAATTCCGGAAAAGAAAAGTTTTTGGTAGCATATCCAACAGAACAAACAGCGGTCGACTGACCTGGACATTGCTTTGGAGGGCAGAACTGGCGTCATAAGCTGCCTGGCTCGCGTCCCGGATGGTCTTCAGCTGCTCCATCATGAGTCCCGCCTGGCGTATCGCCTCCTTCGCTGCGCCAGCTTGGTCCTCCGGGACGTGGTGCATCATGAAGAGGGAAGGCTGCTGAGCACTCGTCAGTGGATTCGCGAAGGTCACCGTGTGTCGAGTGGTGTTCTCTTCCTCCACAGTCAGAATTTCAGGCGCCGGCACATCCTGAGGCACCTTACTGGCGGACGCTTTCCGACTCCTCCTGTGCTTCAGCGGCTCTTCATCCTCATCATCATCAGGAAGATCGATAACAGTGTTGGGTGGAGCTGCGGAGAAGGATCAGGATCAGAGATCGCGAGTCAGTCGACTAAGAATGGTATTAAGAACACAGTACCTGGATTCGAAGTTGCTGCATCCTCCATCTCGTGGTCATCGGCCCGGGCCGAGGTCTCAGAAGTAGCAGCACTGCAACTCCAAAGGATCAGTCGACTAACCTCAGCGTCGACCAGAGATAAAGTTCGCACAGAATAAGAAAATATGAGCAACACAATTACCCTGATATGGTGGGGATGGACACCTTCATCTTCGGTAGGAGCTTGGTCGGCTTCGATGAGGCCGCCCTGGGCTGCTTCGGCGCCTTTTCAGTCGGCGCCGGAGAGGTGGTCCGAGGGCGCTTGGTCGACTGAGTGGCGGTCGCAACCCCCTTACCACGTTCGGTCGAAGGGTCGTGGACAAGCTTCGACCGCCTTTCTGAGCGCGGTGGAACGACCTCCTCCTCCTCTTCTTCCTCGTCCTCGATGTCATCTTCATCACCTTCATCATCATCATCGTCGTCATCATCCCCTGCAGCATCCGAGTCCCATTCCTCCTCTTCCTGGCTCTCGCCCCCACTCGCCTCGCCCCCGCTCGCCTCGCCTTCCTCAGTCGAAGCTTGTGCCCCATTGGGCATCGAGTACAACTCGGTGAAGGCCTAGCAGATGCCCAAACAAGGATCAGTCGACCAGTCGGCAGGGTTAGCAGAAATGAATACGACAAGGACACAATGGAAAGCAGAGCAAGTGTACCTTGTTTGGGTCGCTGTTGTGGTCGAGTGGAGGAATCCTTCTGGCTCCGCGCGGGTTGTCCCTGTTTCCGGTAACGGCTACCATCCATCTTTCCAGAGTGGCATCGTCGACTTCTTCTGGATGGACCCTAGTCTCGTCTTCGGGCCCGCAGTACAACCACATGCAGTGGCTCCGGAATTGAAGGGGTTGGATGCGACGCCTGAGGAAGACCTCCAGAAGATCCATGCCCGTCACCCCCTCCCGAACCAACTGCACCACGCGCTCCATCAACGTCTTCACGTCGGCTTTCTCCTCCGGAATCAGCTTCAGAGGGGAGGGCTTGTTCACTCGGTCCATGGTAAACGGAGGGAGTCCACTCGACTGCCCTGGCGTCGACTGGACCTGACAGTAGAACCAAGTCGACTGCCAGCCTCTGACGGACTCGGGAAAGGACATGGGCGGGAAGGTGCTATTATTCCTCACCTGAATCCCCAGGCCCCCACACATTTGGACGACTCGGGTCTTCTCATCACCTGGGCTCGCCTTCTTCACGGTCTGAGAGCGACACGTGAAGATACGTTTGAACAAACCCCAGTGCGGTCGACAGCCCAAGAAACCCTCACACATGGACACGAACGCAGCAAGATAGGCAATGGAGTTTGGGGTAAAGTGGTGGAGCTGCGCTCCAAAGAAATTCAAGAAGCCACGGAAGAAAATGCTTGGCGGCAAGGAAAACCCACGATCAACATGAGTGGCCAGAAGCACACACTCACCCTCTTCTGGCTGTGGCTGCCACTCCTTCCCCGGCAACCTCGCAGCTCCATGAGGGATCAAGCCCTCGTTGGCCATGTCGAGGAGGTCCTTCTCCGTGATGGTCGACTGGATCCAGTCTCCTTGGACCCAGCCTTTCGGCAGGCGGGATCTGGACGAGGACCCTCTGCGGCTGGTGGATCTCCCCTTCGCCTTCTCCGATGCCGACGCCTTCTTGGCACGCTCCAGCGCCGCCACCTTCTCCTTGGCCATGGTCACCGGTGAGATGCACGAAGGGAAGTGGTGCGGGGGCGAGAGCGAGCACGCTGAGCAGGGAGGAAGGAAGCAGAGGGAGAGAGGGAGAATGCTGAGGCGCAGCACAGAAATCCTCGCTGGGCACATTTATAAGGTCCCTTCCGAGTGGCTGACATGTGGGCCCGGTCGATCTAATCATATCTGGGAGCAGTTATGAGGACTGGATACGTGGCGAAAAAGGCGGCGCGGAGATCGAGGCGTCTATGCCCCGTCCCATCCGAACGCCGCGGTCTGCCCCGCTTCGCGCGCGCCCCCAAATTTCGCACCCCGCGGAATCCGCGAGCAACAAATCAGTCTGTCAGACGCGGTGTTTCCGGCGATCCGTCGCTCGGAGATCGTCGAAGCTCGAAAGATCACTCGACGCAAAAATAGAATGGATCGAGTCGACCGAAGACAAATTGCTCCCTGTCAACGAAGAGATTCTTTGATCCAGAACAGCGCACAACTAGAGCGCAAAGGTTAATCGGAAACGACATCGACTCCTTCTTCACTCGAAGCCTCAATCCATTCGGGGGCTAATGATGGGGTTATGTACCTAGGGTAGGGTCATGGACCTGTTCCAAGTAACTTACCCTAGGGCATCCCTAGAAGAGGTCGCCTTCCAGTCGACCAACGAGGATTCACTCGACTGGCCTGAAGGACTCGACCACGAAGACTCACTCGACCACCAGGAGGTCAAGAGGCACTCTGCACCGCAACGGCCTGTAATTAAGTAGACTTTATGATAGTAAAGGCACTTTATGTGGGGCGTTACCAGTAACGCCCCAGACTTAACTCACCTTAAACCCTCTCCTACGTGGGCTGGCTGGGGTCCTGGCGCACTCTATATAAGCCACCCCCCTCCACAGGCAGAAGGGTTCGGCACCTTGTAATCCATACATTGATAATCCACTCGACCGCCTCCGGGCTCCGAGACGTAGGGCTGTTACTTCTTCCGAGAAGGGCCTAAACTCGTACATCCCTTGTGCTTACAACCTCTCCATAGCTAGGACCTTGCCTCTCCATACCTACCCCCCACTCTACTGTCAGGCTTAGAACCACGACAACGTATACTATACGTATAGAGAGAACTCGCGACACGCTAGCTAGTAAGAAAATGAAGGAAACCATTAAGTACATAAGATCGTCATGAACATATATAGAGAGAAGTGATCAACCTCTCCTTCTCCGAGAGATTGGTTGAACAACAAGTTTTCGTATATCTATCTGACGCTACATATATACAATATAAGATCTATTATAATCCTTAAAATCTGAAGTCAAGTTCCACATGGTATTCTCCGGCTTTATTGATGACGTGGCCAAGAAAGAATCCCGCCAATTCTTCTTGAATTGCTTTTATGCGATCATGTGGTAGGAGCTCATCCCGCAGTTGCGAGATCTAAATCGAAGAAGAGGGTCAATACATGTGTATGAATGAAACTCAACACAAATGATGGTAATAAAATACAATTGTGAATATTTTTTCTTACGCACTTGATATTTTTTTTCAGTGTAGCACCACTTATTCTTGGCCGTCTTGTTGTAGATGAACTCACAAACGTAGTATCCACCAAAATTATTTTCTTGTTCCTGCCACAAGCACTTTACGAGAAATAATGGTCAATCAAACTGATAAGCAAGCATGCTAAATGGTATTGATGAAACTAGCTACAATCAATGGGGGATGCGCGGAACTAGGTAGTAGTACTTACTTTTGGTTGTTTAAGTGTCAGCTCGGTTGGCAGTCCCGGAGAAATTATGGTGAACTCTTTCCAAACTCTGCCAGAAAAAGAAAATAATTACTTGATATCAGGAAATGAACAAAGTTGCCGATATGGTGCGATAATGATCGATTGAACTTACTTCTAGAGCACTCCAGTCATGTTCGCATAGTCCTCGGGATCTTTTTGTCTCGAGTCTAAGACGGTTACTTCTCCCTTCTCAAGCTTAATCACTAGGAGAATAAAGTGGAAGGTGCGCACACATGCACAACTCATTAGTGACATGACTATAACCTCGAGTAATAAGGGAAACCGAATATGCACAAGACAGTAACACTCACTTGAAGTTGTAAGGAAAGAGTATTTTATCTTTGGTTTGATTTTTGAGCAACGATTTGAGCAAGTTGTCCTCGGTTTCTATGACATTCTTTTGAACCGTCCATTCATGTATGACATTTGGGTTAATGAACCCAATGTCATAGATTTGTGCTTTTCTGCATTCGACGATCTCCAATTTGCATAATATAGTGAGGATAATTATATATACATGCAATGAAAGAGCTGAGCTATATATATAGAGACTTAATTACAGAAAGTAGTACCTACAGATAGTAGCAATCCACAAGTGATTTGTCGAGGGCCTTTTGATTGTAGAACTGGAAAAACTCGTCAAAATCAACAGTTAATAGTTCTTGGCCAATGAAGTCGTGGTCCTCTTTAATCAGCATAAAAAAAGCATCCTTCCCAGACTCGCTGCAGGTTTTCATGTACCAGTCATGGAATCTTCGCATCATCGTTGTTAGAACAAGAGTATCTTTGACGGGAGGCTTCCCATAATGGTATTTGAATTCGTCCACCTCCATTGTTTCAAAATCTACATCGTCAGGCAGGTAATCACCAATAGTGAAACCGGGTAGCAGCGACTCATTTGCGACGATATCGCTAGATACCTTGAACGGGGGGAATGATTGTTTCTCTTGTTCTTCGAGCTGGGGAATTTTCTTCCCACTTCTTCGTTCTTTTATCCTTTTGTCAGTTGAAGTACTTCCCGACTGGCGCGCTTCTTGAAATGTCTTTTTAAGACAACGGAGATGGTTGTTATCCGGCAAACGCGGTGGTGGTCGCTTCAGGGCATTGATAGTGCGCTTCGCTTTCACTGGATCTATCTTCTCCTCTGGAGGTGGATGTTTCATAGATTTTCGCGTTTTAAAGAAGTCCTTCACTTGGGCTTGAACAATCTGCTCGTTTTCTTCCATGGTCATCTCGTATGGTAACTTCCCTACATGCTTGAGAGATGGACCGAATCTGTATTGCGTCCCATCTCTGGCTGTACTGCTATTCGTCGGAGCAGCGGCGACTCTCTTCCGTTGCTGCTGACAAGTAGTAGAAGGAGGCGGAGTGGCCCGATGCGCCGTAGCAGCCGGAGCAGCGGTGTCTGTGTTCTGCCATTGCCGACAAGGCAGGCTGCTCGGACGCGCCGGAGCAGGCGGAGAAGGAGGCGGGGTGACGTCCTCATGCTCCGGATAAGGAGGCGGAGTGCCCTGATCACTCGTCGGAGGAGGAGAAGGAGGAGGTGGAGGAGGCGGAGTGCCCTGACTCGCAGGAGGAGGAGGCGAAGGCGTGAAGTTCAGAAGCTTGATGTGCTCCTTCCAACATAGACATGGAGTCTTCAGAGCAAGACCCAGCCGAGTCTCCCCTTCACCTGTAGGGTGGTCAAGCTGGAGCTCCCCAAATCCCTCTGTTATTTCATCCACCATCACAACAACATAGCCTTGTGGAATCGGAAGGCAGTGAAAAGTTGCATCGGGTTCAGGAGGTGCAACAGAGCCGATAGCCGCCTTGACTTTGAGGTTCTGCCATTGCGTCATAAGCTGGCATTGGTGAGCCTCCGTGATAGCATCCACGGGGTAGCTAGGAGCTATGAAGTCAGGATGCTGAACAAGCTCGGTGGAAGCCTGATACGTCCATTTTGCATCATGCTTTTATATCAATATTTATTGCATTATGGGCTGTTATTACTTATATCTCAATACTTATGGCTACTCTCTTATTTTACAAGGTTTACCATGAATAGGGGGGATGCCGGCAGCTGGAATTCTGGTTGGAAAAGGAGCAAACATTGGAAACCTCTTCTGCATTGCTCCAAAAGTCCTGAAACTCCACGAAACATATTTTTGGATTTATTAAGAATTTTTGAGCGAAAGAAATACATCAGGGGGCCCACACCCTGGCCAGGAGGGTGGGGGGCGCGCCCCCCCTACTGGGCGCGCCCCTGTCTCCTGGGCCCCCCTGGTGGCCCTCCGGTGTCCATCTTCTGCTATATGGGGGCTTTTATCCTGGAAAAAAATCGTGGCAAGCTTACGGGACAAAACTCCGCCGCCACGAGGCGAAACCTTGGCGGAATCAATCTAGGGCTTTGGCAGAGCTGTTCTGCCAGGGACACTTCCCTCCGGGAGGGGGAAATCATCACCAATGTCATCACCAACGATCCTCTCATCGGGAGGGGGTCAATCTCCATCAACATCTTCACCATCACCATCTCCTCTCCAAACCCTAGTTCATCTCTTGTATCCAATCTTGTATCAAAACCACAATTTGGTACCTGTGGGTTGCTAGTAGTGTTGATTACTCCTTGTAGTTGATGCTAATTGGTTTACTTGGTGGAAGATCATATGTTCAGATCCTTTATGCACATTATTACTCCTCTGATTATGAACATGAATATGCTTTGTGAGTAGTTACGTTTGTTCCCGAGGACATGGGTGAAGTCTTGCTATTATTAGTCATGTGAATTTGGTATTCATTCGATATTGTGATGAGATGTATGTTGTCTTTTCCTCTAGTGGTGTTATGTGAACGTCGACTACATGACACTTCACAATTATTTGGGCCTATAGGAAGGCATAGGGAAGTAATAAGTAGATGATGGGTTGCTAGAGTGACAGAAGCTTAAACCCTAGTTTATGCGTTGCTTCGTTAGGGGCTGATTTGGATCCATATGTTTAATGCTGTGGTTAGGTTTACCTTAATACTTTTGTTGTAGTTGCGGATGCTTGCAATAGGGGTTAACCATAAGTGGGATGCTTGTCCAAGTAAGGGCAGTACCCAAGCACTGGTCCACCCACATATCAAATTATCAAAGTACCGAACGCGAATCATATGAAGGTGATGAAACTAGCTTGACGATAATTCCCATGTGTCCTTGGGAGCTCCTTTCTCATTATTAGAAATTATCCAAGCTTATCCTTTGCTACATAAAGGATTGGGCCACCTTGCTGCACTTTATTTACTTTATTTACTTGTTACTCCTTACTATTTATCTTATCACAAAACTATCTATCACCTACAATTTCAGTGCTTGCAGAGAAAACCTTACTAAAAACCGCTTATCATTTCCTTCTGCTCCTCATTGGGTTCGACACTCTTACTTATCAAAAAGACTACGATAGATCCCATACACTTGTGGGTCATCAAGACTCATTTCTGGCGCCGTTGCTGGGGAGTGTAGCGCTTTTGGTGAGTGGAACTTGGTAAGGAAACATTTATATAGTGTGCTGAAATTTTCTGTTACTTGTCACTATGGAAACTAATCCTTTGAGGGGCTTGTTCGGGGTATCTTCACCCCAACTTGAAGAGCAAAGAGTTGCTCCTCAACCTACTGAACTTTATGAAAATATTTATTTTGTGATTCCTTCGGGTATGATAGAGAAACTGCTAGTTAATCCATTTACAGGAGATGGAACATTGCATCCCGATTTACACCTTATCTTTGTGGATAAAGTTTGTGGATTATTTAAGCTTGCAGGTATTCCCGATGATGTTTTCAAAAGTAAGGTCTTCCCTTTATCTTTGAAGGGAGATGCATTGACATGGTATAGGCTATGTGATGATACGAGATCTTGGAATTATAAGCAATTGAAGTTGGAATTTCACCAGAAGTTCTATCCTATGCATCTTGTTCATCGTGATCATAATTACATATATAATTTCTGGCCTCATGAAGGAGAAAGCATCGCTCAAGCTTGGGGGAGGCTTAAGTCAATGTTATATTCATGCCCCAATCATGAGCTCTCCCGGGAAATGATTATTCAAAATTTTTATGCTTGGCTTTCTCTTAATAATCGCAACCTGCTCGATACTTCCTGTGCTAGTTCTTATATGCTGAAGACTACTGATTTCAAATGGGAGTTATTGGACAGAATTAAATGCAACTCCAAAGATTGGGGTTCCGATGATGGTAAGGAGTCAGGTATGACACCTAAGTTTGATTGTGTTAAATCTTTTATGGATACCGATGCTTTTCGTGGATTTAGCGCTAAGTATGGACTTGACTCTGAGATAGTAGCTTCTTTCTGTGAATCTTTTGCTACTCACATTGATCTCCCTAAAGAGAAGTGGTTTAAATATAATCCTCCTGTTGAAGTGAAAGTAGTTGCACCTATTACAGTTGAAGAAAAGACTATCACCTATAGTGATCCTATTGTTCCTACTACTTATGTTGAGAAACCCCATTTCCTATTAGGATAAAGGATCATGCTAAAACTTTGACTATTGTTCGTAAGAGTAATACTAGGACTTATACACCTCCTGAGCAAATCAATGTTGAACCTAGTATTGCTACGGGTAAAGATCTATTAGATGATGATTTAGATGGGCATGTTATTTATTTCTGTGATGAAACTACTAATATTGCTAGACCAGATACTAAGATACATAGACCTATCATAGGCATGCCTGTTATTTCTGTTAAAATAGGAGATCATTGTTACCATGGTTTATGTGATATGGGTGCTAGTGCTAGCGCGATACCTTATGATTTGTATAAACAAATTATGCACGACATTGCACCCGTTGAATTATAAGACATTGATGTTACTATTAAGCTTGCTAATAGGGATACCATTAAACCAGTTGGGATTGTTAGAGATGTTGAAGTTTTGTGCGGGAAAGTTAAATACCCTGCTGATTTTCTTGTTCTTGCTTCCCCACAAGATTGCTTCTGTCCAATTATTTTTGGTAGACCCTTCTTGCATACAGCTAGTTCTAAGATTGATTGTGAAAAAGATACTGTCACCATTGGCTTAGATGGTATGTACCATGAGTTTAACTTTGCTAATTTTCGTAGACAACCTCGTGATAGGGAACCACCTAGTAAGGATGAGATTATTGGTCTTGCTTCCATTGTTGTGCCTCCTACTATCCGTTAGAACAATATTTGCTAGACCATGAAAATGATATGTTTATGAGGGAAAGAAGGGAAATAGATGAAGTATTCCTTAAACAGGAACCTATGCTGAAACATAATCTTCCTGTTGAAATTCTTGGGGATCCCCCTCCACCCAAGGGTGATCCCGTGTTTGAACTCAAACCTTTACCTGATAATCTTAAGTATGCTTATCTTGATGAAAAGAAAATATATCCTATTATTATTAGTGCTAACCTTTCAGAGCAAGAAGAAGAAAATTATTGAAAACTCTGAAGAAGCACCGAGCTGCTATTGGATATACTCTGGATGATCTTAAGGGCGTTAGTCCCACGTTATGCCAACACAAAATTAAATTGGAGGATAATGCCAAACCAGTTAGAGATCCTCAACGATGACTAAATCCCAAGAGGAAAGAAGTGGTAAGAAAGGAGATACTAAAGCTCCTTGAGGCAGGTATAATTTATCCCGTTACTGATAGTGATTGGGTAAGCCCTGTCCATTGTGTTCCTAAAAAGGGAGGTATTACCGTTGTTCCTAATGATAAAGATGAATTGATCCCGCAAAGAATTATTACAGGTTATAGGATGGTAATTGATTTCTATAAATTAAATAAGGCTACTAAGAAAGATCATTACCCTTTACCTTTTGTTGATCAAATGTTAGAAAGACTATCCAAACACACACATTTTTGCTTTCTCAATGGTTATTCTGGTTTCTCTCAAATACCTGTGTCAGCGGGAGATCAATCAAAAACTACTTTTACTTGCCCTTTCGATACTTTTGCTTATAGACGTATGCCTTTTGGTTTATGTAATGCACCTGCTACCTTTCAAAGATGCATGATGGCTATATTCTCTGATTTTTGTGAAAAGATTTGTGAGGTATTCATGGATGACTTCTCCGTTTATGGATCCTCTTTTGATAATTGTTTGAGCAACCTTGATCGAGTTTTGCAGAGATGCGAAGACACTAGTCTCGTTCTAAATTGGGAAAAGTGTCACTTTATGGTTAATGAAGGCATTATTTTGGGGCATAAGATTTCCAAGAGAGGTATTGAAGTTGACAAAGCCAAAGTTGATGCTATTGAAAAGCTGCCATGTCCCAAGGACATAAAAGGTATAAGAAGTTTCCTTGGTCATGCCGGTTTTTATAGGAGGTTCATTAAGGACTTTTCTAAGATCTCTAGGCCTCTGACTAATTTGTTGCAAAAAGATATTCCTTTTATCTTTGATGATGATTGTGTAGAAGCATTTGAAATACTTAAGAAAGCTTTGATCACTGCACCTGTTGTTCAACCACCTAATTGGAATTTACCTTTTGAAATTATGTGTGATGCTAGTGATTATGCTGTAGGTGCTGTTCTAGGGAAAAGAGTTGATAAGAAATTGAATGTTATGCAGTATGCTAGTAAGACTCTTGATACTGCCCAAAGGAATTATGCTACTACTGAAAAAGAATTCTTAGCAGTTGTGTTTGCATGTGATAAGTCTAGACCTTATATTGTTGATTCCAAAGTTACTATTCACACTGATCATGCTGCTATTAAATATCTTATGGAAAAGAAAGACGCTAAGCCTAGACTCATTAGATGGGTTCTCCTGCTCCAAGAATTTGATTTGCATATTATTGATAAAAAGGGAGCCGAGAACCCCGTTGCAGACAACTTGTCTAGGTTAGAGAATGTTCTTGATGACCCACTGCCTATTGATGATACCTTTCCTAATGAACAATTAGCAGTCATTAATGCTTCTCATACTGCTCCATGGTATGCTGATTATGCTAATTATATTGTTCCTAAGTTTATACCACCTAGTTTCACATACCAGCAAAAGAAAAAGTTCTTTTATGATTTAAGACATTACTTTTGTTATGACCCACACCTTTATAAAGAAGGAGTAGATGGTGTTATTAGACGTTGTGTGCCTAAGCATGAACATGAACAGATCCTACGCAAGTGTCACTCTGATCCCTATGGAGGACACCATGCTGGAGATAGAACTGCACATAAGGTACTACAATCTGTTTTTTATTGGCCTACTCTCTTCAAAGATGCCCGTAAGTTTGTTTTATCTTGTGATGAATGCCAAAGAATTGGTAATATTAGTAGACGTCAGGAAATGCCTATGAATTACTCTCTTGTTATTGAACCGTTTGATGTTTGGGGCTTTGATTATATAGGACCTTTTCCTGCCTCTAATGGTTATACACATATTTTAGTTGCTGTTGATTACGTTACTAAGTGGGTAGAAGCTATTCCAACTAGTAGTGCTGATCATAACACTTCTAATAAAATGCTTAAAGAAGTTATTTTTTCGAGGTTTGGAGTCCCTAGATATCTTATGACTGATGGTGGTTCACATTTTATTCATGGTGCTTTCCGTAAGATGCTTGCTAAGTATGATGTCAATCATAGAATCACATCTCCTTATCATCCGCAGTCTAGTGGTCAAGTAGAGTTGAGCAATAGAGAGCTCAAATTAATTTTGCAAAAGACTGTGAATAGATCTAGAAAGAATTGGTCCAAAAAACTTGATGATGCATTATGGGCCTATAGAACTGCATACAAAAATCCTATCGGTATGTCTCCATATAAGATGGTTTATGGAAAAGCATGTCATTTACCTCTTGAACTTGAACATAAAGCATATTGGGCTATTAAAGAGCTCAATTATGACTTCAAACTTGCTGGTGAGAAGAGGTTGTTTGATATTAGCTCACTTGATGAATGGAGAGCCCAAGCTTATGAGAATGCCAAGCTATTCAAAGAAAAAGTTAAGCGCTGGCATGATAAAAGGATACAAAAGAATGAGTTTAACGTAGGAGATTATGTGTTATTATTCAACTCTCGTTTAAGATTTTTTGCAGGAAAGCTTCTCTCTAAATGGGAAGGTCCCTACGTTATCGAGGAGGTCTATCATTCTGGTGCAATAAAGATCAACAACTTCGAAGGCACAAGTCCGAGGGTGGTAAACGGTCAAAGAATTAAACATTATATTTCAGGTAATCCTATTAATGTTGAAACTAATATTATTGAAACCGTAACCCCGGTGGAATACATAAGGGACACTTTCTAGAATGTTCTAGACTCCGAAAAGGAATAGGTATGTGGTACGGTAAGTAAACCGACTCCAAAACAACTCCAATGGCAATTTTTATCAGTTTTGGATTATTTAAGAATTTTAGGAAGAAAGAAGTAGTCCAAAAGGGACACGAGGCCCCCACGAGAGTGGAGGGCGCGCCCACCCTTACTGGGCGCGCCCCCTGTCTCGTGGGCAGCTCGTGTGCCTCCCGAACTCCGTTTTCTTGCACGTTACGTATTTTGGTCGGTAAAAATTAATTATCTATACTCCCAAAGGTTTTGACCACCGTATCACGCTAATATCCTCTGTTTTTGTTTCGAGATGTTCCTGCTGCAGGTAAGCAACATGTCATCTCAAGATTCGGAGGGAGAAAGCTATGTGGCTAATTACCTTGCAGACCCTAAGGTCTACGGGGACTTGGACCATAGTGGCTGGACCACGGAAGAAGAAGAAGACTATGAGCCTAAGGGGAAGGATGAAACAAGCTCTGACGAAGATGAAGTTCCACTACCTCAACCGGGGGATATGCATGTGGAGTTTAAAAAGTGAAGTCTACCCGATAGAGTGAAGAAGCCAAAGATCGAGTTTATCCCTTTTTGTCTCTTGCAGAAAAATAAGCAAGAACTATGCAAAAGAGTATTAAGTCTTGAGCAGGAGATCGAAGACCTAAAAGAGAAAAACATTATACTCAAGCGTAAATTGAGGAAGAAGTCACCTTCATCATCAACAACTCCTACTTCACCACCTCCGAGGACATAATCACATGGGTATGGGCACTCTCCTTGGCAACTGCCAAGCTTGGGGGAGGTGCCCCGGTATCGTATCACCATCACTCTCCTATCTTTACCATTTTATTTAGTGCGATCCTTTTAGTAGTATCTTGATCTAGTAGATTGAAGTTTTTGATATCAAGTAGTTTTGAGTTTTTCTTTGTGATCTCTTTTTGTAATCGAGTCCGTGAGCTATCTATAATAAAGATTAGTGTTGAGTCAAGGGCTTTGCTATGTTGCTATGATCTTGAGAAAATAAAAAGAATAAAAGAGTTCATAATTGATCTTATGGATGGTAATAACTTCACACATAGAAAATATGAGGCTTAAAAGTTGTTGAGAGATGATAAGCATAGTTTTGGTCATCATTGCAATTAATAGGAAGTAATAAGGAAAGAGGGGTTTCACATATAAATATACTATCTTGGACATCTTTTATGATTGTGAAGCACTCATTAAGTATGACATGCTAAAAGAGTTGACGTTGGACAAGGAAGACAATGTAATGGTTTATGTTTTCTCGCATCTCGGTTAAAGTATGTTGTCATTGACCTTCCAAACATGTTGAGCTTGCCTTTCCCCCTCATGCTAGCCAAATTCCTAGCACCAAGTAGAGATACTACTTGTGCTTCCAAATATCCTTAAACCCAGTTTTGCCATGAGAGTCCACCATATCTACCTATGGATTGAGTAAGATCCTTAAAGTAAGTTGTCATCGGTGCAAGCAATAAAAATTGCTCTCTAAATATGCATGACTTATTAGTTCGGAGAAAATAAGCTTTATACGATCTTGTTATGGAAGCAATAAAAGCGACGGACTGCATAATAAAGGTCCATACACAAGTGGCAATATAAAGTGACGTTCTTTCGTACTAAGATTTTGTGTATCCAACCCTAAAAGTGCATGACAACCTCTGCTTCCCTCCGCGAAGGGCCTATCTTTTACTTTATGTCCTTACTTTATGTTTTTACTTTTTACTTGAGTCGAGGTGATCTTCACCTTTCCCCATTTTCATTTTATCCTTTGGTAAGCTCCTCGTG
>NC_041389.1:485504579-485510544 GCF_002162155.2 Triticum dicoccoides | reverse complement strand
TGGATGTTCGCTAGCATGGACTATTATTGTTGACATCACCTAAAGGTGAATATGTTGGGAGGCAACATAATAAGCCCCTATCTTTCTCAGTGTCCGGCTGAAACTCCATAACCACAAGTATTGCGTGAGTGTTAGCAATTGTAGAAGATTATATGATAGTTGAGTATGTGGACTTGCTGAAAAGCTATATTCTTGACTCTTTGTGATGTTACGATAAATTGAAATTGCTTCAATGACCAAGATTATAGTTTGCTAGCTTCCAATGAAGTTTCTGAACCATACTTTACATTGTGAATTGATTGTTACTTGAGCATAAGAATTCATATGACAAAATCTATATATGTTTCTGTTATAAGAATGATCATGATGCCCTCATGTTAGTATTTTATTTTTATCGACACCTCTATCTCTAAACATGTGGACATATTTTTTGATATCGGCTTCCGCTTGAGGACAAGCGAGGTCTAAGCTTGGGGGAGTTGATACGTCCATTTTGCATCATGCTTTTATATCAATATTTATTGCATTATGGGCTGTTATTACACATTATATCTCAATACTTATGGCTATTCTCTCTTATGTTACAAGGTTTACCATGAAGAGGGGGGATGCCGACAGCTGGAATTCTGGCTGGAAAAGGAGCAAACATTGGAATTCTATTCTGCACTGCTCCAAAAGTCCTGAAACTCCACGAAACCTATTTTTGGATTTATTAAGAATTTTTGAGCGAAAGAAATACATCAGGGGGCCCACACCCTGGCCAGGAGGGTGGGGGGCGCCCCCCTACTGGGCGCGCCCCTGTCTCCTGGGCCCCCTGGTGGCCCTTCGGTGTCCATCTTCTGCTATATGAGGGCTTTTATCCTGGAAAAAATCGTGGCAAGCTTACGGGACAAAACTCCGCCGCCACGAGGCGAAACCTTGGCGGAATCAATCTAGGGCTTTGGCAGAGCTGTTCTGCCGGGGACACTTCCCTCCGGGAGGGGGAAATCAGCACCAACGTCATCACCAATGATCCTCTCAGCGGGAGGGGGTCAATCTCCATCAACATCTTCACCAGCACCATATCCTCTCCAAACCCTAGTTCATCTCTTGTATCCAATCTTGTATCAAAACCACAATTTGGTACCTGTGGGTTGCTAGTAGTGTTGATTACTCCTTGTAGTTGATGCTAATTGGTTTACTTGGTGGAAGATCATATGTTCAGATCCTTTATGCACATTATTACTCCTCTGATTATGAACATGAATATGCTTTATGAGTAGTTACGTTTGTTCCCGAGGACACGGGTGAAGTCTTGCTATTAGTAGTCATGTGAATTTGGTATTCGTTCGATATTTTGATGAGATGTATGTTGTCTTTTCCTCTAGTGGTGTTATGTGAATGTAGACTACATGAAACCTCACCATTATTTGAGTCTAGAGGAAGGCATAGGGAAGTAATAAGTAGATGATGGGTTGCTAGAGTGACAGAAGCTTAAACCCTAGTTTATGCGTTGCTTCATTAGGGCTAATTTGGATCGATATGTTTAATGCTGTGGTTGGGTTTACCTTAGTACTTTTGTTGTAGTTGCGGATGCTTGCAATAGGGGTTAATCATAAGTGGGATGCTTGTCCAAGTAAGGGCAGTACCCAAGAACTGGTCCACCCACATATCAAATTATCAAAGTACCGAACGTGAATCATATGAACGTGATGAAACTAGCTTGACGATAATTCCCATGTGTCCTCGGGAGCTCCTTTCTCATTATTAGAAATTGTCCAGGCTTATCCTTTGCTACATAAAGGATTGGGCCACCTTGCTGCACTTTATTTATTTTATTTACTTGTTACTCGTTACTATTTATCTTATCACAAAACTATCTATCACCTATAATTTCAGTGCTTGCCGAGAAAACCTTACTGAAAACCGCTTATCATTTCCTTCTGCTCCTCGTTGGGTTCGACACTCTTACTTATTGAAAGGACTACGATAGATCCCCTACACTTGTGGGTCATCAAAGCCATGCTGCTTCTCCGCTGAGATGGCGGGGTAGCTTCTAGGGTAGCTTGGGCAGGTCGCTGGTTCTCAACAGCTTGTTCCTCTAGCTTTCGTACCCTTGCATTCAGTTTCTGCAGTTCGCTCAGCTCCACTTTCCTCCTCCTCTCTTGGCTCTTGTAACCTCCTGCGTTGGGAAACCCAACCTTCCATGCAACAAAGCCTAGCGTGCCTCGTGTTCGTCCAGGGTGCTCAGGATTCCCGAGGGCCTGTATGAGCTCGTTGTTCTCTCTGTCAGGAATGAACGTCCCTTGCTGCACTGCGGCGATATACTTCTAAAGCTTCTTGATGGGTATTTCAAGTTGCTCGTCCGTCCAAACGCACTTCCCACTTTCAGGGTCCAAGTTTCCCCCAACCCCGAAGAACCAAGTCCTTGAATGATCTGTCCAGTTCAATGTCTCTGGTTCGACCCCTTTAGCAAACAGGTCACCCTCAGCCTTGTCCCACAACCGCCGGGCTTTGAGGTAGCCACCTGACCCCGTGCGATGGTGATGCTCCTTCTTTGCAACATTTATCTTGTTTGTCGCTGACATCTTCTTACTCTTCTCCGGTCTCTCGTGGGCCACAAATGCGGCCCAGTGATCTCTTATCTTCTCAAATCGACCGGTGAATTCTGGAGTCTTGTCTTTGTCGACATACATTGATTTCAACTCATTCTTCCACCTCCTGAGTAGATCTGCCATCTTCTTGAGAGCATGAGCCTTGACCAATGGCTCTATAATTAGCTTATCCGGATCCTCTTCTGCCGGTAGGGTGAAATTTTCCTTTAGCATGGTCTAAAGATCATCTTTATGTCTATCTTCGACATAAGAAACTTGAGGGTCTTCATTCTTAGGCTTATACCATTGGTGGATGCTGATCGAGATCATGTCCCTAACAAGAACCCCACAATGAGCAGAAAATGCTTCCTTGGTCCGAAGGGGTTCAATTGGTTGGTCATCGCCCGCGATTGCTGTGATCATGAACCTTTCATCCTGGCGCAACCTTTTCTTCGAGCCTCGTCTCATTACCGAAGTTTGGCTCGATCCTGAGGGCTATAAAAGAAGAAAGAAGAGTTAATATATGTACATACCAAAACAATTAATGCATCAATTAGCTAGTCAGCATAAGATTTATATATATACACCTCGCCGGACTTTGCAACAGCTGATCCTGACTCCATTCGGTCATCGGAGCCGTCAACAATGTCGCCGGAGCCATCATGATCATGACTTTCCTCCTCCATTGTTCAATCACCGTAGCCTGCTTCCTCTCCTTCCAGACCATCGGTTTCATTGAGAAATAACGACAAGACATCACGACCGTCGTGGATTATGTCCGCCAATATCTCTTCTTGTTCGAAGTCTCTTTGTTGATCCATAGTTTCTGCAAATATTACAACATGGCAATTAATATACAAATATGAGAGATGGATATATTAATAGTGGCAAACATAGACCTAGCTAGCTTATCACAACAAGGAATATTAATTAGTGGCCTTGACGCTTCTACTGTTTGGGGTGGCCTCGACAACGCTTCTAGGGTTTGGGGTGGCCTCAACAATGCTCTTTTAACTTGGTAAATTTGGGGGGCCTTGACGCTTCTTGGGTTTGGGGTGGCCTCAACAACGCTTCTAGGGTTTGGCCCGGACCACCTCTCTCATGAATGTCCGATGTTCAGACCACCTCTCTCATGAATGTCAAACAAGGGATTTAACAAGATGGCACCATTCTAGATGTGAAGAAAATGGTCCCTATTTTTCCTGATCTCATCTACCTTTCTATATGTCATGTTGTCTAGTGTCAAAGGATTCAATACTTTGACACAAGAGAACATGCACATATAGAATGGTAGATGAGATCAGGAAAAATAGGGATAATCTTAATTATGCACATCCATAATGGGGGCATTCTTGATAAATCTCTTATAAATCTTGAGAGAGTTTGTCGGGTAGGGGTGGGAGGGGGTACGAGATCGACAATGTTTTTTTCTATTGTTTGGGTGTCCATGAGACTTGGTCGAGCGAGAGGGGGTTGATTGACGTCCCCCCCTCTCGACCCCTCGATGATCCTCGACCCTCGACCCCTCGACGACCCTCGACCCTCGACCCCTTGACGACCCTCGACCCTCATCCCCTCAGCGACCGTTGACCCTCTACCCTAGTTCTGATCCCCGACCGCTTGGATTCTCTTAACCTTTAAGGGACTTAACAAGATGGCGCCATTCTAGATGTGCAGAAAATGGTCCATATTTTTCCTTATCTCATCTACCCTTCTATATGTCACGTTGTCTAATGGCAAAGGATTCAAGAAAACCATTGCTTCATCATTTGCCAGAAGTAACATGCGCATAATGGTACGAAGCTCTCCAAAATTGTCTTGGAACGGAGTCCCGGATAGGATACTTAGCTTTTTGGTATGAAGTTCAGCAAGAGCCTTTAGAATATCGCTATTTGGAAGGCCTTTGCTGAAATTCGTATGAAAAAGCGAATTATTCTATCAGAACTCCGTTCCAAAACAACTTTGAAGAACTTCGTAGCATCATACGCCTGTTACTTCCAGCAAATGATGTAGCATGGATTTCTTCAATACTTTGACAGACAACGTGACATATCGAAGAATATATATATATATATATATATATATATATATATATATATATATATATATATATATGACATCAGAAAAATGGATCAACTTGTGCACATTCGTATTGGGGGCATTCTTGTTAAACAGAGACCCTCGACCCCTAGACGACCCTCGACCCCTCGGCGATCCTCGATCCTCAACCCCTCGACTACCCTCGACCCTCGACCCCTCGACGACCCTCTACCCTTGGCCCCTCGGCGACCCTCGACCCTCTACCCTAGTTCTCCACACCCTCGTTCCCGATAAAAAATAAGAAGAGCAAGAAGAAGAAAACAAAGAGGAGGAGAAGAAGAAGAAAAAATAGAAGAAAAAAAGAAAAAAAGAGGAGAAGAAGAAGGAATAGAGGAGAAGAAGAAAAAAATAATATAAATTTCTATTTTTTCTTATTCTCCTCTATTCCTTCTTTTCTCCTCTTTTTTTCTTCTTCTTCCTCTTCTTATTTTTTTCTCCTCTTCTTCCCTTCTTCTTCTCCTGCTTCCTCTTCTTATTTTCCTTTTTTCCTCTCCTTCTTTTTCTTTGTTCTTCCTCTTTTCCATACATATAAAAAGGTTTTAAAAAGTTCTCTTCCATCTCATCTCATCTCCACGAAACATCTATCTATCACATCTAAAAAAACAGAGCACATTTAAAAATTCAAAACATCATGCATATTACAATTGAAAAAATACATACATACATAAAAAATACATCTAAAAAAATACATACATACATACAAAAAATACATATACAAATCCTATGAACAAAAATCATATGAACAATGCGTATCATCAACATCATCATATGAACAAATCATATGAATATGAACAGAAAAATCATATGAACAAATGAACAGAAAAATCATATGAAATCAGAGGAAGGGGGTCGGCGGCCGGACCATAATGCAGGGCGGCGCGATGACGACACAGGGGCGGTGATGGCGATGGCGTCGAGGCAGGGGCGGCACGATGGCGACGTCGGGGACAGACCGCGGGGGCGAGCTTCTGCGATGAGGACGACGGCGGGGCCGAGCCTAAGCGACAACGGGCGCGGGCGACGGCGATGGCGGGCGGCTTCGGGGTAGCCAGGCGGCGTCGTTGTCGTCGGCGTCGTCGGGGGCTAATGCGAGATGAAAACTGAAATTTTCAAGTGTTCTCTTATATACACTAAGCATTGGTCCCGGTTCGTGGCACCAACCGGGACCAATGCCCCCCTTTAGTCCTAGTTGGTGGCACCAACCAGGACTAAAGGTCAATTTCCAGCAGCCCAAAGGGCGGGAAACAGGGACCTTTGGTCCCGGTTGGTGGCACCAACCGGGACTAAAGGGG
>NC_041389.1:485501509-485504203 GCF_002162155.2 Triticum dicoccoides | reverse complement strand
GTGCAATGAACCGGTACCAATGCACCCCTTTAGTCCCGGTTGATGCCACCAACCGGGACAAAAGGCCTTGTGCTGCCTGCGTCGCGACCAAAATTTTAGTCCCACCTCGCTAGTTGAGAGAGCTCGATAGTGGTTTATAAGCACTGCTGCGCCCACCCTCTCGAGCTCCTCTCAACTGCAGGCTTTCGGGCCTAATCTCTGTCACGCTGTGCCTGTGGGCCTACTGGGCCTGCTACAAGCCTGAATCCTGGCCCATGGTTGGGTTTCTAGTCGTATTCAGGCCGTGGTGGCCCAGTAGGTGGCACTTTTTTTAACTTTTTTTGCTTTATTTATTTTATTTTGTTTCTACTTACAGCAAAATACTTACTAGTTTTTCATGTAATTCTTTTTGCTTTTAGGTAATAAAAATTATAAATTTTCTGTTAGTGCCATTTGTTTTCCAATTTGAATAGTTTAAATATGACTTTTTTGAAATTTGTGTGAATCACTAGTTTTTGAATAACTTTACTATAAAAATAGATTTTTGAATGATTCTTTTTCAAGATATTTAATATTATTGTGATTTATCATTATATTCAAAAACAGGTTTTCTTATTTTAGTTTCTAATAAAAAAATTCTTTATGATAATTCTTTTTGCTATGAAAGTTTCTAACAAAAAAAAATTCTTCATGAAAATTCTTTTGGGTTTTAATGTTTTGAACATAAAATACTTTGATAATTTTCGTTGCATAAATTTTATATAATGTTAGTTTCAATAGTACTAGAGGTTTATAAAAGTTTTTTAGTTGATTCCTTTTGCTATTGGAGTTTTATAAAAGCTTTTTAGTTGATTCTTTTTGCTATTGAAGGATATTATAGTTTTGTTTTAGTTGATCATAACAGAATATTTTAATTGATTTTTTAGTTCATTCTTTTTGCTATTAGTTCATTCTTTTTGCTATTAGTTCATTCTTTCACCTAAATGACCCTTAAATTGAAAAGCACTACAAATGAACTATGAAAAGTTTGAAAGTTGGCATGGTATCATCATTTCACCCACATAGCATGTGCTAAAAAGTTAAGAGGGTTACGACAAAAACTGGATGCACTTCGTGTACAAAACATACAATCTCTTTGGAAGTATCAGTGTTTCGAATGAAAACTCATCGATTACAAAGGGATTTCATTTGTTCACATGTAACTGCAGTGATATTCTACATCAAAGGCATCATCATAATAGTTATGGACAGAAAGTCTTCACTTTTTCTTCGCTTGTGTCCTTTGCTTATTGCATTGTAACCATGGATAATCTTCATTGTTTAACATGGTGCTTGGGTCAGCCTTCACTTTGAAGGGAGGAATTCCTTGAAACTTTTCATAATCTTCAGACATGTCTGTCTTGCCCTCCAATCCCACGATGTCTCTTTTTCCTGAAAGAACTATGTGACGCTTTGGCTCATCGTATGATGTATCCGCTTCCTTATTTTTCCTTTTTGTCGGTTTGGTAGACATGCCCTTCACATAGAAAACCTGCGCCACATCATTGGCTAGGACGAATGGTTCGTCTGTGTACCCAGATTGTTCAGATCCGCTGTTGTCATTCCGTAAAGTGGGTCTACCTGTACCCCGCCTCCTGACAGATTGACCCATTTACACTTAAACAAAGGGACCTTAAAATCATGTCCATAGTCAAGTTCCCATATGTCCACTATGTAACCATAATATGTGTCCTTTACCCTCTTGGTTGCTGCATCAAAGAGGACACCACTGTTTTGGTTGGTGCTCTCTTGATCTTGGGCGATCGTGTAAAATGTATTCCAATTTATCTCATACCCTTTGTAAGTCATTATAGTTGAAGATGGATCCCTCGCCAACGAGTACAACTCATCAGAAACAGTGTTGTCACCCCTGAGACGTGTTTGCAATCAACTGTCGAAAGTCCTGATGTGTTCACATGTAATCCAATCGACACACTGGTCCGAGTGTTTGGAGCGCATAATGTTCTTGTGTTCATCGGCACACGGGGTCACCAAGGTAGAATTCTGTAGAACTGTGTAGTGTGCTTGAGACCAAGAATGCCCGTCCCTACATATTATTGAGTCCTCTGTTGGGTAACACAGTAATTTCAAAAAAATTCCTACGATCACTCAAGATCTATCTAGGTGATGCATAGCAACGAAAGGGGAGAGTGTTGTCTACGTATCCTCGTAGACCAAAAGCGGAAGCGTTATGACAACGCGGTTGCTGTAGTCGTACGTCTTCATGATCTGACCGATCCTAGCACCGAAGGTACGACACCTCCGTGATCTGCACATGTTCAGCTTGGTGACGTCCCACAAACTCTAGATCCAAGTGAGGTCGAGGGAGAGTTTCGTCAGCACGGCGGTGTGGTAACATTGATGACGAAGTTACCGGCGCAGGGCTTCGCCTAAGCACTACGACGATATGACTGAGGTGGAAATCTGTGGAGGGGGGCACCGCACACGGCTAAAAGATCAACTTGATCAACTTGTGTGTCTATGGGGTGCCTCCCTCCCCTGTATATAAAGGAGTGGAGGAGGGGAGGGTCGGCCCTCTATGGCGTTCCCAAAGGGAGGGAGTCCTACTCCCACTAGGAGTAGGTTTCCCCTTTCCCTAGTTGGAGTACGAGAAGAAGGAAGAGGGAGAGGGAGAGAAGGAAAGGGGGTCCAGCCCACCTCCCAATTCGGACTGTG